>NC_036245.1:11485133-11541406 GCF_002742605.1 Olea europaea var. sylvestris | reverse complement strand
AAAAAAAAAACCCCCCCCCCCCCCCCCCCAAAAGCTCTCTTCATTAAATATGGCTTTGCAGCATTCCAGACCAAGTGCTGGAAATTTCTTAGATTACTAGTTTTATTTTTATGAGAAGAGTCCCTGTATTTCATTTGGACCATTGTGTTGTTTTCGTTCCCTTGGTTTAAATTTTAGACTTAGCCTTTTATGCGAAATGACTGTTTTGATATCTGATTTTTTTTTTTTAAAAAATTGTTTACGAAATTAACTGTAATTTCAAGCGTTCTTTCATAGGCTAAAGAGAAAGAGTTGAAGAAACTTAAGGCTGCACAAAAAGCAGAGGCAGCCAAACTTCAGGTGTGCTGTCATCTACAGCCCTCTCAGCTTGGAGTTTCTCTGTGCTGATCCCTAAAGGGATAATGCAGTTATTATTATTATTATTTTTGTTTATTTTTGTCTATTATAATACCTTGGCTTTCATTTGTAATTGAAGGCACAGCAAGCTTCTAATGCTCCCAAGTCAGGGAAGAAAAAGAGCGTGAAAAGAGAAGCAGAGGAGGAAAACCCTGATGATTATATTGACCCTGAAACACTTGTGGGTGAGAAGAAAAAACTGTCTCTTCAAATGGCAAAAACATTCAATCCCAGTGCTGTTGAGAAATCGTAAGTATTGTGCTTACAATATGTTTTTTTCTTTTTATTTTCTTCATTGCTATTGGATGCTTGATTTGTTATATTTTCCTCGTCCTTCTAATTTCTAATTAGGTGGTATGCATGGTGGGAGAAGTCGAAATTCTTTGAGGCAGACCCTAGCAGCTCTAAACCGCCTTTTGTTATTGTGAGTCTGTCTATGAACCTTTCTTTGGTGTTGCTTTAAATCGTAATTGTTAGTTTGTTTTAACTATTACGTGCTAATTTAAGAGAGAGCACAGTGATGAGGTTATTTTGGGATAGGTGGATATTCTGTGTTGCATATCCTGGGATACTGAAAAGCCATTCAAAAAATGAAATATAGTTACAAATGGAAATGAGCTGACTTGGACCTGACAATGGAGCATGTAACTATGATTTCCCTTATATTCTCATTTTCTAGATCTCTCTCCTTCTCCTTATCTTTCTCTTTCTCCTCATGCCAATGTGGTGTATGTCTAAGTCTTCTGGATAAGATTGTGCTAACCTGGTTCTCTAATAGAGTTTGTAATAAAGCCTTCAATATTCGAGAAACTCATAAACAAAATTAATAGTTTGTGATACAAGGAAATGTGAAATCAATGGATTCGATTTGACTGATGGGAAAAAAAGTTGTATTCACAAAAATACTAAGATTATTTCAATCAATATTCAGACTGAGCATACTAACCTTGGCGCAAAGTAGAATCACTTAAGTTATAATTGAAATTATAATGTAGAGAAACATAAAAACAATCAATTTAGAGGTTTATGGTGCAGCCACATATTCATGGTACTAGGCCATGTTGGCCAAATAGCATGCATGCTTTGCTTTTTGCACACTAACAATCTTCATTCAAACTTGTTATTTACCTTTGCATGCACTTGAATATAGTTTTTCAAGTGTTATTATTTCAAAGACATTATGTTATAAATATAGAAACATGAATTTTTTATTCTTGGCGGATGTGAATGGATGGAGAATCACATAGCGCGAATATGAACTTTTGATGAATGCTCCAAGAAGACACAATGTACTAAAATATTAATAGTTTTCTATTATGGGTGAGAGAGCTTGAGGGACCTTTTAGTTGCTGACATGCTAACTTGTGTAAAACGAGTCTATTGTTTGAGATTAATGGGTCTAAACTGTCTTAATTACGCACTTCAATTAATTGTGTGTGAAGAATTCACAAGCTGATATGAACTGTTGACCTGTAGATATTCACAGGTGATGGTTTTTGTGGTAAATATTCATTGAAATACTGTTTTTGACATGCACGGGTAATTATGTGGTATGTGTGAGATGGGTGGTCTCATGGTTGACATGAACGTGATTCGTTCATTAAACAGATCAGAAGACCTAGCTACTGAAGTGAATTAATCATGAGCTAAGTAATAATTAATTATCTGCATGTATGTTTGATACAATACAAATAAAGGCTAAGAGAGAGCAAGGGGAGAATGTTTTACATATTTAAGTGAAACCGAAGAAATTAACGGGAATATATGCCAAGTTGCAAACAATTGATTAATAGGAGAGCAATTGCCCATTTCCATAATACCCCTGAGGGACAAAGTAGTGGAAATACTGAATCATGGCATATATATTCAAAAACAATGTAAATGTGTGTAAAAGGATAACATGGCAGAGATCAGAGAGCCCTGCCAAGTAGTAAAAGTGAAAGAAATGTCCATGCCTTCAAATCTTCAACTTCAATGCATATGATTCTCTCTTTAATCAAGATAAACTATGTACATAGATAAATGGCAAAGAATCATACGAATTTGAATGGAAGTATGATACATGCAAGTGTACTTCACAATGCTGCTATGAAACCATAAGCGTACTATTCACTACTGCAGTTACCAAAACTTCTACAAGGTCTGCTATAAGTGCATATGATTTTCAATGTGATGCTTACATTACAACTGGCGAGTTGTAAGTGCTAATATACATATTTCCAATTTAAAATTTTCAAATTAAAAATAATATGATGTTAACATATTGCCATGGTAGAGAGGCGAAAAAGTTAACTAGAGAAGATGAAAATGTCTTGGTGCTGTTTTTTTTTTCCGCTTATTTTTAGATAATGTGTTTTTAAAGCATGATGATGCTCTTTTTCTTTATGTTATTCCAACTAGCAGACAGAGTTAACCCAAGTTGAGATTTAAATAATGTTGTGGTCTGAAGGTTTAATGTACAAGTGCGATATAGTTTTGGTGATGATAAAGATGACTTCACATATTTTCTTATGATATATACATATTCAATTTTGATGGAACTTGTAAGTAACCAATGGGTTGATTGGGGAAACGAAAAGCTTGAGATCAGGTAGATGAGAGTAAGGGCAGGAGTAGACAAAGGGAGTTTGTCTGCACATGACATTTGAATTGTCTGTGCAGTTTAATGACTCCTATATACTTCTCTCCTTGTGAATGCAGGTTTTGCCACCTCCAAACGTTACTGGGGCTCTACATATTGGCCATGCTCTTACTGCTGCAATCCAGGTCTTCTAATGCTGTTTGATATTTCAATTGAAAAAGTTTATCCAGAACTATAGTTTCATTTAGTTTTTTGTTGAAATAATTCACCTCCAGGATACAATTATTCGCTGGAGAAGAATGTCTGGATACAATACATTATGGGTGCCTGGTACAGACCATGCTGGAATTGCCACACAGGTTGTACCTTCATAACCTTTTAATTTTCTGTAACTTCTTTCTGAGTGAATTTTGTGGTCTTGTACATTGGCATGATGTACAAGTTGCTGACTATCATATATCCGTGACATGAGAATTTGGCTGGTTTCGTCCAACTATCTCACAGTGAGCATACATGTGTTATATTATTGGCATTACACTTGACCAAATATTGAAAATCCTATGTGCCATGCATAACTTATTATCATAGGAAGCTAAAATGACAGTATGATATCGGGGACTTTTCTCAGTTATCCTAGTCAGATTCTTTTGTTTAGTGAAAATATTGAAATGACCCAGGCAAACATTTAAACGCTCAAAAATATTTGTGGAGAGTTGTTACTTTGTATGTTGGCTTAATCTGTATTTATCAAGCTTGCTGACCTAATATACTTAACTGACGTTTATCTAATCTCACTCAGGTTGTTGTGGAGAAGAAGATTATGAGGGAAAGGAAATTGACAAGGCATGATATTGGTCGTGAAAGCTTTGTAACTGAAGTGAGTTTAGCCACCTCATCTTATTACTCTTATAATATATATATGTATATGGGGTTAATAGGTCTGGAAATGGAAGGATGAGTATGGAGGCACTATACTGAAACAACTAAGGGGTTTGGGTGCTTCTCTGGATTGGTCTCGTGAGGTAATAATTTGGGTTATCACTTCATCATAAATATAATCTGGACACTGTTAGTGGTGTTGTATAGTCAATTGCAATTCTAATAATTGGTTTTATGATGTTCTTTCCTGCTCGTCATCCGTCACCCCCTCTCCCATAGTGCTTTACCATGGACGAAAAAAGATCAAGGGCTGTGACTGAGGCGTTTGTTAGACTTTACAAGGAGGGTCTAATATATAGGTATGTTCATATCTTAACATCCATTGTTTTAACGTTCTCTAGCTGATCACTTGTGCTGAGACTAATTGTATTGGGTTTCTTCGTGGCACCCTGCTTTGTCAAGTGTTATCCTCCATTCCAATATTGCGGTGCAATCAGGTTTGTTTTAGCGGTTGAGTTTGGCATTTGTCACACCCCAGGTCATCTTGAATTATGCCTGTTGTATGACCACTAATGTGTTCAGTCTCAAGGGATACTCCTGTGATTGTGATAAAATTATTCTTTTGGTACTTCTTAGGCACAACAGAGAATTTATTCTAACTGATGTGATGCATATTTTCTGAGCTTGCTCGTGTTATGCTTTGTTGAATGCAAAGTTAGTATTTTACCCGTGGCTTATCAATAGTTATTTATTCTATATTTACTATTTTTTTTATTAAAATGTTAACTCAATTTCTTCCTTGTTTACCTACGGAAGGTTATTAGATTTTTCCTTGTTTGCCTGCAGAAGGTTCTTCACTTTCTTGTGAATATTTATATCTTATGTTTTTTCTTCTTTTTAGGGATCTCCGTCTAGTGAACTGGGATTGTGTCTTGCGGACAGCAATATCTGATATTGAGGTGGATACAGCTATCTTGTCCCATTGGCTGTTAAAGGTCATTGTCGCGATAGTTTCCTAAGTTTCTGAACTGCTTTGGTGTCTTCAGGTGGATTATATAGAAATCAAAGAAAGAACACCATTACGGATTCCAGGATATGCAAAACCCGTGGAGTTTGGAGTGCTGACATCATTTGCGTATCCTTTGGAAGGAGGCTTGGGAGAGATTGTTGTGGCGACAACTCGAGTGGAAACAATGTTGGGTGATACAGCGATTGCTATACATCCAGAAGACCCAAGATACATCCATCTTCATGGAAAATTTGCTATTCATCCATTCAATGGAAGAAAGCTTCCTATAGTTTGTGATGCAGTGCTTGTAGATATGAATTTTGGGACTGGCGCTGTGAAGGTAAGGATTTTCTGTACCTTAGAATTCTGGCCTTCAATTTGCCTTTTGTTCTCCAGAAAGTCCTATGCCAACGACTACCTCCCTTATCTCGCAGATAACGCCAGCCCATGATCCAAATGATTTTGAGGTTGGAAAGCGTCATAATCTTGATTTCATCAATATTTTCACTGATGATGGAAAAATAAATAGCAATGGCGGTCCAGAGTTTATAGGGATGCCACGTTTTGAAGCTCGTGTGGCTCTGACCGAGGCTTTAAAGGAAAAGGTATTCCTACTCTTATCTGTATTTATGTCAGTGCCACACTCTAAAATGGCTTATTTCTCAGATAGCTAGCTGACAGAAGTGCAAAGCACCAGTTACACATGAGCTTTGATGTCTGTCAGTGAACTTCAATTGTTCCTTCGGCCTAATTGAAAATTCTACTAATGATTGTTGAAACATTAAAAAAACTTGAGGGAACTTTTCTTTCTTGGGTAGAATGTGTAATCATCAGTTGACATTTACTTTTCTCTGTAATTCAGGGTCTCTACAGAGGTGATAAACATAATGAGATGCGTCTTGGAGTTTGTTCAAGAAGCAATGACGTTGTGGAACCCCTTATTAAGCCTCAGTGGTATGTTAACTGCAAAAGCATGGCCCAACAAGCTCTTGATGCTGTAATGGATGACTCAAGTAGGAGGATGGAGATTATACCAAAACAATATGTTGCTGAATGGAAGAGGTATCCTGAAATGATACAATTTTTTGATATTGTGTTTGAAATTCAATTTAAAAGAACTATTATCTTAATGTTATCCTCTATCTTACTTCACTGTTTGATACGTGGACTCTTTCATTTTTGTTTATATTCTGATAAACCCAAGCTTCGAAATATTGATAATTTTTGTTATTGAATTTGATGCCATCATTTCATTTCCTGTCATGTAAACTTTCATAAAATTGCACGAGTTTGAATTTGGTACTAATAAGTGGATCTTGGATATTGCAGGTGGCTTGAGAACATTCGTGATTGGTGTGTCTCAAGGCAGCTTTGGTGGGGTCATCGTATTCCTGCATGGTACGCAAAATTGGAGGATGATGAACTGAAGGAACTAGGAGCATACAATAATCACTGGGTGGTTGCTAGAAATGAGGAAGAGGCTCAAGAAGAGGCTAGCAGAATCTTTGCTGGGAAGAAGTTTGAACTTTCACAAGATCCTGACGTTCTGGACACCTGGTTTTCTTCTGGTCTGTTTCCATTATCTGTGTTGGGGTGGCCAGATGATACAGATGATCTTAAAGCATTTTATCCAACATCTGTTCTTGAAACCGGACATGATATTCTGTTCTTCTGGGTTGCTCGTATGGTGATGTTGGGAATGAAGCTGGGTGGTGATGTCCCGTTCAGAAAGGTGAGTGACCTTTCTGTACTTTGTAGGCAGCTGCTCATAAAAATTGAAAAACCATAAAAGTGGGAAAGTAACCTGGTTTATCATCAGAATGAAAAAAAAAAAAACATAAAATTGATTTTGGTTGCAAAACAAAAAAATGTCGTTACCAGCATCATTCACATCATGAGAAATGGGCTTTTCCTTCAGCAGCACAAGAAATGGAGGATAAGTCGACAGTGCAAGATGACCGAAAGCCTAGATGGAAGATGGAGTCGACGCCAAAGAATAAATGAATTGACCTACTAAGGCAAATTAATCAATGAATAAAACAGTGGGCCCTTTTCAAAATTAGCCAATCAAGCCCCTTTTAACCAGTAAATTTGCCCTTTCTCCCCTAACTTCCCATTCTATACAAAATAAAGACAAGTATACAATATATTTATTTGCTTAATACTATAAATTAAAATATAAATTTAATATAGTTTATATTAATGTGTCGCAACATGTCGGATCTGGTATTTTTCTAAAAAATTGACTCTCTGCTTCTTGTTGTGTCTGGCACGCTTATCCATGTCGGTGGTTCCTTGCCATTAAGCTTTTTCACTGTTGACATTAAGTGATTCAAACTTCCATTTCTAAGTTTCAAGTTGCACTGATGCTCATCATGCTATACTGTGGTAATGGTTTCGCTGTCTGAGTGCTCAGCTTTTTACCTAAGATTGATGGTTGGATATTTCGGAAAAATAGCGTGAAAAGTTCTTCTCAGAAAAACTGAATGACTGCTGTTAGTTGCTTCTGTTACTTTTGACAGAAAACAGCAAAAACTATCTTGACTGGAGTTAACCAGTTTTCTCACAATATGCTAGTATTCTTATGACAGTAAAGTTCAAATGGTGGTTTATTCTTTTCTGAATGAAGATGCTTTTTCAACTGTTGCAGGTTTATTTGCACCCAATGATTCGAGATGCACATGGACGCAAGATGTCCAAGTCATTGGGAAATGTTATTGACCCTCTTGAAGTGATTAATGGAATAACCCTTCAAGGTCTTCACAAAAGGCTGGAGGAGGGCAACTTGGATCCAAATGAATTAAAAACTGCGAAAGAGGGTCAGGTGAAGGACTTCCCTAATGGGATACCTGAATGTGGTGCAGATGCTCTACGTTTTGCCCTTGTTTCGTACACAGCTCAGGTAATAGCTTTGTGTTTCATCCTCAAAAGTTTCTCCCTTTGAGAGTGTGGTGACGTCATATCATTTTGTTTCAGTCGGATAAAATAAATCTGGACATTCAAAGGGTGGTTGGCTATCGTCAATGGTGTAACAAGCTTTGGAATGCTATAAGGTTCGCCATGAGTAAACTAGGAGACGATTACACCCCTCCAACAAAGATAGATCCTGATGTCATGCCATTTGGCTGCAAGTGGATACTATCTGTTTTGAATAAAGCCATATCAAAAACATTGTTGTCTTTAGAATCTTACGAGTTCTCTGACGCAGCAACATCAGTATACTCATGGTGGCAGTTTCAATTGTGCGATGTGTTTATTGAAGTAATCAAGCCCTATTTTGCCAGCAATGATCCAGCGTCTGCATCTGAGAGAATATCTGCACAAGATACCTTGTGGGTATGTTTGGATAATGGCTTACGGTTACTTCATCCTTTTATGCCGTTCGTCACAGAAGAACTGTGGCAGCGTCTTCCTTCTAGAAAAGATTCTATGAGGAAAGAATCAATAGTCATATGTGAATATCCATCAATTGTAGAGGTAAGATCTACGTACATTTCTATGCAGTTAAGGGAGGATAACAAACAAAAGTTGACATCATCTGTGGCATTTCGATGGAATTCCTATGCTGATTGCTATGTTCCTTGATTGAGTTTTCATTCTAGTGTTTGTCTGGCATAATTTGTTAATTTAGTTTGATTTTGAAGCGTCTTTGTTGGTTTAGCAAATGAAATTCGACACCACTTGTCTGATATATCAGTTTACTGCTTGATAACTGGATAGGCATTATTATATGGTTTTCTCTATAATCCTGTCATTTGAAAGTTGTTTATCTTTGAACACCAAAGAGAAAATAGTTCTATTTATACCCGAGATCATGAACTTCTGTATGCAAAGTGTCAATGGGGGAGTGTATGCTAGAAAGATCAAGCTAGGAGAAGTGCTTTCAGGCTCATTTGCTTTGAAAATCTCGCGAAAAAGTAAATATGAACCACAGCCTTCACCTATGTCTTGCTATGATATTATGTTGGTTGAATATTTAGGATATTGATATTAGTGAGATAACTTCCTACACTGACCCAGCCACCACCACTACCACCAAAGGAAAAATAACCCGATTTTTGGTAGTAGTGGTAAAAGAAAGATATCCCCAGTTTTGAAATTTCAGGTACTACAAACTTAAATTGAAACATTGTTAGAATTTAATCTGCTGCTCAACAATTTAATTTTGATAGACCATTAACATTCCTAATTTTGATTAGACTTCCCAACACCTGTTTTCATCCGCATTCTTAGTTTGAACGTTGAATAGGGTGCTTCACAATTCCACTTTTGCATTTTATATATATTATCTATAATCTAGTCTTTATCAAATTCTGTTTAAAACATAAGCTCAGTTGCCATCCTGTCCTTATTCCTATTTTTACAGTGCTGGACTAATGATAGCGTGGAGATGGAGATGGATATGATCGAGTCAGTGGTCAAATCTCTGCGGTCTCTTCGGTCGACTCTGGCACCAAAGGAGAGACATGAAAGGTAAAATTCATGAACTCAATGCTATGAATGTTTTGGATAATTTTGAACCTTGATGTTATGTATGGTAGGGAGGATGAAATGTTACTCAGTGTTAAAGGAAGAAGGGAAAGTTACAATCTCGTTTATTAGTGTCCGGATCTACCCTATCATACATGCTTTTGGTGTTTATCTTTTCCATAAGTTATAGATGTTTCCAGTCACACAGCAATAAGATGATCTGTACTGTAATTTGGGGCTAGACCCTGCATTCTCCTTATCTACTTTTGCCTCACTTTCCACTTGATCCGAATGGGTGATTCAGATAAGAAATACTGTGTTTCCCTAATTGCTTTATGAAGTTTTACATGGACAGTTCCAAAACCTTGGCCATGAGTGACTTGAAAAAATTTCTTCTTCCAGGCGAGCAGCTTATGTGCGTTGCCGTTTAAATGATGCTTGCAAAATCTTTAAAGACCATGAACTGGAGATTGCTACACTGGCAACATTATCGTCTCTAGAGGTATGTACTTGGATCATATTTATGGTCTATAGTTTTACAGTAATACCTTTGTTGCTGATACCTTACTGGAAAGTCGAAGTTAAGAGATAATTTTGACGTGCTCTTTCATTCTTTTACTCCTTTTTCGTGCTGTAAATGAAAGTATTGTGAAAATTTTCGACCCTGAAATTTCTCAGGTTTTAAGCGAGATCGATGATGCACCAGTGGGTTGTAAGGTAGATGTGGTCAATGAAAATCTCTCGGTATACCTCCAGCTACAAGGAAACATTAATGTAGAAGCTGAACTCCAGAAGCTGAAGAAGAAGATGGAGGAGATAGAAAAGTGAGTCGACTCAATAGTTCATCGAAAGAAAATAGTTCCATCATATTTTTATCCATTTCCGTAGTTAATAAATTGACGTATCTTTCAGGCAACGTGATAGCTTGATGAAAATAACAAGTGCATCTGGCTACCAAGAAAAAGTTCCAGCCCGCATCCGTGAAGAGAACGAGACGAAGCTTGCATCACTTCTTCAAGAGCTCTTGTCATTTGAGGAAGCTAGTGAGCAATTGGAACGTGCATCGGGAGATAAGAACTGAAATGTACTAGTAATTTTCATACTTTTGGCATTGGCACTTGGAAATATTCCCGTATTCTTCATATATACCTTAGACCTATCGAAGCACAAAGGGGATGGTCTTATTTTTCTGTATTCAATCAAGAGAAACTACCTCATTAAGTCTTTTTAAGTAGCAGAATTCTGTTTCTATCCCAGGCCAAAAGTTTTCACATTGTTGTGGCGGCTGCCGGTCCAGTTGAGTATTTTATCGTTCTCTCTTTTATTATGATATGATATGAAGTTTTAATAGAATGTCCTGATCGACAGGCTCGTTCAGAGGCCTAAGATGATAAAATACTTTTTGATCACAGAAATTGAAATATCATATGGTACAATGTTGAGATGGTAAAGAATAATGTATGAATAGCTTTTATTTAAAATCTCTATATTACTTTGTTATTTGATTCAAGAATCTTGTAAAATCACACTGGTATAGTTTTAATTAAGGAAAATTGTAGATGTCTTCATTTTTTATTCTATTTTGCACTTTTATCCCAAGTCATTGTTGAGAAAATTAAGAGAATTTAAACTGTTAATATCATTAATTAGAAACTAATTATTTCTTTTCGAAAATCAGGTTATAATTAGCTTTTATTATGTTAAATGTATTTTATTATCATTCTAGGTATTATTTTACATCCCACCCGACAAACTGATGAGTGTACACCGATCATTTAATGATTTTTCTCTGGCTTTGTTAAATATTCTAAAACACTTGTATATGTTAATTTGTTAATTATGTATCAATCGTATTTAATAATTTAGTTAATTTTATAATAAAATTTTTTAACCAACTTTATTAAATTTATCTAAAATATGATTATGTTAATTTTTATCAATCGTATTTGGAAAAAAAAAATTCATATAAATATCATTAAATAGGAAAATTTATATTTTGAATAGTGATTTTTAGGAGAATTTGTAGTTAAAAAAAAATTAGGGTTATATGTAAAATATTTTATTATGTGAATGTGTGGTTAAAAATAAATAGGTAGGAAAAACATTTTGAAAATAATGGATGTCAAACGTGGCTTAACGGGATAAAATTCAAAAGAAAAAAAGAACTGTAATGTACAGTACAGTCTGAACCTCCTCGGAATCGATCTGCCCCAGTATTGATATCCTTACTTCATTGAAACTCGCGATAAAAGTAGGTGATAAAATGAGTGTGATCGATCTATTGACTCGCGTGGATGCGATCTGCAAGAAGTACGATAAATACGACATCGAGAAACAGAAGGATTCCAACATATCTGGGGATGACGCCTTCGCCCGCCTCTATGCAGCTGTTGATTCCGACATTGAGGAGGCACTTCAGGTTTCGAAATTCTGCTTCTTCTTCTTCTTTTTTTTTTTTTTCCCCTAAAGCATTAATGGATTTTCATCTGCTTTTTGTTTATTGTGTAATCAAATTTGGAAGAAAGCGGAGACGGCTTCCAGAGAAAGTAATCGGGCATCTGCTGTTGCCATCAATGCAGAGATTCGTAGAACCAAGCCAGATTGCTTGAAGAGGTCCCCAAATTGCAGAGGCTGGCCGTTAAGAAGGATTGATTCGCTCTTCCCTTTTTTATTCTGTTTATTATGTGCTTTTTCATAGAATAATTGGTTTTTAACTATTTTTTGTAATTTTACATGCTACTGTTGATTCTGGACTACTTATGTTTTCAATAGAATTTTAGGGACGTGTAAAGTGGGTTTCTCATTTTAATTTGCTATCTTTCACTTCTTATTTTCCTTCTCATTGCTAGATTTTTTTGTTGGTGCCGGGCTTGTACGTAGGCGGCAAGATGGTTGTTTGTGTATAAAATAAATCCAAATAAGCGTAAGTAAACCACAACTATATAAATTGGAAATGTTGTACAAAACCACAAAACCAAGGTAACAAATAAAACAAAGAGGAGTAGAAAAAGAGATCAAATCTGAGGCAAGTGATTACATTTTCTCCTTGCAACTATATAAATTGGAAATGTTGTACAAAACCACAAAACCAAGGTAACAAATAAAACAAGGAGTAGAAAAAGAGATCAAATTTGAGGCAAGTGATTACATTTTCTCCTTAAGACAATATTGCCCCCCTACGGTGCTCACAGTTGACGGCACTTGTCTCCCAAGATACAATAAACTTTTAATCTTGTGGTAGTATCATTTCATACCACAAGAACCAGCGAACTTCCGACAGTATTTCCCTCTCTACATAGGAATTTTATGCAATGAAGAAGAAGAGTGCTCAATGCAAAATATGAGATCATATTTCCAAATAGGCGTCTAAGGGGTCCTACTTGTAAAGGAAGAACGGATGTGGATGAAGTGGTGAGGGTCAAATCGTGCATTCTTTCGAGTAGATGCAACATTTCAATTTTTCTAGCTTTCCGCTAGATTTTCACTGGAGTAATATTATCGAAATTCGAATAGAAACATTTTCGCTCGATTCTTGCTGAATCGTCGCTTGAGCGACGGTGTTATCTGGCCGTACACATTTTATTTTAGGGAAAATTGCAGTCGAGATACCAAACCTTTCATTTATTAGCAGACTTTGTCCAAACCTTTCATTTGTGCCACCGGAGGTACGAAACCTTTCAAAAATCAGCACCCGAAGTCCAAATGGATGGAAACCGTTAGTAAATCCGTTAGTTGACCTAGAGTCAACATTTTGACCAAATTTTGACTGCATTTTAAAGGGTAAAAATGTAACCTTAGGTTTTTATATTGAAGAATTAAAATAATTAAATTAAAAAAACCAAAAAATGAAATAAAATTAGTCATCTTCTTCCCACCCACCCGTCTTCCCCTTGCCGTCACCTAACCCCATCAAATCAACCAAAATCCAACCCACATTCACCTCCATTGCGTTGGTGACCACCAATCACCTCCATGACCATCGAGCCGAAAACGCCACCAATGCCATGGCAAATAATTTCCTCCTACATCATTGTTTCAAACAAATACACCACATCCTTACAAATTGAGCAAAATGGCAGTTATTGAAAATTTGCTATCACCAGATCCACCAGCTTAAACGACCAAAAATGCAAACACACAACAATTTCAGTGAACATTTTCCTGTCCTCTCATGCATTTCTTTCTGGTATATCCTCTATATAAGACTCCAAAATAATGGTATAAATCTTTCATTCTTTGTTGAACTCACAGATAGACATTACAGATCGATAATTATTCAGCTTATGCTCCCTACCCACAACACGAAGACTCAGTATATGCTTCTGATCATTTGCGAGATTTGCCAATCAATAATTGCATAAATTCTGTGCAAGTGGAGGGTATCGATTGGAGAATCAATGTCGGAAGGGGTTGAGCGGTGGGTTTTTGTACTCGCGTTTCTAAGTTCTTAAAACCTGTAGCGCAGAAGTGGTGAGTTGATTAACAAGATTGTACAGAATTTAAGGATAAGAACTGAAGATGACCTCATTATACAGAAATAGATAGAGAAATTTACACATTTGCAAACTGGTTTTATTGAAAACGGTGAATGGAAGAGGAAATTATTTTCCATGATGTTTTGGTGGTGATTTTCGACGATGCGGTGAGTGCCAGTGGTGGTTTCGGTTCTTGGTTTTGGCTTTGGGGGGTGGGTGTGTGCAGGATATGTGGAGAAGATGAAGTGTATTTGTGTTTTAGATTTTTATTTTAATTGTTTTTTTTTATAGAAAATATAATTTTACCATTTTTATCCTTTAAAATGCAGTAAAATTTGGTCAAAATGTTGACTCTAGGTCAACTAACGGATTTTACTAACGGTTTCCATAAATTTGGACTTCGGGTGCGAATTTTTGAAAAGTTTGGTACCTCCGGTGGCACAAATGAAAGATTTGGGCAAAGTCTGCTAATAAATGAAAGGTTCGGTACCTCGGCTACAATTTTCCCTTTATTTTATTGTTTATTTCCTCCAAATTTGGACCACAATTTCTTATTCATCCGAAATGGTTTCGAGTGTCCAAATATACTACGATGATCTACTCGACGAGTAGAACAAGTTGGTGTATTTACTTTGATAATTTGACCATCGAATCAAGTCCGAATATTCGGCCGAAATTGACACGTTAGTCACACTTTTTGATTTTTGGTTCTTATACTTTACCAATTTTTCGTTAAATTGAATCCAATTTCCAACATTTTCATTCCAAATATGAGAATTATTAGTCAATTCAAAAGTTGTGCCTGGTGAAGCTTCTTGTGGTTCGGCCTCTCTTTTCTTCTGAGCATACGGTAATTGTAAACACACACACACACACACTCTACAGAACTATAGGTTAATGGACACAATACAGCAACAAAGTGGAAGCAGTTTGTGGAATGGGCAATATGACAAAGGCTATGTATTTTCGCTTTGACGCCTTTGAGTAGTTAGAGCTTAAATGCTTTAGCATTGTGATAGAAAGCCAAGCATTTGTGTCATGGTTTCATTTATTTGCCTGTAGTAGTATTATAGTTTTTGTCATTTCTATGCTTCATTGCTTTGAGTTGAGCTTTACCTATGCAAAATGTTGATTGTTAAACTTCGGGCAAATAAGGATTTGTTTTCAGTAAATACATAACCCTTGGTTGGTTTAGCAAAAAATTAGATTTTTAATACATTTTGATAAAAGTTAATGAAATGTGTGGTTGGAAAGTTGATAAAAATTGTAGGTTCAATAAAATGTGTGGTGGAAAATGAGGTTAAGTAAAAATGAGTTTCAAGAAATGGGGGCCAAACATGGGCATAATTTAGTGCTATTGGACTTAGAGCTTGCAAATGTGAATTAAGGTTTGAATTAATTATGAGTACAAGTGATGAGTGGGGCACGGCTTTATTCAATCCCACAATAGATGGTTCAAGAAATGGTTATCACTCATGAGTCTTACCTAAACTTATCCAAGCACGATTTTTATTTGATAGGAATAGAAGAATTAAACAGTGTTCACGTGGAGCTCATTGAGTTCCCATCTTTTCTGCCGATGCTCCTCATGGTTGTTTGACAGAGAGACGAGAGCCTTTCCCTATAGAACTCTCTTTTTGTAGAATTTGAAACCAAGAACTCCTTTTCAACCGATTCCCCTTGCCTCCTTGATTCACTGGACGAGTGGGAAATGTGGAGAAGGCTTTACGAATTCCCTGTGCCCAAATAGTGACATTTGAGCTGAAAAATAATGCATGGTAGTGTAGACTTCAACAGTGGACAATCTTTAATAAAGTAGAAGTTGTTCAACTTACCATTGATATGGAATGGATGTAAAGAGTGTTGTTTCATGAATCGCAAATAATAGCGAATGAAGAGGATATTCAGA
Organism: Olea europaea var. sylvestris; assembly: GCF_002742605.1. Lineage (NCBI taxonomy): Eukaryota > Viridiplantae > Streptophyta > Magnoliopsida > Lamiales > Oleaceae > Olea > Olea europaea. Next base: position 11,525,687 of record NC_036245.1, on the reverse strand, counting down.
AAGAGGGAATTTCTAGAGTTTGGTTGCAGATTAATATTTTCCTGGAAGGATGTATTTTCTTGGTGATCTGCAGGGCAGGAAATGGAGGATGGTGGGTGGGAGGGTTAGAAAACTGAAACCTGGGACTAAATCAGATGAAACAACTCCTAATCCAATTATGCAAATTGTTTGGAAGTAGAGATTTTCAAATAATAATAAAAATAAATGAATAAAAAATTACAAGACTATATTTTTCCCACTAAAGCAAGCCTTTAACCGGTAATACTGTGATCATCAAATCCTTGGAAATCCACCAAGTTTGTTTTACTTCTAAATTGAGAAAAGACCCTGTGAGTTACTTCATCTTCTCGTGCATTATCATCTCATTCGTTACTTTGGTTGTTGACGCTTTTTATTAAAAAGTTGATAAACCGAAATCTATAAACATTTTATAAATTGTTCCTTGTATGGAAATAGCAACACTTGAAGGAATCTATTTATTTGATGACTTACTTCACCGAGAAGGTTTGCTTCCTGGCTTCCTGTAGACACATATAACTTTTTGTGCTTTTCATGTAACAATGTATTAACTATTAATCACTTTTTTGAGAATGAGATATTTGATGGTGCAAAGTGTCTTATGGAAATGATAAAGAAAGAGAACTGCACCACTCTTTCTTTTTTTGCATTGTGTAGCAAGTGAAATCATAATTTATTTCTTCTTTGAACTTTATGCTATGGAAGTAGATTTTAGTGTAACATTTTCTTGAATGAAATCCTGGGAAGAGTATGCCAATTATATTCTCAACCAGTAAAGGGTGTAGGATGGTTGAGTTTGGGGAAAATTTTAAAGCCAAGCAATGCTGAGAGTTCAGTGAATAGTTTCGTATTTCGAGATTACTTGTTGACAGGTCAGTGTATAGTTTTATTCTAGAGGCTGTTTGTTACAGGATGGTGCTTTTGCTTGGTATTTTGAGATAACTTGTTGATTGACTAAGGCGTTTCAGCTTGCTCCATTGTCAATGAATAGATGGAGTAAGCATGTTGCTCGATTGAATTTGTATCTACTGATGCCTCTTCTGCTCCCCTGTACTCTTTGAATTGTGATGAAACTCTTTCCAGCGTGCAGTCAATTTGAAATATCTGGTTTTTCTTGTCATGAATGTTAGCTATGTTGTTTCTACGTGCGTGGTCCTAAATGAGTAATAAATTAATAATACAACCTTTTGAGTTCTCTTCTATAATGACAATTTAAATTGCAGGTTAAAGGACTTTCAGCGGAAGAACTTGCTGTGCGTAATGATATGGTACTTGCATTACCTGATAGGATTCAAGCCATACCAGATGGTGCTGCAGCTGCGCCCAAACAATCTGGGGGCTGGGGATCTTCAGCTCCTCGTACAGAAATCAAATTTGATTCAGGTTATTGATCGATACATGGTTTATTAGTTAGATCTTGTCTTACAAGTTCAATTTTTTCTGAAGAAGCTTCAGTCTATTGCTTTGTTGTTATCTGATGCATTGAACTTGAATTGTAGATGGACGGCTTGACAGTGAGTACTTTCAGCAAACTGAACGGTCAAGTCAATTCAGGCAAGAGTATGAAATGCGGAAAATGAAACAGGCATGTTCTCTAGTGAAATATTATAACTAAAAAGCATCGACACGGACACGAGTGTCGGACATGACACGATGCGTACACACGGACACACAATTTTTTAAAAAAGTATGGACACATCTCGTCCCGACACATTGATTAAAATGATATTAGTGTTTTATTTATTTATTTATTTTAATTCCATCACGTCGGCAATTTGTCCAGTCATGCAAAGCCAAAAAATAATTCAGAGAGCCACCTGGAGATCTGAACGTGCCGGTGCATTTGCCAACATCGGCGATGTGTTGCTACTAGTTCAATTATGCAAAACCAAAAATTAATTCAGACATGCCATTTGACGTTTCCGACATGTCGGTGTCGTGTGGATGTCCGACGGAAATGTGTAGGCGACATATCTAACTTTATAAATTCAAAGAATAATTTGGACACGCCACTTGATGTTTTCGACACATGTTGGTTTGCGTGTGACACCTACTCGTCGGGGTGTTGCTGCATCGAAGTAGTATAATGTAGACTTATTTGGAGATGCTTTTTGACAGTCTTTTATTATTTGTTATGGGTGAACTGTCAATATTATCTGGTCTTGTTTGTGATGTGATGTCATCTTGATGCAGGACCAAGGATTGGACATGATAACAGAAGGTTTAGATACTCTAAAAAACATGGCAAACGACATGAATGAGGTTACCTTTCTTCTGTTATATTTCCGTTTTTCGTTTTTGGCTTACTTTTTTCATCTGTTGCTCTCTGATATTCATGGATGGTAACTTCCAATGCTATGATTCATGCAGGAATTGGATAGGCAAGTTCCTCTTATGGATGAGATTGACACCAAGGTAGAGATTTTCTCATTATCTTGCAATTTTAAACATCAAGGCGGGAGTAGGTTTATTTTTTTCTTGGTGTTTTTGTCCATCAGCCGATATCTCCTTTTTTTACACTTATTTTATCTTTTATTGCAAATGCGCCATGCTAATTAATACCCATTCGTTAGTTTGACGAATATATATTTATTCATATTGTGATATGTATGTGTATGACATAAATCTTACTTCTCAACTATAGTTGTTCAAATAGATATTGCGAGAGCAAAAAGATAAGTTACTTGAACACAAAAAAGAACAAATATAAATATGTCCTATAACATGACAGGTTGTTCACTAAAAGCTCGTTTGGGAGTGATTTTTTGAAAATCATTATTCCCCTAAATCTTTTACAACCATGCATTCTATGGGATCCATAACTTTTTCCTATTTTTTAACCACACAAAAAATCATTTTCACTTTCAAAAAATTTCTCCCAAACAAGCTCTTAAACTTTCTCATCGAAGTGTTGATAGAGCTGCATTTTGTAGTGGCTTACGATGACCAAAGTACTTGCTGATGCCAAATGCATAATTTGGTCCCATCCTTGCTTTTATTAAACAGTATTCATGACATTAAAGAGAATTTTAAGCTATTATGTTACTTACAGGTGGACAAGGCAACATCTGACCTGAAGAATACCAATGTCCGACTGAAGGACACTGTTAATCAGGTGATTGAGCTGCAGCTCTTCAATTTTGATTTTCATTTATAACTTGCTGTACCTCTCAACATTCTTTGACCTTACTATATTTAATGGAGTTTTCTTTGTTCCAGCTGAGATCCAGTCGAAATTTCTGTATTGACATAATATTGCTGTGTATAATTCTGGGAATTGCAGCCTATTTGTACAAGTAAGTTCTAACTTTTGTTCTTACTCATGTGACGACCTTCAGTTAACCTTTGAATCTCCCTCTGTTTCCTGTTCATGTCAAAACCTTTTTGAACACAGTTTGTACAACACAAAGTTATCAACGAACTAAAAATTCGAATATTAAACCTATCTCAGATACATTTAGCGGTTTTGAACTCAAAAGGAATGTTATTTTTCCTTTGGTATATTTGGCTTGATGAGATCTTTTCTAATGCTTAAATAGATATTCGTTCTGATAAAGTGTTTCTTTGCAGTGCGTTGAAGAAGTAGAAGTGGTTGAAAGACTGCTTGGTGTCTGTCTCGAGACTTTGCTATTATTTCACTGATTTGAGTTGTTGCTATATGGTTCTTTGTACAATTTGTTTGATTTTCATGTTGGCAAAACTTGTTTAAAATTCTGCTTCTATTTGAAGTAGTTTTTGGTAATTTGACCCATTTTTCCTATTAATATTAGTCTAACAATGTGCCATGTTAGGCTGGAATTTTTTTCATTTAATGTTTGTAATCACCAATTCCAAGCTCATCTGGTTTGGATAAAAATTAGATTTTTAGTAAATTTTGATAAAAAGTTTATGAAATTTGTGGTTGAAAATGAGGGTTTTTTAATTTAATTTAATTTAATTTTCTTTATTTTTTTATTTTTTGAGTGGGGGGATGAGTTTTAAGAAATGAGAGTCAAACAGTTTACACTAATCCTCGTATTTTAAGGCGTGCATTGTTACATTTAAATTACATAGAACAACATAAAAACATCTTTTATGCGTATAATTCAACGTATTAATGGCCGGTACGGTAGAGTTTCAGCTTTTACAAAAGTTTTTTAGTCAAAAATTTATCCGAATATATTCAAAATTAACTTTTTATTCTTAGAAATAGCTTTTAATTTTTCAATAGTCTTGCCAATCAGGTTCTAAACATGTCATCTTAATGTATATTATTTTATTAGTTTTTTTTTTTTTTTTTTTTTGGGTAGATTTACCCTCCCTTTCTCCAATTCTATTGTGGACCACGTTTTTATATTGCACTTGAAATTTAAGGTTATAAAACTCTGTTTGGGATTCCTTTCTTGACTAGTGACATAATTAAAAACATATTATGGAACAATTATTTAGTATTCTTAATAAGCAAACATTCATGCCTTTGAAATTCATATGAATTGCTGCGTCGAAGTTAGAGCATTGGATACCATTTTATTTTATAAACGTCCAAGTGGTTAGTCCCACAAAATAAAATTGTTTACTATGGGAAAATTCTTTACCATGGCCGAATTTGCAACTTGGGATATTTGTTTAATTTTTTTATTATTACAAAGAGAAAACAGAGAAAAATTAATTGTGAATTACTCAAAAATTATTTAAAATTTTAGTAATTGTCTGGGATTCCGACCACCTGATTGATTTCCTTGATTCAAAAATCAATCTTTAGGGTTGTCTTTGATGTACACCTAAATGATATCTAATTTATATTTAGTTCTTTATTAACTATAAGGGCCTGTTTGGTACCACTCTTAAAAAGTTAAAATTTGCTTGTACGATTGAGACGATATTTTGAATATGATTAAATAATTTTCTGAAAGTACTTATAGAAAAATTTGGCCATGATAGTTTTCTAATCAAGCTCTTTTAAAAAAAAGTAAAAAATAAAAATAAAAGTCATGTCAAATGAACCCGAAATTAATTGGATAAATATATACGTATCGAATTTGGGTTATCGAATTGGTTACCTACTCTCACATGCACGCGAGCCTTGCGTGCATTTAAAAATTCTGGGGTGTGGGAGCCGCCCTCCTATTGTGTGCGTAGGCAAAAAATTCGGTAAAAAAATGAATGTACATCAAGTATTGTCCAAATTAATTAGTACTAAAACTATCTATCCTTGATTATATGCAAAAAAAAATTGCATTTCCTTTGACCCTAATTACCCGTGGTACGTAGCTAGGGTTGATAAAATACTATATAGGTACTTTGAAAATGCAAAAGTTAAACGCGTTTTAAGGATTACAATTATTTTCCGACAAATACTGAATAAAAAAACATTTGAGAAATCCTTGCAATAAGACCTCGTAATGGGAATAAATAAGGATTTTTAATTGTTAATGCACAGTGGGAAGATAAAAGATGAATCTATGCAAACGTATGGGCGCAAGTGATGTCCTATGTGGTCGGATTATGGCATATCAAAATCTCATCACATAATCTATCCTAAGGAATTATGGCTCCTTATGATATAGGGCAAAGTAGTTGTGTTTTTTTTTTTTTTTTAATTTCAATATGTTATGTTATCGAGTAGTTAACAAAAAATTGTTAGATGAGATGTTAAAGAGTTCTTCGATGAAGGCTCTCCTATTGGAAATGGCCACCTTAGGAACAAAGTGGATAAATTGACGACGAGCATTTTTTCGGTTAAATGAATAATTTTTTGATTCAATGAGTTCTTGATAGTACTTTATGTAGTAAGGTAATCGTTAATCTAGGATGAGTAGAAACTCAAAATTTGAACAATAAATTATTTATATAACATGGAGAATTATACATTTTCACCGTGTTAGCGTTGTTGGAGTGTTTATTTTAACTTCAATGGATGTTGATGGCAAAAATGACATTGCATTTTTTGATCAACTTATGAGAGTTTTGACTAGATAAAACTTGATGTGCTAGAATTTGAGCGGAGAAAAAAGCTATATTATCGGAATTAGTGTTTTAGTGCTCTCCTTTTTCTCGCCCCTCATCACTATATATAGGTTATTGGATTAGGACTTGCCGTACTAGTCATATCAAAGAAAAATGATCTAACCTTAGGATTAATTGGTAGTCTAATTAGACAACATCTTGCTTCGAACATAGGAGTTGTTAAGAGTAAAATTCGGGAAAAAGAACCGATTGTATGGGAAATACTTCAAGAAGTTATTTTTGCCATCGCTTGCTTTGATTCATCAATAAGATTGGAGTCACGATGCACCCAGGCTCGAGGAGGTGGGTCATGTTGATGTCTAGGCTTTAGGCCTGCACCCTAAACCGTTGCGTCATCTTTGTGATCGGTTAGTTTGGACGGTACTGATATCATGAAAAACATTCTTTCTATCACGTAATGATGATGTTCCTATGTAACGTCTCTCATAGTCCAACTCCAACATGTACAAGACATTGATTTGACCATCCAAATTGATTGTCTAGATCCTTCAATGGGTGGGCTTCTTCGACTGATTCAACAATTGTCCTTGACGGATTCGATGTGGATTTCATATCAGAATAACAGCTATAAAATACAAATGGTGGTATTTTATAAGTAGATTGTGTAGAATTATTTAACAGTTTCAATTCAGTGAAATTCTCTGTACTCAATTTTGCAATGAAGATCTAAAGACCTCAAAAGTGCTATGTTTTACAAAGGTTGAGGACCCCAAGTGTATTTTTCTCAAAAACTAAATGTCCTAAGAAGATTGAAGGGGGCTGGGTGAAATGGTGTTAGATAGGGTACATGTAATTAACAAGAAAGAATAAAGAATTTAAGTGTTAGAAATATCCAATTGCATGGAGCCAAAAGCAGTTACATCAATTGTATATTATTGTGTATATACTTTATGGTATAATGTGGTTGGTACAATAGTTGACATAAATTATTACCGGGAAGGACCACTTTCAAAGTCAGCTCAAATTGCAAAATTCCCTAAGATCTCCGTCACGTCCATTGCTGCATACCACAAGTTCAAGAGCTATTGAAAATTGCATTGAAAATGATTTTTCATTTTAACACCAATAATTTTAACATGGGTTTGGACCAATTTAAAAGTGCAAAACCAGGTGTGGTCACCACAACTTGACCGATTTTCAAAATATTTGGAAAACAAAAAGTAAAACTGCTAGTAGCTTGGAGAGCTAAATTCAATAATTCCCATTCCTTCAAACAAGTTGATTTATAGCACGATTCAACCCTTGATGTCTTGTATATAGATGGCTTGATCAATCTTTCGATGTCTCGTATAGCATGCAAAAATTGACATTAAATACTGGCCGGAATCTATCTACAAATACCACTTTTGTGATGGATTGCAGGCAATGTAGAACTTGGGTTTCACATCTTATCACATAGTTTATCATCTATCACATCTATTATGGGTTGTTGCTTAATCAAATCTAATTATGCAGACAAATTAAGATGTCTCGGGTTCTAAGCATCGTTGTTTAGTTTGTGACTTTACGCAGAGCAACAATAATATGCACATTAATTAATTGGTGAATTAGTCCATGGTGAATCCCACAAAAATTAAATTATATTTGTTAAATTTATGAGTTATATCATTGTTAATTATCGTAAGTTAAGCAACAATGCTTAAAGAATTATTTTTTTGATATACAATTCATTACTAAATAATACCATAACATCGTAGTTAAAAGTATATAAATTCAACAACTCCGTCCATTTTGGTTGTTGGAACTCTTTTGCAATGAATTATTTTTTACGTACGTATGAAAAAATTAATTTCATCATTAAACATTTATATGAAAATTAAAGTTTTAGCTATGAGTATTCTCACAGTTAGTTATTGTAGTTATAAATTTGATACATAAGTTTAAATGTAGCATGCTAATGATTTCTTTACTCTTTTTCATTTATATGTGTTTTTAATATTATGCAAAATTTTAATATTTTTAAAATTATTGTAGTAATTGTAAGCTATTTAATTTTTATATGACATTATGATTTCAACATTTCATGTATTAAACTTCTTTCTTTGGACAATGTAACATCTAAAAATCTATTGTTGTATTTATTCATATCCTTTACATTATTTTAAGAAGATTATGATATACTTCAATCATTAGTAGGGATGTTAAAGGAGTCAGGTCGAGTCGAGTTGGACCCACCAATGAGCCAACTTGAGCTCACTTGTGGAGTAAGCTAAGCTTCAGCTAGCTCGCTTTACCGAACCATGGCTCAATTCACCTCCCGAATTCACTCCTTTTGGTAGAATGAGCAGAATCAACTCATCAATTTTTATTTTATTTTTTTTAACTAAAATTACGTTCCCTTATTACAACAAATCAACTCACATGAGACATTCACCGTGGTTCGTCGGTGGGCAACCCGTCCAATTAACTCCCCTAATGATCAGTCGATGGCTCATTGTAGTGACTGATCAGAACATTTATTTTTTTCAATTACACATGTTATTAATTTTTTCAACTCATTTTCAACCTTATGCAACCTATTCCTTTCAGAATGTAATAATATACTCACACAAGCACGGAAGCATCTTCAATTGTGATATAAAATTAGTTGCAAATTGATATCTCTACAACTATTTTTGCATCCTCATTTTACCGTGTGAATCTAAATTCAAATTCTATTTCAATAGATAGATCTAAATTCACTTTTTGTTGCGTCGATATAAAAAAAAAAAATCTCTTCTACATTTTCTAGTCAAAAAATACAATTTTTTTTTCTTTGAATCCCTTCATCAGGGAAGTTTTCGATCAATTTTATTTTACACCGCCGTTTGAGACTTTGAGTTCCTTTGAAGCACACAGTGACATGCATAAAGTTAGACACAGGGACCCACACTGACAGTCCTGCAGTGGAAAGGTCACGGGTGGCTGATGGCTCCTCGGGAACTGCAAATCCTTTTGACAACTCTCTCAACTACACCACAGTACTGAGTACTGACCTCTGCGTATATGTTCAAATGGGGTACAACTTTTTATTATGTTGTAATCATTCTATTTCAGATTATTGTTCTATAAAGGCAAACTACTTTTTAACCTTTTTACACAAATCCTTGTAATTTTTTGAATTGAAACTTCGACACCCAGATATCTTAAAATTATCCATATTTTATTATTTTAACATTTCAAGAGAATTTTTCCCTCAACTTTTTAATGCTGAATTCTATTCCCATCTCTTTTAAAGAATGATGAACTGGCCCTGATAATAGGAATTTGTTTGTAAAACTACAAAAAAACACAGCTATACCGAAGGACAGTGGTCACAAGCAGCATACGGCCAATGCATATTTACGAATAAAAGTATTATACATTTGCATATAGAAGGTGGCCCAGCTGCTAATTCTATGGCACGCCGACTTTGAAATATATAGAGAGATAAAAGAAATAGGACGTCGAAGAGAAACCTAGCAGAGAGAGAGAGAGAGAGAGAGAGAGTATGTTCCCTCTTTAACCATCTTGGTCTTTGGTGTTTTCTTTCCAATAGAGAGATCTGTAAGAATTGTCTGAAAGTTTATTGCTTTTTTGGTTTTTGAAGAATCTGTTGTTTCTTTTGTTTTCTAGGAGTTCTTAGGTTCTGAAACCTAGTTTTTATTTTTTTTATTTTGTGTGTGTGTGTGTGTAGAAACCAAAACTCAAATGATGTCTGGTGAAGTATTTTCTGTTTCTTCAGTCAAAGCGTTCCTTCAAGAACCGGAACAAAACCCAAATCCGAAAACAGACACAAACCCTAATGTCAAGAAGAGAAGAAATCTACCAGGAACACCAGGTATACAATTTTTTTTTTTTTTTTCAATGTTTAAAGAGCAATCTTGAATCGTTATTTCTACATTCTCTAGCCTTTAGGACCTATGGTGTACATCAGTAATCTCGCTCGTTGTGTCGACCGGACACACTGACTGTAGAGGACTGCTTTGAAGATATTAGATTACTCAGCTTACTCTGAATCACCTGTCTAAAATGATCATTTGGATTTAGGGTTAACAAGATATCTTCTTGTTTCAACAGATCCAGATGCCGAAGTTATGGCTCTTTCACCAATGACACTCATGGCCACTAATAGATTTATCTGTGAAATCTGCAACAAAGGTTTCCAAAGGGAACAAAATTTGCAGCTTCACAGAAGAGGGCACAATCTCCCATGGAAGCTGAAGCAAAGATCTAACAAAGATCAAGTCAAGAAGAAGGTTTACATATGCCCAGAGAAGACCTGCGTTCACCACGACCCGGCCCGAGCACTCGGAGACCTCACCGGTATCAAGAAGCATTTCAGCAGAAAACATGGCGAGAAGAAATGGAAGTGCGAGAAATGTTCAAAGAAATATGCAGTTCATTCGGATTGGAAAGCTCATTCAAAGACTTGTGGTAGCAGAGAGTACAAGTGTGACTGTGGCACACTCTTTTCTAGGTATTTAATTCAATCTGAATCTATATTCTTTGTTTGGGAATATCAGGTAGAAATAAATGTTTATGGGTTTGTCCCAACTTTAATTAATTGCATATTTTTGAGATTTGAATTTATTGCCAGCAAATTATCAGGCAATAATTATTTGATAATCTTAACAGGAAAGATAGTTTCATCACTCACAGAGCTTTCTGTGATGCGTTGGCTGAAGATACTGCAAGAATGAACTCTATTGGAGCCAGCAATTTAAAATTCAGAAATGATCTGAACGGGAATCTGATGAACCCTCCTCCAAATTTGACTCATGGGTTATCTGGTTCTAGTGGAATTACTCATCTTAGTGGTGGCGGATTTAGGCTAGACAATGGCAGCTTATCTACTGGGAAGCCAAGATTATCACTTTGGTTGGATCTGGCAAATTCTCAACTCAATCCCATTGATATTTCATCTGTCAATTCCAATCTCATTATGCCTTCAAATTCAAGTGGATTGCCTGATATGATGCAAATGACGTCCAATAATGTTTTTGGCCAATCTTTAGTGGGAAATTATGCAAATCTTTCCTTATCAGCCTTGCCACCAACACAAGGACTAAAGGAAGAGGCAGCAAGTAGAGGGAGTACATTAATGGCGGATTCACCAACTTCTCTGTATTCTGAAAATCAAAACCAGCAAGCAAAATCTTTTGCACCCATGTCTGCAACTGCACTTCTCCAAAAGGCAGCTCAAATGGGATGTACCAAAAGCAATCCAACATTTCACGAGAACACTTTAGGAGTGATGAATTCTTTTCCTTCATCATATTCCGATTCAGTGCAAAATAGAAGTGAAATGAACCAGGGTTTAGGCAAACAACAGGAGAATTCAGCCGCGAAACCCACCGATCCTGTGATGGGAGCTTCAAATTTCACCTCTTCAACGAGCACTACAATGGATAGGCTTGATCAGTCTTTTCATCAAACAGATGGAACGCAAAGTCAGACTGCTTCACCTAACTTGAATTCGAGGTTGCATGGATTGTATCACTGTCTAACGAGAGATTTTCTTGGCATGGGAGGAGAAGGTGGAGGCCCATTCTTGCAAGAACTGGAGAATTTTGCTTTCATGAATTCCGCCATCGAACTGAATCACTTCACTTGCAATCAGTAGCAAGTATTCTTAGATTCTTCTGCCGTACAATTATTATGTAAACTATAACAGCAGATCTTAAGCACCAAACCAGTGGCAAAAAACCATCCTTTACAATTCAGTATAATCTTTTACAATTTAAAATGGATCTTTCATGCCTCAGTCGAACTCTAATAGTTACTCCCTCATAGTTTAGCGTCCATTCAGAAATTTTTTTCTTGGTTATAACTCTCAGGAAAAAAAAAAATTCTAAGTTTCCTTCGTAATTCAAAGGGAAAACAAAACTATAATATCATAAAACTAACGGATACAAGAAAGCAGGATTCATTATCACTAGTACCACAATTTAGATGTTATTTCAATTTTTCATGTTAAAAATTAGTAAATCAAATTGAATGGCAATGCATACAATCAAAATTCAACCTAAAAAAATCCTCCTCATCAGACCAAATAATATATATATATATACACCACACAATTCATTGTGTATGGATGATGAAATTTCATTGATACAGAGCCAATTCCAATAGATTTATTGGAGGGTCTCATTGGCGTGCATCCTCGTACATGGTGAATAACCAAATTCCAATTGAAATGAAATCTTTAGGATAAATCAATGCAATTTAGGAGAAATCAATGAAAAGACATCAATTCAAATCCTGGATTTTCGAATTGAGAGAGATCAAGAATTCTCACTATTTTTTAGATTCATGGACCCAATTCAATTCAGTGGGATATAAACATGTAATTTCTAAATTCCAATTATAAATCATTGACAATAATCTATAAATAAAAAAAAAATCAAAATTTAACTTTCTTGGCACAACCTTGTTTCGGGTTTGGCTTGTTGCCACTCGGATTGTTTCCTTTTTATATCTTGGTTTTTTGGGTAACCTCTTGATGAATACTCTACAACTAGGCTATGGAATTTTCGCATTAAAAGAGAACTAAGCAAAATTATAGTTTAAGATTTAATTATTATTAATCAGATCGCTAAAAAAAAAAATTTGAAAAATAAGATGTTAATTTAATTATACTTTTTAAATATAAATTTTATATCTGTATTATTAAATAACATAAATTTAGTAAGTAAATTTCATTTTAAAGGTTAATACATCATTGTCACATAACGAAAATTTCAGGTCACTATTCTAGTCACAATCATACAATGTAATGATAATATTTGCATGGAATAACAATTTTCAAAATATGTATTAGATCATACTCTTAAAATCTATATGCAAACTTGATATTATAGATTGCCATTACAATCACATAAACGTATCGTGTCACGATCACAATTTTCACACAAAATGAAAATATTGAGGCCATGCATGTGACCCAAACAATTGTTCAATCATGTGCTTCAACGATAGATGAAAAAATCTGAAAATGTGGCGAATTATGCAAGAGAAATTGTGGGTAAGGAGAAAACAGTTATTTTGGAGAAAATCACGTTTGGAATTTGTGACCAATTCTTCATATATTCTGGATAATCAAGCCATGAAGGGTTCGGAATTCTATTTTCTATTTTGAAATTTGTGACAACAATTGGAAGAAGAGAACTGATTGCCTTTTAGTAAATGATGAGATGGGAGAGAATAGTAATTCATTAGCTTTTATTCATTGTCAATTTAAATTAATATATTTACGATCGCTGAAAAAGAATTAGCCAGCCTCTTCAAGAAAGCTTTGCTTAGTAAGCTCTGCCTCCTCACTCGAACAATGTTTTGAACACGAAAATGTGCAATTTTACTCCCTTATCGCATGCCAAGTCACAGGCAACGCCTGGAAATAGGCTGGCCCAACTTAAATGAGATATAATAACTTTTGGACACCGCTATTTCCATCCACATTTTTTATAAGTACATCCCACTCTAAATTCATCCCTAATAAAATTTTGAATTTTTAAAAAAATACTATTTGCATCCACGTTATATTCCAATCTCATCCTTACTAAATTCATTCATTTAAATAACATATATCCACATAATTTTTTTTAAAAAAAAAAAAATACTATTTGCATCCACGTTATTTTCATCATTTTTTTTCATCTCCTTGAGTTTTTGGATGCTTGAGAAAGAACTTCACCTCCGGAATGAGGAGCCCGAATATGGTCGTCGATCTGCAAAAGCACATAAACAACATTTGGAGAATATAAGGAAAATAAAGAAATTGGAAGCAGAGCGGCAAGTTCTTTTGCTCCTTCAGAAGCGAGTTACACACTATCAGATTCCATAGAGGATATGTGTCGGAATAATATGATTTCAACAACCGGGGAACTTGCTCCAGTGGAGAAAAATGAGTTCAGTGATATGGACCCCAAACTTCAAACAAGAAACCCATCCTTTAGAAAGCCTAGCGATTGGCTTTAGAAAGTCGTGGAAGTAATCTTGGAAGAAACCCATATTTTAGGAAGAAGTCTGACTGAACTTTTTGGAGACATTAGAATGGCTATGCACAGCATGAATCACCGGTCAAACTCCATTAATTCTGAACGGTCTAAATTGCTTCCAATTAGTGGCTACATCACTTGTAAATTTGCCACATCACTAAGAACAGGTTCAGAACAAGAAACCATGGGAACCTCGGTGGAAGAAACAACCTCCGAATTTAACTAATCTGATCTCAACAGATCTATGCAGAAATTATGGAGCTGATTTCACTGTTTCATCCACCATGTGCAGATAACTCTAATATGCCTTGCAACTTGTTGGTCACAGATTGCAGTGCATCATCATGCAAGCAGTCTTCAACAGCAGCTGACTACATTATTCACATTTTCCGATGGAAGAGTTGTGAACTTAATGTTGTTCTACAGCAATTCTTATGTGCATGTAGTTATTTTCATCCAATGAAAAGTAAAAGTTAGTGGATTAATTTAGAATTTTGTATTTTTATTTAATTTTGTTTATGTCTATTTAAGTAAATTTACATAGAATTTAAAATATAATAAAAACTTATTTTTAAAAGTGGATATTCTTATAAAAAGTGTGGATGAAAATAGCAGTACCCTAACTTTTTTTATGGTCCAACATTACTTTCAATACGTTTTATTCATTTTGTTCCGGATTGTAATAATGAAAAATATAATTTCAGAAGCAAAAGATCATGTCATGATGAATATTGCGATATATTGGTGATGAATATATAATGTAACTTGAGTAATAAAGTTTGAAAGATAATATTGAATTATGTATAATTTTTGAAAGAATTCTACAAGTTTGATATTTTTAAAATTGTCTTAAATATGATAATTATGATTTATTTTTATTTTTTTGGCTCCATTACATGTGTATGCTTTAAATAATGGATGCAAATACCCAAGCATTGTTTCAAAAACTAGACACAACCAGTTGGGCCCGAAAAACTGAAAACGGGTATGCTATAGACTAGTTTGGGCTTTTGAGCAGGCGCCAATAGTCATGCTTGAGGTGTTATATTATCCATAGCCCAAACATTTCGTTTAGAGGAAATTAGGCTCGGTGCTTTAAAAAGTAAACAAATTAGACCCTATTTGATAGCAATTTTTTACTCTAAAAAATTAATTTTTTGATTGTTATTTCACTATTTTGATTGTCATTTTTTTATTTCTTCACGTATAGATATGATCCACTTTTCTCTTTAAGAGTTCAAAAATTAATTCTCGTAATCACTATCGATCAAACCCTAGATTAATGCACTAAAATAAACTAAACCTCCCATAGCCGTAATTCATACTCATAACAAAACCCTTCTCCTTTTTTGGCCACCGCTCCATATCAATTCAGATTCAATCACGGAAAGTTACCCACAATTTCACCATAACAATAGTACGATGGCCGATAAGAAGGATATTCAACAGCCAAATATTGAAAGCAAAGACGGCGAGATAGAGAAGGGATTAGAAAAGGTCAAATAGTTGGCTGAGGAGCCGTTGCCGGGGAACTGTTGTGAAAGCGGATGGCGTATGTAGGACTTCTATTACGAGGAGCTCGCTAAATACAGCAGGCTTTACAATTCTAGTTCACTTTGTTTCACCTATATTTATGTGCAATTCCTCAGCTATTTCCCTACACATTTGACGCTCCTATGATGGTAACTTGGACCTATGTTCATCTCTGATGTGCTTTTCGGGCAAAAATTAGAAAAATGAGAAGTATCAGAAGCTAGAAAAAATTGTACAAAGAGAATAGGAAGATTTAGGAGCTAAAAAAAATTGTACAAAAATTAGCTTAATGTGAGTTTTGCTCTGCTTTGGGCTTCTCATTCTCTTTCAGAATTGGGCGGGGCGAGGGGGGGGCGCAATAATTGGACAAAAGGAACTCATAAGAGGATTTGAGTTTACTGTTCGTAACCCCTTTCAGGCTCTTTGTTCTTCCACCGGCGATTCTGGAATCATAACGCCACCCATCGAGGCTACAATTCCAAATTTCTAATTGGGAAAATTTCATAACTAAAAAATTAATTATGGTACAATTCAAAAACAAGAAAACAAGTTTCAAATTTCTAAAATCAGATTTTTATTAAAAATTATTTATAATTTAATTAGTTAATTAATTATTTTATTAATTAAATATATTTAGGTCACGAATCTATACAATTTGGTCATCGCAACTCAATAAATTATAAGTCACAAACATAAATTTTATAGGTCACATATTATTTTTCGATCACGAATCAATAAATTATAAATTACAAACACAAATTTATAGGTCACATAGTATTTTTAGATCACGAATCAAAAACATTATAGTTCACAGATTAATTTTTCGGTCACAACTCAATAAATTATAAGTCACAAACACAAATTTTATAGATCACATATTATTTTTCGATCACGAATCAAAAGTTTTATAGGTCATAGATTAATTTTTCGATCACAACTCAATAAATTATGAGTCACAAACACAAATTTTATAGGTCACAGATTAATTTTTCGGTCACAACTCAATAAATTATGAGTCACAAACACAAATTTTATAGGTCACAGATTAATTTTTCGGTCACAACTCAATAAATTATGAGTCACAAACACAAATTTTATAGGTCACAGATTAATTTTTCGGTCACAACTCAATAAATTATGAGTCACAAACACAAATTTTATAGGTCCCATATTATTTATTTATTACAAATTAACCAATTATTGGCCACATTCAACTTATTAGTTGGTCACAACAAATGTGACCACCGCACCACGGCCATAAAACCACCGTTAACACCGCCCATAGCCACCACCATCGACATCACCGTCACTATAACACCAAAACACAATTAAATATATTTAGGTCACAAATCTGTACAATTTGATCACAAATTAACGACTTAGTTTTTCACGCATTATTTTTTTGTCACAAATAAAAAATTTTATGTCACAAATTATTTTACAATCACAATTCGAAAATATATAGGTCACAATTTGTTTATTGGTCACAAATAAAAAAAAATTTTATGATTTATTTATTGGTCACAAATCACAAATACTATAAGTCACAACTTCTTATACAATAACAAATTATAAATTATCGGTCACGAATTAAAAAATTATCGATCACAAATTATAAATTATCGATCACAGATTAAAGTTTTTAATCACAATTCTAATTAATTAGTCACAGATTAAATTTCATTCACAACTTATCAAATTTTTTGTTGCAACTTATTTCTCGGTCACAAATTGAAAATTTTATAGGTCAAAATATTTTCAATCATAAATCCAAAAAAATTTGAAGTCACAGAATCCAGAATTTTTTAGGTCACTGATTATTTTCAGTGTAAAATTATTAGATTTAATGGTCACGATTAATTTTTTGATCACAACTTCATCAATTGTAAGTAACAATTGAGAGTCACAGTCACAATTTTCAGGTTACATATCCAATTATTAATCACAATCAATCAAACCATCACAACCCACTGTGACCGCCAAACAAAGACTGCCTCCCTCACAAATGACACCGTGACGACCAAAACCACCCCCACCATCACCTTACAGTAAACACCTATGTTCCAAACAAAATCAACATACATCACCCTCGCACCATCACCACACACCGGCACCTCCTCGCCACCGCTACCCCACACACATCTTCACACTGCCACACCACACACACACCACTGCCACACACTGCCAAACCACACGCACACCACCAACCAAATAACTTATCACCGCCAACTCCAATAGCACAATCACCGTCGCTTCCGTCTCAAACAAATCCACACGTCACAGGAAAATACCACCGCATACAAGATTTATCACAACCTCAGCAGACCCATCTCCACCACCATCTCACTCACCATCACCGCTACTGCACACCACTGAGCGCACCACCCGTCGCCATCGCTACGACTACAGTCGCATGAATCAATAATCACCACAACTACCTCCTCAAGTCCACCGTCTCCTTTATCTCTATCACAAATGAAAATGAAGATCACAGCAAGCGCTTCACTCCGGTGGGTTGCTTTCCGAATTGCAGCAAACGCTTCACGCCAAATCACAGCAAGTGCTTAACTCCGTAATGGCACTGTGAGTGGAAGCACCGGTGAATGAAGGGATGATCCCGCGGCTTCAGTCCGATGGGTTGCTTTTTGGCACAGAGAGAGACAACAATATACAAAGTTCCGACAGAGGCGAGAATAGAGAGGGCAGTGGGGAGAAATAAATTAGGGATTGAAATTGTGTTTGGGTAAATTGATTACTTAATTTTTTAATATATTCATTAATATAAAAAATCTGATTTTTGAAAAACTAAACTTCACATATGATTTAAGAAATAGAATCTGTAAATGTATTAGATAATGTAATTTCCACCTTCTAATTAAGCCCCTGTTTGGCTCCTGTTTTTTCAAATTAAAATGGGTGAAATAATATATATATATATATATATATATTTTTTTTTTAAATGAGTGATTGGAAAAGAAGAAAAAGTCTTTGATTAACGTACAATATTATTTTATAAAAAATTATGTGATTGAAAATAAAAAAATAAATAAAATTTAATTTAATGGGGCAAACGAGTTATTAAAAAGGAACTGAAAGTAACTGTGTTGATACAAATTTTTTTGACACTTACATTTTGTAATATTTTCATTAAAAAGTGACATAACACATGCAATTAATTTCTATCAGAATAATACATCTTTGACTAAGCTTTTGATTCGCTTATAATAAATTTGTTTAGATATTAATTTATTTGTATTGTCCTAAATGTGAATTAAGCTTTTATTATGGAGAAAATGACATTATGCGCTACATTTTAACTAAAGAGTAACATAAATCACTTTAAAAGGTGACATTTAATTGATGAACGAAGAAGGGAAGGAACGGTGGTTGTGTCACTTTTTATTTTTTACATTTCGCCACTTTGAACTGATTCAGTGTTTTAATTGGTATTTTGTCACTTCATTTATTTTTATTTTTTTTTTGAATAATTCTACTCCTACAAAGTTGGTGTACAAAAGTGGAGCGCCAAAGGGTGTTGGCAAAATCTGGACCCTTGATTTCAAATGGTTTAAAAATCTGTTTTTGAAATGATTGGTGTAAATTTGATTTTGTAACCTAACTTTGTAAACCCCTTTGTCATTGTAGCATAGTTTTTTTTTTCTTTTTTTTTCTTTTAGTGTTTATCGCTTTTTTAAATTTTTGTAATTTTTTTAGTATTCGTCACTTTTTTCTATTGCTTTCTTGAAATTTTTGTCATTTTTTTGAATGACAAACACCATTTTGTTTTAAATAAGAGTGACATAAATTTAATAAAAAAACACTTTTACTGAAAAAAGTAATACTTAACTTTAAAAATTGTCATTATGTCTTTTTTTTAATTAAAAAGTGATACTTAATATCATACAATATTTTTTACTTTCAAAATACTTTTCATACGAGTTTTTTTAAAAGACTCATAATTTTAGAGGTATTTTTGTAAGTCACCATTTGGTTTAGTACTCTAGTGGCCCATTACTTGCATATGAGCCAAGTCAGGGCTTGTGTTTATGATTAAGAGCACCCACATGTAGGAAGGGTTTTGCTAGATGAACAGGGCCACGACACGTGCCTCGCCTATAGGGATATGCCACATTGCCCCCTGTTCGGATAGGGCCAACGTGGCCCTATTCAAACAGCTTTTCTCGTGTAGGAATGTGACACAAATAGCTTCTCTATTGTCTTATTAATAAATTAAGGCCACGTTTGACAACCATTTTTTCAAAAAGAAAAAAAAAATTCTCATACGTATTTTTAACCATATATTTTCATAATGAAATATTTTTCATGTAAATTAAAAAAAAAATCTTACTTTTTAACCACACTCAAAAAAATTACTACTTAAAGACCCATTCTTCTCAAAAAATGGCTATCAAAAAGGGGCTAAGCTAGCTTCATTTTGCAGTTACTATCAATTGTTATACAAAGCCTAGTTTAGTTTACCTTCTCATTCGAAGGTGGCTCTAAGGGATACCAAGCACCATGGTTCGATCAACTCATGTTTGACTTTGAATTGTCTCAATTCAAATAAATAACGTTGAGTTCGACCAAAAAATTGTAAACTTATATTTTAAAACCATTTTTTCTTTTCTCTGGGAAAGACACGTGTTGTATTCTTGAATGGGAGAAAAATGCCCCCAATGTACATATTTTTGGAAGTTGGTTTAAAATTGAAGAAAATCTGGTTAAATGTTAAAACAAAAAAATATGGAAAATGCGACTTTCATGTCAATTTCGGTCAAATATTTGAAATTAATTTGATAGTTAAATTATAAATGTAAATAGATTAAGTTGCTCTACTCGTCGAGTAAATCATCGTGGTATATTTGAAATTTTGAAATCAATTCCGAATGAATGAGAAATTGCGATCTAAAGTTGGAAGAAAAATAGAGAAAAAATTGGTCCGAATTTTTGCCTAATTCTGTCGCTTGCCTATCCCTGGAGTGACGGGCTAACGACAGTTGGCAAAAAAGGATCTGTTAAAATTTTGAAACTGACGCTTGAGAGGCAGGCTATCAACAACAACTGATGCTTCCCTTCGTAAAATTGTGAGGTTTGGTACGCAACACTTCACCCACAACCCCTCATCCCCTATAAATAGGACCTTTTGGATGTCTAAAATGCATCCTATATCACTTTTGTATTGAGCATTGCATAAAATCTCTTGCAAAATCTCTTTAAAATCATTCCAAATCCATTTTTTCTTGTAGAGAGAATGTTCCATTCTAAGTTCGTTGAAAATTAGGTTTTAAGTGCTTATATCACAAGTTGAATCCTTTGTATTTTGGACCGTTAGCACCTTTATGGTGTAATGTTGTCTTAAGAAAATAGTGATTTTTCACTTGTCTCGGATATCTTTATTATTCATTTTTTGTTTTCTTCGTGGTTTGTATACTATTAAGTTCTCTTCCATATAATGTTGTGTTTAATTACGCTCCTGAGGATTAAGTCTTGATATTTCGTCGATCACATAACAACCCTTTCACCACCATATATTTTGCAATAACACATCATATGTTTTGCTGAAGCCAATCCCTTTAGATAGTTATAAGATTATAAATATATATTGAAGAATATAAATTAAACGTAATATCTATGTTAGATTAAGGTAGAATATATTAGCGGATTGGAATGAAGGGTGAGATCGATGTTGAAAACATGAGAAGTTATTTAGTAATGCATATTTCTATGTTTGTCAAATCTCACGAGCTATTGGGTTTGTTCTTTGAAGATGTTAACGCAAGTATTGTATTTTATACTAATGCATTTCAGACCTTTTTTTCCCATTAGTATCACATGACATGTTTAGCTTTTTCTTGGCATCGTTGGAAAGAAGATGAGTATTTTCCTCAAATGTAGCATATTCATTTACATTTTCCTATGTAAAAAATTTTCAACTTATTATTTTATTTCTTAATCAACTTATAGAGTTCGTTTAACTACTACAAGAAAAATATTTTCGATGTGTCGACAGAGACGAATCCAGCTACTCGAGTGAGCTAGGGCGGAGAGTGGAGCATTTATCAAACACCGTCCAATATAGCGATATTCTTTACTAATATTTAATTAACTTATATTAAAAGAATCTCCAATCAATATATAAATGCACTAAAATATAAAATAATATAAATATTAAAATATAATTCAGTACAACTCAAAATAATAAAGAATAAAAATACATTTTTTTAGTCATATACCTATTATCAAGTTTCAAGTTTTTATGAATTTAAGCGAGACAAGATGAAGTTTATATGTATTGATTAATCGATAAAGAAAAAAATTAAAAAACAATGAATTTTAGAGCTATTTTTGCCTCCAAAAAGAAAAGTATTTTTCAAACTCTTAGAAGAACAAAGAATTTTACAAAATAAATTGATAAAACTTAACAATTAAAGTATATATTATGAAATAATAATTTCAGTCAATAAATTTTTAAAGCAATGATTTTTAAAGCTATTTTTACCCCAAAAAAGAAATCTTTTTTTCAAACTTTTAAAATAATAAAGATCAGTAATTAAATTGTCCAAATTTGAATGTTACAAAATAAATTGATAAAATATAATAATGAAAGTATATACTATGAAGTAATAATTTGAGTTAACAAATTTTTTTAGAAACAAAAACTATTAATATAGAATTGTTTAATTATTATTTATTGTGTTAAAAAATTAAAAAGAAGAAGAAGAGGTGAAGGGAATCGAATCCCATACCTCTGATATGATAAAAATGGAATTCCCAATTGAGATACAAAGCTACATCAGTGCTAGTTAAAACAAAATAGTATACAATTATTTAACTATTATTTATTGTATTTGAAAAATTAAAAGAAGAAGTGGAAAGGAGAGGAGTCGAACCAGATACCTCTCACTTGTAAAACCAATGCCCTACCAAAATGAGCTACAATCATAATTGTGAATGATGGTACAATTTTACATATTTAACATAATAACTACATCAACGTGAAATTCCTTTCCTGCAGGAGCTAGCACGGGCGGCCGTGTCGGCTCGCCGGGTGCTGGCTCCGCCAGTGCTTGTAACACAACTATATATGAGTTAGTGGTCACGTTGTGTAAGTTCATGAGCGTTCCGAACTCACCAAAATTTTAGACGATACCCCTAGAAAATGATAGCGTTTGGCCAACATTGACCTACCGAAGTTATGTTCTTTCTTTAGTACTCTTTGCCTCCCATGAAGATGAGCTTATCTCTATTTTTACACAAATTAAGTAAACTTAATTAATATATATCGAAACTATAAATTTTAATTACATTTTTTCATAATTTACCACTAAATTGAATAAATGGTAGCTCATATTTGTTGATAACAATACAAATTAAACAAAATTATATTAAAAAATTAAGACATTATTTGGAGGGGGGAAAAAAAAACAAAGCGTATTTTTGTGGGACAGATGTAGTATATCTTTTTTGTAACTATCCTATTTGTTAAAGCTTATAGGAACTTATAAAATGATAAAACTCTATTTTTATCTACAAATTTTATAGAATTCACAAATTTTAAGTACTTAATCACGCATTCTTTAAAACTCGCCTAAGTTGTTTGGCTAAATACCCAAAAAAAAAAAAAAAGTTGGCTAAATTTTAACTACTTAATCACACATTTTTTAAAACTCGCTTCACTGAGTTGTTTGGCTAACTAGCCAAACCCCCCAAAAAAAAAAATCATACTCAAAATATTAAAGAAACAGCAGTCTGCCAAATAGGCAAATGAGGCATCTTATTACTATAGAGATCATTCAGAATCAAGAAGAGAATACTTCTTTCCCACTTGAATACATGAGAGATTTTCTCGTCTTCAAGTGAAAGAAAAAAAGAAGAAGAAGAGGTGAAGGGAATCGAATCCCATACCTCTGATATGATAAAAATGGAATTCCCAATTGAGATACAAAGCTACATCAGTGCTAGTTAAAACAAAATAGTATACAATTATTTAACTATTATTTATTGTATTTGAAAAATTAAAAGAAGAAGTGGAAAGGAGAGGAGTCGAATCGGTTACCTCTCACTTGCAAAACCAATGCCCTACCAAATGAGCTACAATCATAATTGTGAATGATGGTACAATTTTACATATTTAACATAATAACTACATCAACGTGAAAATCCTTTCCTACCGGAGCCAGCACGGGCGGCTGCGCCCACTCGCCGGGTGCTGGCTCCGCCAGTGTGTGTCGATTAATATAATATTTCGATTCAGACATTCAACTGAATTTAAAGTCCTTTAAAAAGTCATATAGTTTTTTGTTTTGACCACGTGTTAACTTTTCTGCAAGAGATCTCTTTATCAAAATTGAATATATTTATTGATTTTTTTTTAGATGGGCATCAATGGTAACCTCTTGATTTCGAAACAATTTCTAGAAGGTTTGCATGGTGATTTTGAAACATTTTCGAGATGGGCATCAATGTTTTGATCCTCGATCATTATTCCACAAATAGTCAATGCAACTTGAGGATTTTGTTTTTTTGGAGTAGAATCAACATTTTAACATATTGAAATTTTCAATACACGAATATATTCTATATTGCACGTATATCGAATGGGGATTTATCTTTTCATAAATTAGTTGATTCCATTGTCAAAATTGTTCACCTATATTTTTCTCGACTCCTAGCCGTTGAATTTGTTGGACACGTTTGAAATTATTTAGGAAAGGAAAAAAATATCAACAGAATGTTATGTTGACATTGAATTGAAGATGGATGCATATCAAGAGCCATAGGTCATCGCACTTCACAGATAGAACTCGAACTTGCAAGCCAAACCTTGGCTAGCATTATAAAGGAATGGCTCGTGTGGAGTCTGATTGGCTGGTCAAGGCTGGCCAGAATTCTACATCAACAGCTCGTGCATCACTTGTCTCCACCTCTATATTCACTGTTGTAATCGGTTCTTGCATGTACTCAATTACTTATTTTCAAAATAAGCCCATATTTGAGCCCCATTATTTTGGAATAATGATTTTTTTATAGAATCGTGTGATTAAAAATTAAGAAAAATTTATTATTATCATTATTATTATTATTAGTACAAATTAGTGAATCACTATTCACACCAAAAAAAATTCACAATTCAAGCTCCTTCTCCAAATGAAATCCAATGGGATTTGGCATAATGGGTTCTCAGTGGGAGGCTCGCACGACGGGCTATTAGCTCAGTGGTAGAACGCGCCCGAAAATCAAGACAAAAACATGTTATCTTTGATTTCTCATATCTCATTGTGGAGATTGGAGACCGTAAATCATTTTGGAAACTCGAACCCTAATTCAATTATCATTTTCTCTCATTTTCAATTTATACACCGACTCTCACTTGAATACCAACATATGCCGCATGCTGTCTACTATCGTGCTTAGCCGCCACTGACAATGAATTTTTGAAATTAAAGTCTTAACCTTTGATTTTTCTTCCTCAAATGTTCTTTCTTTTTTTCCTCAATCACTATGTAACTATAACCAAATCAAACCAAAACCAAATAGTTCGTTTCCGATTTGATTCCATATCATAAAAAAATAAAATCATTTGGTTTCATTATCAAAAAATTATTAGTTCATAGTTCAGTTCGATTCTCTTGGAACCCAAATTAAATGGAATCACGTCCACTCCTAATTAATTTTTCTTGAACTGGACTTCACTTTTACAAAAATGTAAGACTTTATAAATAAATCATTTATTTTCTAAAGTATATAAGGACGAGCTTAATTCTTCTTCGAACATATTTCCCTTTCACATTCACAATCACAATCACAAAGACACTCTCTTGTATATATTAGTAGAGGACGGCATGATGAATCTTTGATTTTTCCTTAGAAGTTCCAAAAGCCAAAAGTCCAAAGTATAACAATTTCTCTATCTACATTTTATAGTTAACGACGCTTTCCGATCTTAATTAACCCACCCATTGAATAATCTCTAGGCCCCTCGGCCCTCTATTTCAAGATTCAACCAGTCTCAAAAGCAAAGAAAACGAACATAATTGACAATTCGATCCAAGAGAAACAATAAACCTGCGATCCAAAAGTTTCACCAAGAAGCTCGAGATACGCCAGACAAACAAGCCCTTGATCCACGCCCACAGAGTTTCCGAACTGCATTAACTCTTCAATCCAAAAGGCCTACCCAGAAAGAAGGAACTCAATTGGAATACGGGATCCTGTTGTAATCTGGACATTTTTATTTGGGGAGTTGATTTCTTGGTGAAAGGAAGATGATGAATACAGCGGGGAGTAATACTATGATGTCTTCGGCGTCGGCGTCTGGAAATAACGCTCAGTCGCCTGGTTTGAAGACGTATTTCAAGACTCCAGAAGGCAAGTACAAACTCCAGTATGAAAAGACTCACCCTTCTGGTCTTCTTCACTATGGCCACGGCAAAACAGTCACTCAGGTTGGTCGATTTCTCCTCGTGTTCTAGGGTTTTATAATTTATTATTTTTTAATTTTGTGTTATTCAATTACATCTTCAGATTAGCTTTTTGCAAACTTGAGTTCCGAGAAACTTCATAGTGGCTTGAGGTGTTAGAGATTGGGTTCTCCGAGTGGCCTATTGGTTAATTCTAACTTTTTCTTCTGGACGACAATTATAATTATTTGTTAATTTTCATTTCAGATTTTAGTTTGAAATGGGTTTTTGATTCCGAGTGGTTCCCTGATTAGCCAGACGTTCTTCTAGTGAACAAAGATTTTGACTTGGGCTCCTTGATCAAGGCTAAGTAGAAGAGTTATGTAGTTAAAGAATTATTAATTGGCTTCACATACTGTATGAAAATTTATGCCATTTAAGTACAATATGCAAACAATCACACTAATAAGAGAACTTGTGGTTCACGTGTGAAGTTCTTTTTGTAATTTTTGTACTTTTAATTTGGGTTCTTTTAAGCTTTAATGTAATTCTTATGATTTAAATCTTCTCCTGAAACTTATTTGTGATACCAAAAATTTAGTTCAAACATAGCAGAAAAAGATTTCAGTTATTGTTCTTGCGCCGTCTCTCCTAAGCATGGCTTGTTTATTTTCCTCAGTGGAACAGTTTCGGAAAATCAAAACTTGAACAGACTTTAAAGTGATTTCGGTTAATTGATGGTCAGGTAACGCTAGCCCATCTCAAGGATAAGCCTGTGCAGACACAATCACAGTCATCTTCAAGTTTGGGTGTAAACAGTGGTGTGAGGTCAGCGGCAGCAAGGTTCTTGGGTGGTGGAAATGGGAGTAGGGCACTTAGTTTTGTTGGTGGAAATGGTGGGAGTAAGTCAGTGACTGGTGCCAGCAGTAGAATTGGTTCATTAGGGGCTTCAAGTTCGAATAATGTGGTTGGCAGTTCAAATTTTGATGGCAAAGGGACTTACTTGGTGTTCAATGTTGGTGATGCAATTTTCATTAGTGACTTAAATTCTCAGGATAAGGTACTAGTGGTTATATGCTTTCTCTTTTATTATGAGATTCGCTATGGGTTGGTTTTGAGAGGTCTGTTATTCTGCATAGGATCCTATTAAGTCTATACATTTTGGTAATTCAAATCCTGTTTGCCACGCATTTGACCCTGATGCAAAGGACGGGCATGATTTACTTATTGGTTTGAACACTGGAGACGGTAAGCCTTCTTTTTAGAATTTTAAAATGGTCTGGTGTAAGCGGTTCTCTGTTTTCACTAAATGAAATTTGTTTTCTGGTTTCTGTAGTTTACTCCGTGGCTCTAAGACAACAATTACAGGAAGTAGGGAAGAAGCTTGTTGGAGCTCAGCATTATAATAAAGATGGTTCCATTAACACCAGGCATGTTCTTGACTCTGTTGTTTGTGTTGTGTTCTCCTGCAAAATGTTTATGGATTTTTACATATATTCATCTCCATAACATGTATTGAATTTTCTTGTTATGTATAGATAGTCTTTAAGTTCATTGATTTCTTATCCTGCCATAAAGCATGTTTCCAATTCTTACAGGTTCTTGGGTCCTATAATCTTTGCGACGTTTAAATCATATATGGTACTAAAAAGGTTCGCCTTTTGCAATTTAGTTTTAAAATAAAAAAATGTTAGCAACTCGGAGATTGCTTGTTTGCTGCTGAAAAGTCAAGGAGAACACTAAGAAAAAAAAGAAAAAAAAGAGAACACACACACATGAAAGTTTCTTTGTTTAGATTGGCTATATGCTATACATATAGCTAATTAACAATTGGAGCTGCTTGAATTGAATCTTGTTTTTTAACTTTACTTTTTGGTATTTATTCTTCCTTAGTTGTGGGTTTGTGTGTTGAGCATTTATTACAACAGGTTTAATTATCAATTAATATACAGGGTATGGCCTTATAGTCTTTTATAGTTGAAGTTTCACCTCGGCATCCATGTCTGCATCTCTTCTAAATATGAAAAGATATATCATTATCGAAGACTTCACCTGCAATTCCAGTTCCTTCTTTCTCTGATTGATATCTAATTAGATGTTCAAAAAAACTGCAAATTTGTGATTTGATGGCATTTTAAACGAGTATCCAATCAGATGTGCCTAGAAAAATGATTAAATTTAATTTGAATGCACTGATAGAAGTGATTGAAGTAGCAACGTTGGATGTCGATGTAATATGGTGCTGCCGTGTGCATTTATATCATCGAATGATTTTGTCTAAATTAAGGTGATAATGCACAGAACTAAGGGCCAAGAATATAACATTTGAGTTGAGATAAAATTAGAGAACACATCACATTTAGTTTACCTAGAATAACAATTGCTGCATTCTGAATTCAGAATGAAATGGAATCTTTTTTAGATTATCGTAATTAGTTAATAGGCCTATTCTAATTATTTTTTAACATCTATTTGGTTGGATTAAGTATTCAGTGGTTGCTACATCTTCCTTTAAGACCTTCTGAAGCCCAATTGTAGCATATAATGATACTTCTGTATGTTAATACATTTAGCATTGTTGAATATTCCCGTTATTTTTTGCCATAAAGAAAGAAATCTGAACATTTGAAGGTCTCTTTTAGCTCAAATCCTTTTCTTACACTGCAATTTTTCTTGACATTGATGTTATAACATTATTATAATGATGAAGTGTTAAAAAGCTCTTTGTCCTTGTGTTTGTTTGATGCAATTTTTGAAGCAATGGTGTGAGACATCCACTTAAATGTTTGTCAGCTTGTAAATTGAGCAGGAAGTGTGTGGATAGTTTATCTTTTGTTTGTCATAAGATGGAGATTGCTTCCCAGTACAACACTGGATTCTGTGTTACTGTGCTTACATTGCAATACTTCGGGACTTGAGAGATTTTACCTATATCTGTTTATACTCTCCAATGTACTATCTCTCTCCTCTGTGGCACTGGAATTGAGTATCATTTTGAACATGAATACTGGCACCTGGCATTTATATTGTGAACTTCTTTTATGAAGATTTCCATCTTAAAATGAAACAATCTAAGTTCCACATTGCGTTTCTCTCGTTCTCATTATGAATTGTTCGGGGTTAGACGCACACCTTCCTTTTACATTGTATGAGTAAGTTCTTTTCACTTGGAATAAGTTATAAATTTCTTCACCCTCCACCTACGCCCAACACCCCAACCTCCTAAAAAAATTTTAAAAATTTGGCCCCTGTTCGATATAGATTAAATCGAATTATAATCTCAATTCAAAGTCAACACACACATACATGTAAAATAAAAATCTCTCTAGTTGAGTTTGTATCTAGTCATTATGCTTTGTTGAACATCTAGAGTCACTTTCTATCTAAGAAGCTGGCCTTTTCATTTTTCTGTTGCTGTACTAGAATGGAGTTTGAACATGAATAGACGTGCAATTGAAAGTTGTTCTCCTAGCAAAGTCAGAGTTTCCACACAGAATATTCTTCAAAAGACCTTAAGATTCTATTGCTGAACTGTGCTGTAACTGTCCAGAGTGATTTCTTAAGCTGGAAGCCTCGAATGACTGACAAGCTGCAGAAATTCCAATAGTATGCCGTGAAGCATCATCAATTATTTTATTGTGCATCTTCTGTTAGGAAGCTAATATGTAAACACCAAGTTGAATAGTTATGTTTCTGAAATTTAAAAAAAAAAAAAAAATGATTTCATGGGGATGGTAGATTTTTTTTTTTTTGGTGGTGAAAGACCATTATCTTGTTCTGTTTACCAATTTAAATACCAATTGAGCATATGAGGTGTATATAAGTTTATGAAATTTAAGGACTTACAGCTGATTTTAGCCATTCTTTACTATGGAATATATCGAGATCTCTCAAGTGATGTCTATTGTTTCTTATCTGACCACATATTATGTTTCTTACAACAGCCGCTGTACTTGCATCACGTGGGTTCCTAATGGTGATGGAACATTCATAGTTGGCCATGCGGATGGAAATATGTATGTATATGAAAAGGCAAGTTCAAGTTTATTTGATATGAATTGATATATTCCTCTTAATTTCCTAAGTTTAGAGGAAACCCATGAGTCCTGTAATTAATTTCAGAGCAAAGATGGTTCCGGAGATCCTTCGTTCCCTGTTATCAAGGATCAAACTCAATTTTCAGTAGCACATGCCCGCTACAGTAAGGTACCGCTTGTTGTGTGGTCCCTTCTTGTTGTGGAATCTTTCTTTTCTCAAAAATTAAGTCGACTGGATCGCTAACTTTATCGTATTAGTCAGATGGCTTTTTATCTAGCTTTAAGGAGAGAACATAATATTGTCTGTGTTGTTTTATTGTTTGTGTTGTTTAAATGTGTCCTTTGAGGTTTAAAGGTCCTGTGATTCTCTGGTAAACAGGTGTTGCCTTTTGTTTGAACCTAAGAAACACCTATACTTGTAAACTTGTTACGTACCAGTATCTGATACGTAATCAAGTTCTGATACTCTTCGATCACCTTCAATACGTATGGGATGCTTGTTTATTAATTATTTTATATGTTTTTATATTTTTTAAATTTTCCGATACGAATTTTTTTTTTTTTTTTTTTTAAATTTTCTATACGTATCCAATCTATATTTTTTAAATTATTTTAATAACTTATTGAATATCAATAATATTTATTGAAAATACACACTTAGATTTTTTAAAATTAACAACTGGACTGTTTATTGAAAATGCACAATATTATTCAACCTTCTAATACAAAAACCTGTTGGCTACTTTATGTTTCACATGCACCTTTGCTACAACATTTATTTGAGACTTTCTACATCCTTCTTCTTCATCTTGTGCTGAAAGAAATTGGAGTACGTACTCTTTTTTACACTCTACGAGAAGCAATAAAATAACTCCACAACGAGCGGAAAAATTGATTTTCATTTATACCAATTCGTGTCTTTTATCAATAAAATTAGATCTCTATTCAAAAGGAGAATCCATAATGTGGAAATTGTCTGATACTCATTTTATCCTCTTGAAGGTATTGGACTATTTGAGATTGTTAATCCATCATTAGATGAGCTAGAGTTGGAGAATGTTATTTTTAACGATAATGAAGAAATTGATGTTGATGGTGTTGAAGTAAATGAAGTTTCGACAATTAATAATTAAGAAAAAGTGATCTAGTATATTATTTTATTTTTATAATCATGCTTCTGTATTTTTTTTTTTTTTTTATATTAATGCAATTATGTTGAATTTTATGACACATATCGACTTATCCTAATTCTTTTTGAAAGTCATATCGGCTTATCCGTATTGTAGTGGTTATGGGGTCAAATACTTCTTTGGGCCATGCGACAGTTAGGGCTCATTGTGTTCAATTTTTCTTTTCTTTTTATTGTTTTCTTATCTCCTTACTGCTTGACACCTTTTACTAGGCCTCGTTTGTTTCCCATTCTTTGTCCCCAAAAATGAAAAAATATGACTGTTATCCATCACATCAAACTACCTTATTTGACTTCCACTCTTTTGCGTGGGTCCCGTAACGACTATATTTTATAAGAATAAGAATCAAACGAGGGCTATATATGGTCAATGAGGTGTCGGCACCACCACAATTGAATACTATAATAAAGACATATTTGCTCAATTGACTGCAAATTGTTGGACCTTTTTTTTAGTATTATCATTTTCACTCTATAATTATGAAAACTCAATTAAATCTTTTTGGCTAATCTTTGAAGATTTCTAAAATTTTGATCAATATTTGCTCTAAATTCTGAAAAAAGACTTATTTGTCGAGACATAAGATTGTAGGATAATTTGAAACCAGTTTTATGTACTGTATTGATTAGTTATGTGCTTTCAACTGAAGTGGTTAAAAAGACTCAAAGAATGAACTAAACCAGTGTTTTTCTTTGGTTTTAGGAAGACTGGAAATTTTTTACCCATGAACGGTTTATTTTTATGTGAACATGGTTGGTTGTGGGATTAGTGCTGTAAATGCGTATTCTCAATATTAATAATATGATAGGCTGAGCACTGTACCTCTGATGGTTGATTATGCATCCTGTAGTGTATCATCAGTTAATCAATGACACAGCTCAAGATTGAAGAAGGAATAATGCACATAAAAGGGTATTTGAGGAGTAATTTCTTTTTTCCTTTTTGCATATTTGGTTAAAGATTAATTTTAGTTCTAACAATTAACCGCATTGGTGAAAAAGGATTCATGTTGCAAATTTATTGGGAACAACAGTTTGTTATTGTATAGGGAATCTGTTGGTACACTTGGTCTTGTCATATGGGCTGTGAAAAACCACATTCACTAGAACTCATATATTTGACTTTATACAGTGGTGATGTAATTTGAGAACATAATGAATGCTCCTCTTAGACTACACTACAGTTGTAATTTATTTGTTGTTCCCTTTTTTCCTTATTCATTGCCAACAATGATCTTATTAATGGAGGCAAATGCTACCATTGGGTTTGCTCGTGGTTTTATGATGTTAATGTATAACATATATCTCTGTATGTGGTATTTTGCTCTAACGCTCTCTTTGAATTAATTCACACAGAATCCAGTTGCTAGATGGCATATTTGCCAAGGTTCAATAAATAGCGTTGCCTTTTCAACTGATGGGGTCTTCATGGCAACTGTAGGAAGGGATGGTATTTTCAACATCTCGTGTCTTTTATTTCTTTGGATATCTTCTTTTTTTCCCCTTTCTCGTTCCTCATCTCCATCAGCAATTTATAGGATGAGGGGAATTGATGAATGTAGGTTATTTGCGAGTGTTTGACTACAAAAATGAACAATTAATATGTGGCGGAAAGAGCTATTATGGTGCTTTATTATGTTGTGCTTGGAGGTGAGTATACTTTGTTTTTCTGAGGATTATGTATGGTGTTCAACTTTATTCTTATTCTCTGTATTAATTGGTCTCCTTTCGAAAGCTATTGTTCGTTTAAGCATATTGTTAGTAGTCATATTATATGAGAATGGAGTAACTGATGGCAAGTAAAACTACAGCATGGATGGAAAATATATTCTGACTGGAGGTGAGGATGACCTAGTTCAAGTTTGGAGCATGGAAGATCGAAAGGTTGTTGCATGGGGTGAGGGACATAACTCGTGGGTGAGTACTTGGCCATAAATAGCTATATTATGTGATTGTTCTAAATTTCACCTGATACTTGCACTAGAATATGGGACGTGTATTTGATATTTTTTTATCTGCCTTAAACTTGGAAATTTCTTTTGGAACACCTACATGGTATGTCCTTTTTCTGAAATTAGGCATTTCGTTTTCAAAAATCTAGTATTTGATGTGTCTCCTATAGATCATTAGCCACTAAATTTGAGAGTCAAAGCGATGAGAAACAGCCAATATGCATGTTTTCACTTTGTCACATAAAATTCCTGCCAAATTGAACGTGGGATTAATGTCTTTCTATTTCCAAATATCTCGTGATTAGAGGTTTGATAAACATGAATTCAGACACATTGCTCTACTTGATACGCATACTAGGGACCAAGTTATACAGATTATTGATTTTTCTGCTTAGTTTCTCATGTAGCAATCATGATTGCCTGCTCATCTTATACTGGATTATGGCAGGTTAGTGGAGTGGCATTTGATTCATATTGGTCAGCGCCAAATTCAGATGGCACCGGGGAAAATGTTGTATATCGGTTTGGTTCTGTTGGTCAGGTATCTCAACATTATTACTAGTTCAGTTAATGAATTGGGTCGTTTTAGAATAAAAATCATATACATCTGTCTATCCTGCTTTAATCAGCAGATTTCAGGGACGGCCGCCTCATTTCCAGAAGAGTCTAACGACTCTCTTCATTATTTCATGATTATGATTGTGTCTTTATTGTGGCTCCCCAAGTACTTGGTTGTTCATTTACTTCAAATGAGAAGTCACTCATCCTGCTCATAAAGCTATTATTAGGCCTTAATTTTAAATCTGCCAAACTGTTAGTTGCCTCGTTTCTGACACAATGATGGAACATCATGGATTTTAACATCTTGGAGGTAACGAACATCAGCTGGGTGTTTACTGGGATTACTATTACTTCTCTTGGAGCCTTTTGCCTCCATGCTTCAATTTTTATACTCATTGGACTTATCAGTAATTCTACATTTTTCTGGTCTGGCATTCTGCTTTTCCTACATTGCTTTCCTTTTACAATATATTGGTGTTACACCGTTCAAAAATTTTTCGATCTGACGCAGGACACACGATTGCTTTTATGGGATCTGGAAATGGGTGAGCTTGTAGTGCCAGTTCGTCGCCCTTCTGGTGGATCTCCCACTTTCAGTACTGGGAGCCAATCATCTCATTGGGACAGCGCTTGCCCTGTGGGTACCTTACGACCCGCTCCAAGCATGCGAGATGTTCCTAAGCTTTCTCCACTGGTTGCTCATCGTATTCACACAGAACCTCTCTCTGGTTTGATATTCACTCAGGAGTCCATTCTTACCGTATCCCGAGAGGGACACATAAAGATTTGGATGAGACCCGGTTTTGCTGAAAGTCAGTCGAGCAATTCTGATCCTCTGTTGAGCACAAGCTTGAAGGAAAAACCTTCGATATCAGGTAAAGTTATCGGTTCTAGTTGCAAACAATAACGGAACAATCACAGGAGAATGCAGAAGCACGATTTTTTGAGAGTAAGTCGATTGATTGATGCTGCTGTTGCCATTTACCGATCTCTGCGAGTTTTTCTCAGAATCTTGATGTCGACTCATGTGCGACAAGATTAACTGACGAAGCTAGTTGTATAGCCAGGTTTGACAACGCGATTGGAGACACCATGAGTTTGAGAAAGAACGCACAAGCACTTTGTAAGTATACGAGAGTTTTCGTAAAGACGCGACAAAATAATTGAAGTGAAGTTGTGCATTTGAAATTTATTTTTTTGTTTCTTGTCTCTGTTATATGACAAATTTTGCTTGATTGATTGAAGCCTCTGCAGAAAATTGTTTCCATTATCGTGCAGTTCAAAGGGAATAATGAAGCAAAATGAAATCAAAAAACGGGAGGATTAATAATTTATTGATAAAAGAAGTTACACCCCATATTGAAATTATTTCTTCCAAATAAAATAGAAATCTACTTCCTTACTATTGTTCAGGTAAATCTTCATAATCTTTCCATTAATCTTCTGGCCTTATCAGAGGCTCCCGTTTCTTATTCTTAAAATTTTTGATATTAAATCCGACAAAAAATAAAGAGACAATTATAATTGTTACAAGAAGCCAAAGAGATAACGCAACTTTAGGAGGACGCTTGAGAGCTTGAAATATGCAGGTTACGGTGAATAGTGCGACGGAAAAGGCGCCAGTGTACACTTCTTCCGGTGTCAACTCTCTCATTTTCGTAATCTGCTTATTTTCTTCAGAAAATAATGATAATATAGACTTGTGTTATTGTTCATGGCGTGGTTGTCTTCAATTGAAAATATAGAGTATTTAACTATTTATTTGAATACAAATTTATTGTATTAAAGGAAAAAGTGTCCAAGATATGGTCGAGTTACAAATGTAATACATATTTATTGTTGGCATGTGACTAAGATTTATACTTAGAGCGTGTTTTATTGCGAAAATGGAATTTACATAGAAAGAAAATAAATTTTAGACAATTAAATTAGAAAATGTTATGATTTTCCATTTTTTATTAGTAGATATATGGGAAAGAGGGAGAGTGAGTATATGAGAGAGAGAGAGAGTAAATTACTTAGAAAATAAAAACTTACTTTTCATAAAGAAATATTTTCCTTGTTTTCAAAGAATCAAGTGATCAAAAGTAGAAAAATATTTTCCATTGAGAAACATATCAATCAAACAATACAACAATATAAATTTAAATGAAAAAATTAACATTTGTCAAGAAAAATATTGACAATCAAACACGCTCTTGATTGTTGATGATAATCATCCAAAGTTAAAAGAATTCAACTAATAGTGTAATGATTGAGACCCCTTTTTCCGTTAATTTTCACTACAACAAAGTCAAAGTGACACTCAAATAGATCTAACTTTGCTGAAGTGAGAAGCAAAGCATAAGAGGAATTTTGTAGCCATCAAACATTGGAAGCCATGATTGACAATTTGATTGCGAATACAGACCCCATCGACATTGCTTCCAACTTTCATTTGGTTTGTGGATAAATTATACTCGAATCGATGCATTGGAATTTGGAGGAGAGGAAACCAAGCTAGTGAAAATGACAGAGAACTTTTTATTTAAATTTGTATTTAAGTTAAACTAGAAATGTTGGTTTTGAGCTCGTCTCCTAGTTGCCTTGAGCCTGGAGATCGAAGGTCACAGCAGCAGCAGCAGCAAATTGAAATTAAGGCCTCTCTACAGACAGCAAAATAATAATAATAATAAATAATAAAAATGCATCGGTTGAAAGAGGGACAGATCTAAGTATCGAAACTTGCCTACTATCCCAAAACAAGGCAAACCTTTCATTCATCAAGCTAACACACATTCACCATCATCTCATACTAGTGCACGGCCAAACTAACGAAATCGAATGTGGGCTCTATGCCTAGCAATAGTTATGTGGTATGAGATAAAAATTTAAGTCAAACCAAACATTTTATGAAAATCACAACTTTTATCAACTTTTCAAAGACACATTTCCATAAACTTTTATTGAAATCCACTAAAAATCTAATTTTTAGCACACATTGAAGTGGGGTTGGTCAATTTGGCACTTAAAATTGTCCTTTTTCTATAATTTTTCCCAAATAGAATGATAACCTCTACTTTTATCTCCACCCAGTTTTGTCCCATCAAACAAAGTATATTCTCTACTTCACAAGGAATAAGAAAACAAAGGGGTGGGGTAGGGTACAAATATGCATTACTCCATCAAAACAAAGGACATCATCGTGAACTGCATGACAGATTTTTCATAACTTTTTTAGGATAAGATTCCAAAGGTAAGATGTCATGCATATACAAGAAATTAAAAGAATAATAACATAAGTCGAACCAGTAATTGAAAGCAAGCCAAACGTTCTATACATCTTGTATTGAACAATTGTGAGCAACAGGAAATGGCACTCACCACTCCCCAAAATCATATCAAGGAAATTGCATACAGCATATCCAGTTTTCGTGAACTAGATCCATGCTTTAGACACATTGCATACCATCGAGATATCCAATCTTGATTATTGAAATCTAGGAACCAAGGGCAGGACGCGTTGTAGAAAAGGGTAAAAAAAAAAACACACAAAAAATGTAAAAACTTTGAAGCACAGAGCAGAAGCTAATCTTCTTCATTCATCAGTGATCAGTCCCATTGTTGACCTTGATCTCCAAAAGCCGTTCGACTGGCTGTCTGCAAATTGGGCACCTATTTGTTTGGAACCTCAATACTTTTGCACATTCGCTGCACATACACTGCATCAAGAGAAGTGACAAGAATTATGCATGCATTTCACAAGCTAGGAATGACCAATTTGGAGTGCACACATGTATCTATGCCATGGTATGTGTATAAGAGAGAGAGAGAGAGAGAGAGATAAAAAGTACCATATGTCGACAAGGCAGGACAGTCGTGTCTCTGGGTTCTGAAAGGCATATGACACATTCTTTTCCAGGATCATTCCCATCAAAATCACTCTCAACTGAATTTCCAATCCCATAAATCTCTTGTAGTTCATATCTCATGCCATCAACCCATAATATTTGCTTCACCACCCGAA
Organism: Olea europaea var. sylvestris; assembly: GCF_002742605.1. Taxonomy (NCBI): domain Eukaryota; kingdom Viridiplantae; phylum Streptophyta; class Magnoliopsida; order Lamiales; family Oleaceae; genus Olea; species Olea europaea. Next base: position 11,488,027 of record NC_036245.1, on the reverse strand, counting down.
CCTGATATTCACCTTTCTCCTTCTCAAACACGGCTTGGGTTATTTGGGAATTCTTGGATCCAATATCTGGGTTTCCATTTTCGTTATCTATGGAAGCCTCTGTCTTAACTGCTAGAGGGTACACATCCGTGTCACCAACTTTCGACAGTTCTGCGCCCTCGAACATTGAAAGGTCTATCCCAGTTCCAGAGGGCTGTTTAAACTTCTGTACCAAACCTTGTTGAAAATTTATCGTAATAGGCGGAAGTAAGCTTTCTTTCATTGGAGTCAGGCAACAGTCTTCACCCTCCTTAGCAAAGAAAACTATGGTCATGCTGCATATTACAAGAAAAATGAAACTCAAGAAATGATCGTTGTCTTCTGTAAGAGAATCCAAAAACAAGAATGAAACAGACATAAAAACTACTTTCCCAAACTCAATTTGCAGGTAAATTCAGGCCTAAGTTCCCAAAATGGTAATTGGAAACCTTTGATCATATATCTTTTTCTACATTTCATAATAATCTAAGGTAAATTGGACTATAACGCACACACAAGAAAAGAACTGCTCAGTTTCGTGAATTGATCATGAACTTGCCAAAGACAGATTTAAAAGCATAATGATTCCAAATCACAGACATTCTGAGCCTCGGCTCACAAAGAAACGAGGGACGCAGCCAATGTACCCATCAAATAAACAATTGCAAAACCCTAATCCGCTCTATAACATCCATAACCCTCTGGCCTCAAAAGGAAATAATAAAAGGATTAAAGAAAGCATATTTAACATTTGATTCGTTTTAACTTTTAAGTTTTTCGAAACTATTCTCCAATGGAAAGACCAATATTGAGTGAGCAAAAGCAACAAATTTTGCAGTATTGCTGAAGTGAATTCATGAAGTCATTTTCATAAATATCTCAAGAATCATTCTCGTGGTTATCCAATTCTATAATCAAATCTCAATTCTCGTCTACCAATATGACCATAAACCCACAAAAACTAAACCCTGGTGAAAAAAACATTCAAGAAAATACAAAATAAATCTTATCATACCTTCCAGCAGCTGTGGCGTCAAAAGTGAAAGCAACGAGGAACTTTCCAGGGTTCTCCTCGTCGGGCTCGATCCTTAGAGTTTCCTTCTTCAAATTAACATCGTTTCGAATAGTAACAGCCTTCTGGTGCTCCACACATGTTGCCGGAGGCTGCATCATGGGTCCATACGGGTACCGCTCGTTAACCCAATTGGCATGGGCAGCCGCGTGTTGGTGTTCATGTGGTGCGGGTAGAGGCATCGGCATCGACGGTGGAGGAGGCGGGTAGTACCCCGGGTACTGTTGGTAATAAGCAGGAAAGTTGGAGTTCGGGTATTGGGATGAAGGGTAAGGAGTCGCTGCCGCAAAAACATACCTGTTCGCGGTGATCTCTGGTTGCGGAGTCTGTGGAGGCGGCGCCGGCGGCGGAGGCGGGTGGCTCCGTCCACTCGAGCTCCTTCTCCACCCTTGCACCCCACTACTCCCAATATTGCCCATACTACGTCTAATTCCTTTCCTTTCAAAATACGGAATCCAAAATCATTGATCTGCACAATAACAGATGTATAGAAGTGGATTAATTGGGAAAAAAAAAATGGGTTCTTTTTTCAATTAATTAGATAAATCAGAACCCAATGGAAAAGGAAAGGGGAAAGTTTAAGAAATTCGGTTGAAGGGGAAAAGAATGTCAGGTTTTGGATTTTAATGGGGGAAAGATAGATACAAGTAGAGTGGATGTATAGGCCACGGCGGTGGGGAAAAGGTGAAGAAGGTGAACACGAATCTAATGATGGGTTGTTCGGGTAATGCAGTCGGGTAAAGCTCCACCAGCCCAACAGCCAGTCAGCGTGTCAAACCCGATATTATTTGTTTTTTTTAATGTATTTATGTTTCTCCCATTATGGCATATGTTTTGAGATTGTGTTTATAGAAAGGTATAGATAAATGATGAATAAGTTCATAGTATTTATAGATCTTATAAAATATATGAAAAAGAAAGTTTGTGATTTTAGCAAATGTTTGGTCATCTGTTATGTTACTAATTCTTTATTTGGTGCAGTTGAAAATCAGATTTTTAATAGATTTTAATAAAATGTGTGTTTAAAAAGTTAGAGGGTGTTTGAGCTCCAATTTTATCTTAAAATGAATTTTAGAATAGTCGATTAATGGAGAATGTGTGGATGAAAAATTTTTAAAAATTTTGATTTACGTGTAATATTATTTTAATGAAAAATACATTGTTAAAAAAAGAAACATGTATTTTGATAAAAATGAGAATCAAACAGGGCCTTAATAAAAAAAATTATGAATTCAATGAAATGTATTATTGGCAATGAATTTGGGGGGAAAAAAAAAACCAATTTGAAGAAATAAGGTCAAACATAAACTAATTTTATTTATTTTGTCCATCGAGTATACATAAAGCTTCTCATCCTTGAATAATAACCACACATTGTGAGCTTTATTTAAAAATCTTGAGTTATACTATCATGGCCAACTGTTGTGTAGACTTAAATAAACACAACGTACGACTTTTCGTACAGTGTTATACGACATATTTTAAGTTATGGTGTGCCCTTTATTGCGTTATTTATATCTTTTTAACATGATCTCTATAAGGTCGATCGAATTCATAATATAGAAATATTCACTTAGCTCTTGATAGACGTGTAAGTTCCATATTATTAACGTGTATTGATGGACCTTAGCATACTAAATATATTTTAACATATTTTCTCCCTCATAAGATTTAAATACGTTTAATCCTTAACTTACATAGTGAATCCAATCCAGGCACGGTCCTATGGCGAAGCTAATGAGGTTTGCGCCTCAGGCCCAAAACCATAAATGCCCCCCCCCCCCCCCCCCCCCCCCCCCCCCCC
>NC_036245.1:11476636-11485094 GCF_002742605.1 Olea europaea var. sylvestris | reverse complement strand
TATTCGATGAATTAAAAATATAAAAGGGGTTTTTTTTTTTTTTTTTCTATTTTTGAAGTGAGTTTTTCTCATTCGTTTTCTCCTCTTCTTTCTTCTCCACCGTCGTAGGCGGCGGCTCCTCATCTACATACCACACTTTAACTCACTTCCCTATGGTTTGTCCCATTAACTCACTGTTTTAAAAGGTATATTTTTCCTTATGGATTTTCAATTTTACATTTTTTCTTTAATTTGGGTTTTTTTTTGGCATCTTATCCTGTTCGTTAATTTTTGAGAATTAGGCTTTGATTAATTTAGAATGGGTGGTTTTTATCAATTTAAGCTTGTGTTTTCTCATTTGGCTGCTTAAAAAAATAAAAAAATAAATAAAAAAATGGACCATGTGCTATGTAATTTGATATGCCTCAACAGCTTGCATTTCCAAGTTTAAGAGTTCTTTATGCGCAGACCCATATTATTATATTTGTTGCTTTAAGTCATCAGTCCGTGCAATGTAATTTTCTAAGAATTATAGCTCTTCTGGATTAATAATGTATTAACTTTAGAAATCAGTTTTCATATTGGCTAATGAGTAGTTTTTTAAATTGCACACAATTTTCACAGCTTGGTCTTTGATTGATGACAGAAAAAGGTTGTACTTTGAGACATTACGTAAATCTAAAATTTGAAGGACATCGAAGTTATTTATTTTGATTTTGTTAGAAATTTTCGACACGCTTAAATTGAGACCTTTCCTGTTGTCCATCCACAATCATAGTGATCATAGAATGAAAACCCATTCTGAGCATCATATCCTTGTACCCCGTCTTTATGCAATTTGCAATAAGATTCTAGATTTATAATGAATATATTAATGCAATAAAATTGTATATTTGTATTTGTGTTTGATGTTAAATTTTTATTTCAAGCTTGTGAGTTATGACAGTGGAATTCTCAAAAGTGTGATTTCATAATTTTTGTCAAAATTCTACTTTTCAGGTAAGCAATGAATGACTTGCCCTAACTTGTTATTAAAAGGTTGAATCCCAACTTTGAGGGCCTCCACTGTCCCGTCCTTAGAGCTTTGTGAGGGAGGTAAATCGAGGGATGTGCCTTAACGGGTCAGGAAACAAGAGTTGTCTGTACACTGCGCCTACAAGGAGTCTAATTCCATGTATTAGGAATCGAATCCAACACTTCAACAAGGCGTGAGATAATCTCACTCATGTCTTTTGCACTACAGGGCTGTGCCCTGAGGGGCTTGCCCTAACTTGTTATTGAATGTATTGGAAATGTTTGAAACCTTGTCTACTTATATAATTATGATTTCGTCGGCTTAAATGATTGGTTATTATAGTATCAACAATGGTATAAGCGCACATAGAAACTATATTGAAAACTATATTTGTGCGATGAGTGAAACATTGTTGGTTTTGTTATTTTATAATATATTTATTTGTTGTTTTAATGTTAAGTTTCAACTTAGCAATATGTTTGGATAATATATTGTTGAATTTTACATTGATGTCGATTTGAAAGCCTAATTTATGGATTTTGCATTGAGTCTCGACAATCACAAGATTGGCCCTGATCCAATCACAAGGGTATTCTTTGCCTATTTATAAAGCATTAAAGCACTTATTCGAAGAAATTACCTAACTTTAGCACTTTACAATACTCGATGAACATGAAGACTTGTTTCGTCCAATTATTAGAGGGTTGAACTCGAGTTGTAATGAATGTTTTTTATATCAATTTAAAGAGCTCTCTACTTCACAATGAACTGAAAATTTGAACTTTTAAATGAGCAAACATGTCAAATTCAACTCTAAATGTACGATTCGATAATGTTACATTTTAAAGATGGCTATCTGATAATGAAAAAGTAGCCCATTAACTTTGAGTTTTTGTCGTTTTGGACCTTGAATAACTTCCTGACCTTGATAAATTGGGTTCTCAAATAAATCAAAATATATTAATTGCATCCCTCACTAATTTATTTAAATCTCGATTTCTTTGGCCATTTCTGGAAAGAAAGAAATTTTAAAATAATCTTGACTTTCAAGGCTTACACCACCTGAGTTTAGATTTGAAACCCGTTCATTCAAATGGCCTCTTCATCTTCCTCTGCCTCTACTAATTCATTTTTGTCATTGTCTTTACATCATGACCACCACCTCGGATTCCCCCTCTGCCAGTTCATTTTGGTTAGTTTTATCAATCGATCTTTTTCAATTAATTCTTCCAATTTTCAAATCGATTGGCGCAGCAGAGTTGGGTGAACTTTTGGGAAGGCGACAACCTTCGTTCAGTTCGGGGAGGTATTGGTGCTGTTGGCGTTCAATTTGACTAATGGAGGTGATTCTTGGGTTTGGGGAGGTAGTCACTAGAGGTGATGTCACGTCACTGAATTTATGTCTCTGTCTTTGAAACGCTCACTGAAATTTAAGATGTCTAGTTTTGACCATTAAACTTATCAAAACTTGGATGTAAACTCACTATCTTAACATCCATTCTAATTCTTTAATGAAATTAGTGACTTGACTAAAAAAATATACACGTGGCGCTCCGTCACACTGTTAACAAATTGTTACGTCTTCGATTTCTCACAAAACTTTGAAAAATGTCTTTAATCGCTCACTGAACTTTGAAGATGGCTTCCGATTATTCACTAAACTTTGAAAAAAGCGATCGATTACTCATTGAACTTTGAGGTGGTCAAACTTTGGCCACTAAATTTATGAAAATGATGCCTACCTATAGTTCATTGATAAAACATGCAACTCAATTGCACGGGTTGCGTAAAAGTAATAAAGTGGACAAACGAGTTTAGGTTGTTGATTTCACAAGAAATGATTACTCAATTACACAATAGTTAAATTGAATTTTAATATATTTTGTAGAATTTTAAACTATTTTCATCATTCATAGAATTTAAATTTATTGTGTGTTTTGTTGTTAAAATTAAATTAATATTTGAATTTTGCAACGAAACATAATAAATTTAATTTAATGGATTTTACAACGAAATATACAATAAATTTAACTAAAATTTGAATTTTTGTAACGAAACACAATCCATTTCTTGGAGGGACCAAAAGCAAATGAAATTCATTTAATTAAATTTATTGTATGCTTGGTTGTAAAATCTAAATATTAATATAATTTTAACAACGAGATATACAATAAATTTGAATTTTTCAAATGATGAATATAGTTTAAAATTCTGCAATAAATGTTAAAATGAAAATTAACGATTGTGTAATTGGGTAATTATTTCTCGTGGAATCGACAACATGAATTCTTTTGTCCACTTTATTACTTTTACCCGATCCGTGTGATTGCACCACATATTTTTTAACGAACAATAAGTCGACATCATTTTTTTAAGTTTAGTGGTCAAAATTCAACAATTTCAAAGCTCAATGAGCAATCGAAGACATTTTTCAAAGTTTAGTAAGCAATTAAAGACGTTTTTCAATGTTTAGTGAGCAATCGAATATATTTTCCAAAATTTTGTAAGCAATTGAAGGCCTCACAATTTGTTAACAGTGTGACGGGTACCACGTATATATTCCGTTAGCCAAGTCACTAATTTCATTAAAGAATTAGAACAAATGTTAAGTTAGTGATTAATGTCCAACGTTTTGATAAGTTCAATGATCAAAACTCGACATCTTAAATTTCAGCGAGCAGCTGAAAACATAGACATAATTTCAATGACCATTGAGACAACTAACTCTAATGTCAATGATAATGTAACATGATATATTACAAGTGATTGGGGCGACCAAAGTTTAAGCATAAGTGACGATTACAACAGAAAGCCAGAAATATTAATGGTTACAAATGTAACACAATTTATTACAATTAATGACAGCAGTAGCGGTGGTGCTTGTGGAGAGAATATTGTGTTACAAAATTGCATGTAAAATTTTTTTTTAAAAAAAGTTTGAAATTAGTAAATCTTTAATGTATTTTTGAATTGTATCTATAATATTAGATTTCCCTTGAACATATAAAAGTTAACCTTACAGGCTACTTGGGCCATAATGAGAGTTGTGCAGATTGGCTTAATATCTGGCCCACAAACCTAAACTTAATTTTGGGATTTAACCTTCACCTCTATTAGGCCCAAGTAAACATTGAACCAACGGCTAAAATGGACTATGCCATATATATATATATATACACACACACACTAGTCTATCGCCCGTGCAATGCACGGGCAAGATTATTTTGACCTTCATATTATCGTTTTTAATATTAATATGAGTTTAGTGTTTAAAGAAGAAGCGAATCAGTTAGTTATAAAAATAATCATTTGAGGTAAGTTATTTTTGTGATATTAATTTTGTAAAGAACATCTGATTCACCCATGGCCCTATTTGAGTACAACTAAAACCCCTTCCCTGAATCTGTCATTCACTTTAAACTGGTGCACTAAAGTAGACAAATCCCCCAGGCAGAGAAGAAATAAATATAGGGATGGGGGCAGCCTTGTCTCAGGCACAGTGATGGTCGACACCTTCCTTTGGCTTCATAATTGATAAGAAAAGCTTGAGTAGATGTTGATATGCAGTCATAAAAAAGTCGCAACCAAAGTTCTCGAAAACCTATGCGTTCCATCACTACCATAAAAAATCCCACTCAACCCGGTGGGACATCTTGCTCAATAAACCATGCTGATTGAATTGCCGTTGTTAAAGACCTTCAGACAGAAATCCAACACAGAATCTCCGATAGTATCTCAATTTCTCTGGGAACAAACGGCATTAAAGGCATCCAGTCATGGCGCTTTGAAAGTCCCCGTACTAAAACAAAGCAGAGTTGACCTCCTCCGCCATGAAAGGTACAAAAACTCGGCTGCAATTCCTCAGAGATGAGTGCACTCACTCCCTCAACTGTGCCGATCCATTTGTTCTTTTGTAGATTGAGAAGAATAAAAATGTTTATAAAATACCCGGTCACAACCCGTGTAAATACTATCCATTTCAATGCACCATTGTCCATCCTCCTCAAGCAACCCTCCTGCCAGTATAGCTTTTGAATGAAAAATCCCAAAATTCAGTACCTTGACTCTTGACAAAGATTCATTCATCCCACATCGATTGAAAACTTATTGGATATTGGACTAGTGGGCTATATAAATTGAAGATAGGACAACAGGCTCTATACTTACCTGGACGGGGTCAATAGGTGATCAAGAAGGCCCATGGCCTAGATTGGCAATTTCCATTGCACTTAGGAGGGGCGTCCGTCTAAGGTCGGCCCAAGTGGTCGAGCCTACGTCATAATTTGTGATAGAGGGGGCCTGCGTTCGCGCAGCCCCTGCCCAATTCTAGTTTTAAGTCTTTTGCTCATTTAAATAAATTACATAAATTGTGCTCTAAGCTGGTCCATTTGAGTTTGACAAGAATTAGAACTATAAAAATGAATATTGGATTGTCCTTTGAATTTGACTCACAATTGGTTTTCAGAGCTTGTTTGAAACTAGTTTGGTATCAACTATCAATAATATCTTAATATCTTATAATTTTATTAGTAGTAATATTTTTTTAATAATATTTTTGTCATATTGTAGCATTTTTTTTTAATTGGTTAAATAAAAATGATGTCGTTTTTAATTTTACCTGCAACTTACATACTTTGAATCTGACATACGATACTCTTTTTTCATTTTCTCACGTTATTAACTATCAATCATATCCTATAATTTTATTAGTAATAATATTTTTAAAATAATTTTTACGTAAAAGTTATTTTTTATTTTTAAAATGTAAAAAATTATTTATAAGTAAAAAAAAGCACTTCAAGTTATTTAAAATAATAGAAAAAACTTATAATTGTAAAAGCTACATATAGGTAAAAAATTATTAACTTCTACATTTTTTAGTAAATATTTAGATATATTTATTTTTTAAACTAACTATTAATAAAAAATTACTATAATTAAAAAAAAAAAAAAAAAAAAAAAAAAAAAAGAAAAAAAAAAAAAAAAAAAATATTAAAAAAAAAATATTATAAATAAAAAAAAAAAAAAAAAAAAAAAAAAAAAGGTAACTCCGTGCACAAATTGGTTAATACTCCGTGCACGGGTGAATTTCACCTGCACGGAGTGTTCATGGCTTGCATGGAAGGTAATCACTGTATGCAAGTTTTCATATGTTTTTTGTTTTTTTATTTTTTTATAGTAAGTTTTTATTAATATTTTTTTTTATTTATAAGTAGCTTTTATAATTATAAATTTTTTAATTATTTTTAAATGACTCGAAGTGATTTTTTTACTTATAACTTTTTACATTAAATTAAATATTAATAACAAGATATTTGTAAGTGATTAAATAAAAAAATCATTTCAAATTATTTAAAAGTAATAAAAAAAACTTATATTTGTAAAAACTACTTATTTATAGATAAAAAAAATATTAACTTCAAGATATTTAGATATATTTATTTTTTTAAATTAAATATTTATTAATAAAAAATTTACTATAATAAAATTAAAAAAAATTATCACTACTCCGTGCATGCAGTGATTCCACTCCATGCAGATCACTCCGTGCATGGAGTTAAAAGGAGAGTTCTTTCTTCTTTTAAAAGGAGAGTTCCCTATGTGGATGGAGTGATTCTTTTCGTCCACGAAGAGATTTTTTGATTTTCTTTTTAAAATTTAATTTTTTCAGTTTAATTAATTAAATAATATTTATATATATTATTTATTTATTTTTTTGTAACATTCTTTTACTTTATTCTTTAATTTAGTTTAATAAAATAATCTTTATACATTATTTATGATAGAACAACATACGTTAAATTTGTATTAAATCATATTTATTTTTTCTTTAAATCATTTGAATTTAATTTGAAAACTTTATTAAATTGTTCTATTTTTGTCTGCAATTTTTTTTAATAATCTATATATATAATTTCGTTTCTTTATTATATAATATATATAGTATTGTCTATAATTAAGTGAAGTAGTGTGTGAAAATTGAGAAATATTATAGTGGATGTGACGTCGCAGTGAAATGAAATGTAAGAATGGTGATGAAATGGCATGTGAAAAGAATGCTACAGCGCCATTAAATAAAATAATTTACTATTGTCAAACCAGTTTCGTGTGAAAACCCGTGTTACAAAAATGAATAGTAAACCTCACATTCTCTCTTTTAAGATAAGGAATATATATATATAAGCATTTTCCATCCCTTTATTAATATTCATAACTTAAAACCATCCTTTAAAGTTAGTGGTTTCATTTTTAACATTTTATTTACAACGGTTGCTGACTTCAAAATTAGCCCTATCAAGTGAACAATAGATTCTCAACCACCTCCTCATTCACCTAAGTATCACCGCACATCTAAATAGACTGTTAAGGTACAAAGTTTACGTCTCAAAAAAAATGTTGGATGATCATTTGCACTTCAATGATTAAATCAACTGCTGGAACGAGAAAAAATGATTGTGAGAGAGGTGGGTGAGAAGGGTTAATCTCAAGTTTTGAACAATTTACCTTGAATAAAAAATGAAGAGGAACAAAAATGAGTCAAGAGGGGGCTAGTGGACCAAGTCCAACTCTCAAAAGAGGATGCTAGTGGACTGGGCCCAAATAGATGAGAAATGGATTTGTGAAGTCTTGATTATGGACTTCTATTTGTATATGAAGAATTAGGTATGTTCGATAGTGATTATGAGAATCATTTTTTTGATCGTTAGAGAGAAAGTGAGTTTAATATGTGACTGAAAAAGTAAAAAACGACGGCTAATTATGTTGAGTAACAGTAAAAAAAATTGAATTTTTGTATAGGAAGACTTAGGGCATGTTCGATAGTGATTATTAAAATTAATTTTTTGATCACTAAATAGAAAATTAGGTCTCTTCTGTGCGTGAAGAAGTCAAAAATGAGGATTGATTATGTTGAGTAGCGGTAAAAAAAAATTTGATTTTTGGGGTAAGAAATCAAAACCAAACAGAGGGCATAAAAATTTGGATGAAACAGCATATACACGTAAAAGTTCCCGTCAGCTCGTATGGAGCAAAAGGTCAAATTGGTTGAGTATTTTTTAAAGTTAAAAATTCATGGTCTTTCTTGACCATTCAAAAGTTGAATTATTTCGACGCCTTCCCTTTCAAGAAGGCAATTGAAAATGACTTAATTTAAAATTGAACATTTAATTATGAGTTGGAAATTAATTCAAAACTGGATCCCTTTCAAGAAGGCTTTGAAAATGACTAAATTTAAAATTGAACATTTAATTGAGTTCGAAATAAATTGATTTCGAACTTATTCACACCAGAGACGGATTTAAGGAGGGGTTGGGTTAGGCTGTAGTCCCCTCCCCCAACTCAAGTCCATAGGTATTTTTCATTTATTTTTTTAAAACTAGTATTTTATGCGTAAATTTTTTTCCCGCGCAGCAGTCCAATTTAAAATTTTGTAGTCCGATCTTGAATCCAATTCTGAATACGTCC
>NC_036245.1:11469160-11473229 GCF_002742605.1 Olea europaea var. sylvestris | reverse complement strand
TTTTTTATCAATTTGTTTCGCCTGATCTTAACTTAGTCGTCACGGCACTTGACCTACGATAGCCCAACGCAATCGAAATAAGAATCGGGGATCGTAGTCTTGTGAACGAGTTTGAATTGTATGGCGGAGGATAATCAGTCTTTCTTCAAGATTAATGACTGGTTTTTATTGGCTAATAATGGAAAACTAGTGCAATTAATCTAATAAACTATAAATAATACATGGAGACTACACACGTGTGATCTCAGAAATGAACTAGAAACTGCACCAGTCTACAAGGACGTGTAAGAAATGGGGAATCCAAATCAATGGGCGTTGGCTATAAATATTATAATTCAATTCTCTCTCTTCATTTCTTGTTCCACCTAATTCACTTACCCATAATTCGGTTAAAACCCAGAAACGAACGTACATGAAATTATCTTCTTTCTTAGGCTGTTTCAGCAGCCAAAGACGAGGAGAAGAAGAGGAAGAGAAAGAAGAAGAAACAGGTATGTTGAGAAATCAAATCCTTGATGCAGTTTTGAGTTTGCTTAGAATGTAGAATTATTGAGAAACTTTTGCTGAATGCTAGATCGAACCGGGGGTCAAACTGTTGCAAATTCAAAATTTCCCGTATTCTCTTACAATCAAATCAAAACTGCCACTCAGGGATTCAGACACAAGATTGGAGAGGGAGGATTTGGTTCTGTTTACAAGGTAATAATATATATTTAATAATCAAAAGTTGACTTCAAATTTCTAAAATTGGGTTCTGATCTGGTGAAATTACAGGGACGGCTTCCAAATGGGAATTTTGTGGCAGTCAAAGTTCTATCTGTTGAACTTGAATCAATGAGAGGAGAGAGGGAATTCATATCTGAGATTGCAGCATTATCTGATATAAAGCACGAAAATCTTGTTATCCTCCGAGGATGTTGTATAGATGGAGCTAAAAGACTTCTGGTCTATGATTTCATGGAAAATAATAGCCTCTTCCACACATTTCTTGGTAATTTTTTTTCAAACTTTTGCACCAACTTGAAACCTCAAACATTAGTTCGCATGATGTTTATCCAAGGTTTCACTACTTTTCATTAATGGATGGCGTTGAGAGTCAAGATCGGACATTTGTCTATTCTGATACCATGGTTGTTTCTTGATGAACAGGTGGGGAACATAATAGGATGAAATTTAATTGGACGCTGAGAAGAAACGTATCTTTAGGAATTGCGAAAGGACTTTCATACCTGCACGAAGAAGTCAATCCTCACATTATACATCGGGATATCAAGGCGAGAAATATACTTCTGGACGAGAATTTTACGCCAAAACTCGCAGATTTTGGTCTGGCTAGGCTGTTCAGAGAAAACATGTCACATATTAGTACTCGAGTGGCCGGAACTTTGTAAGTGGAAATTCATATAGTATCGATTTTCTGTGAAGTTGGGTTTTGTTTGTTAGACAATGTTGTTGCTAATCGTGTTTTTCTTACCGTTATAAATGCCAAAGGGGCTATCTTTCTCCAGAATATGCAACCAGCGGACATTTGACCAGAAAATCGGATGTCTACAGCTTTGGAGTATTGTTACTGGAAATTGTCAGTGGTCGTCCTGTCGTTGATTACCATTTACAATATGGAGATCAGTTCCTAGTAGAAAAGGTAACAATTCCGAGTAACTCGATTCCTTAAACGTTCTCATTTAACATTAATTAACCTGCGCAGGCATGGGAAATGTACAGTTCTAATAACCTGTTGGAGCTAGTGGATTCTGTATTGGGCGGAGATTTTCTGAAAGAAGAAGCTATCCGATTCTTAAGAGTCGGTCTGCTATGCGTGCAAGAGACGACAAAGCTCCGGCCTAGAATGTCCACGGCAGTTAAGATGCTGAACAATGAGATGGAGACGGAAAATATTGAGATAACACGGCCTGGACTAGTCGCTGATCTGATGGAACTTAAAATACGCCAGAATCAATCGTCGCATTTTTCTTCTTCGCAGGCATCCAGTAGCACGGGAAGTTTCCAAGCAAGATGACTCGATATCACAGACTAGAAGTAAAAAGAACTCGAGAATTTTTACAAATTTGGGACATTTTGAAGATTCTTCTAGTCAGAGTTCTTAGTAATGTAATTACCGGAGAGCTAGGAGTACATATTGCTTTCAACTGTAGTCACTGAATATTGCATTATTCATTCATTGTATAAAGAGAGTGAACAGTAATCGTGATTTGATCATGGTGGTTTTGATAATTGGCATGTAACGATAAAATTTTGTTAAATATCATATACGAATTGTTTGTGTTTATTCCATATACAATTAGGCTAAAATGCTAACAAAATTATCATAATCTGCAAGCATAGGTATGATATGATGAATCTGTCCTAATCGTGATGGCATGTTTGGTACACAATACTGAACATGAATTCCAGTGTAATGTATATAATAAGTCAATAGCTGAGGTTATAACACCAATGAACACATCTCAATCTAAAGAAGCTATTTTGGCGGCACGTAGATGCAGAGTTCCAACCGTATGCATAGCTCCCGGCAGTTCTGACTGCCATCGAATCGAAATTACAAATGGCATACAAGGAGACATGCATATTTACAGTTGTTTACTTCATGCACATATTAATATACCTTAAAAGATACAAACTGTGCTAGCAGGGCTGGAATTTGGGAAACCAGATGTTATCTAAAAAAGGGATCTATTTACTTTAAAACCTGCAGAAGTGCTACACGCACAGAAATGTTGGACGGATTGCTAATGGGAAGGTTTTATTGGATGTTGGACAAAAACAAAGTTAAACCAACCAATCCAGTGTTACTACCTCATCATTTGTAATTTTTTCTGTACATTTCATCCGTACAAGAAGCCTAATTCTAAAACCTGAGAAGACCATAGAACTGCAATTATAAACGAGAGGGTAATTACCTGCCGCTATATTTTAAAAGGATTATTCAACATTCAATTACAGAAACTTGTTTAATATTTAAGGAAATCCACAATCAGGATTAGACAATTCAGATTATTTTCTCGAGAAAAAGAAGAAATTTTTGGGAAACTTGATATCAATCTCATGACTCGGGCTTTCGAGATGTAATGATAGCGAACTTGATAAGTCCCTTCTTGTATCCTTCGATCATCAATGGCATGGCCAGTGCTCCTTTTATTGTCTTCCATCCTAAAATTCAAGTAACAAGTACAATAGAAATCGCCAAAAATGAAAATGAAACTGAATATTTGGTAAACAGGAGACAACAGAAATCCAATATGAGTTTAATGAAATCGCGAAGGACATAGGATTTACCACTTCTTAACAATGAGGTGATTCCCTTCCATGTCAATGCTGACTTTATAACTGCTGGCCAAAATGGGGCAACATATTCAGACCAGTCTGCAGCTTTAATATCCTGGCACAACAGTTTTGGGAAGTATGTTAGATTATGCCTATAAACACAAATAGTCGAAAAATAAACAATCACTTGATTTTTCTGATTCAAATTTGGATAAGCAGCAACTGTTCATTGCAGGTACATTGGTTGTTCAAGTACATATTGTGGAATCCATTGCCTCAAATAGCTAACTCGATATAAATAATTCAAGTGACAAAAGAATGAATTAGATAATTACCTGAAGAGAGAGGGATTCAAGTAATTTTACATAATCAGCAGTAGAACACCATGCCGGAAGGTAAAAAGCATTACATATCTTGTTTAACAGCTCTTTTTCCTCTGGACGCAACGATTCTTCAGAAGGAGAGAGATCCCTATGACACCATGTAACTATAATTATCGTCCCACCAGGAGCAGCCACTCGAGCCAGTTCATTGACAAACTAATAAAGTTTGAGAAGGCAAGGAGGTAAAATCACAATTAGATCACTCACAAGAAAAAAAAATGTCTATATTACAGATAGACTAGGAAGGTGATAGCGAAAATAGAACCTTTGTTTTGTCTGGCATGTGTTCTCCGCTCTCCATGGACCAAACCAAATCAAATTGCCCATCCAGAAATGGTTGATTCAAAGCATCGGCTACTTGGAATGAAACCTGTTTTATCTCACCCTAGTTAGTTAAGATACCC
>NC_036245.1:11459142-11464265 GCF_002742605.1 Olea europaea var. sylvestris | reverse complement strand
ATTTACTAATCTAAAACACATTTTTTACATGAAAATGGATATCAAACACCCTCTAAATAAGAATTCAACAACAGTAACACCTCTAGTTTTTTCACAAACAGCACATGACATTTATGTTAAGGCTCAAATCGCGTGATGAGCCATATAACAAGTTTATATGTCAATAGTTATACTTGTGCTATGAGGCTATGACCAATGAATATACATGACTAAAATTAACCCAAAGGACTAGCAGCCATCTTAATTTCTAACCACATGGCATTAGGTGGAAAGGATGTCTAGGCTCTCTTTCATACATTAGGTTGGGCCGCAACATTTAGCCAGCACTGGACAAGTTACTCAACATCCCCACAACGTGTTGACCAAGGAATGATGCTCAACAGGGGATAGTAATGCACTGACATGGCCAATAATGTGGGGGCACGAACACAAATGCAAGGCAGAGGGTCAAGTCGGACTTGAAAATGGGCCTCTCTAGCTAGCTATCAAACCAGTTGTCTTTTTCTTTTCTTTTTTTTCCTCTTTTTAATGACCATGGGTGTCCGTGCCGGTTTACGTGCACCTCGATAATTTCATGAGACCCTGAATTTTATAGCCGGGTACTCACCTCAGTGGCCCTGAAAGGACTCAAACTGGTGACCATTGAGGAGCAAACCCAAGGCCTGAGCCAGTAATTTACAACCGGGTACTCACCTCATTTCATCCATTTTAAAACTAGATAGTGTCAAGAGGCCCAAACTAATATGTTGAGAGCTAATATTTAACTAGCAGAAGATATCTGCATAACAAGGACCACATAAAAGCAGATATGAAAATTACATATCATTCAATTATAGATGAAGCAGCAAAGAGAAATACTTGGATGTCTCTGTCAAGTCCCGTCTTGGACGATTCTCATCAAATGTTGTCAGAGACTGCAGCTCCTTTACTTTCTCGTTTAACTGGACAAATTATTCATTACATATATGAATGAATCAAATGAACAGGTCAATGGGAATAGATATTGCATCAGTATAAATGATAACAAAAGAAGTGAAACTTAAATGACAAAAAAGAGTAATCCAAATTTGGTAAGATCTGTTTTGCCAGAAACTAAGCTATTTTCAAATTATTCATGAAGGCTAAAAACATGAAAGTCAATGAAGCAAGTCTATGAACCTAATGCTAAACTTCTTTACCTGTAAATTTTTAATGGATAAATACTTACAAGTCAATGGCATTAAAAAAAAAGCAAACACCTACTAATTCCGCCGCTCTCTAATGAAACAATTCAATGGTACTCCAAATAAAATAATATTGTATATTATTTATTTCAAGGTTTTCTTTTATACATTTTTTCTCTTTGAATGTTGTTGCCCGCCATGATTCCTTCAGTGCAATTTCTCCCATGTGGCCATATAACATGGATTGACTCTTCGTATGATTAAACCTGTGACAATAACTGCTAATGGGATAAGATGAGAAGGGAGAAGAAACGACAGTGATGCCAGAAATAACTGGAATATCAGAAAGGGATCCTGTGGTGCTATATCATAGGAATAGAAATAGGGACAGCAATTTTTTATTGCTAAAACTATGTATCCCATGATGACAAATCAAGAGAGTGCAGACTTTTAGGCTTGTTATTCAGTAAAGGCCTATTTGATAGGCTCCATTTTCCATCCAAATGGTATGTTTGATGGACAAAATTTTCCATGGAATTGATTTTCCACCCAACCCCCCACGTGACTTCTTTTTTCAGGTTTTTAAGGAATTGGTTTTGGTTGAAATTGGTTTTCTAGCCGCTTCTTTTTTTAATTTTTAATTTTTTTTGGCAGTTGTTACAAATTATATCCCCAATTGTATCAAATTCTCTCCCTCTAATTGAAAATTTTCATTAAAAAAATAAAAATAAAAAAGCCAGACGAACACCAAAATATAGAAAATTTCAAGTGAAAAATTATACCAAGCAAACACATTTAATAGACAATTCTCAGGAAAACAAGTTGTAGGCAATTCAATTCTCCGAAATTCGTTTTCTTTTTATCCAAATTTCATTCTTGCAATCAAACGGACCCTAAGACTAAAAAAAAAGTATAGGAGAGAAAAGTTGATCAGTCAATGATACATGAAGCATAGGAATAATTATGATTGTACTCAAGTCCAAGTGATTTTCACAATCTTTCAATTCTAATGCATTCTTCTTGGAATTCAAATGCTTTCATCCTTAGTTAGACGTATCAATTGTTGTGGTGGTTAAGAATTTAATTAATAATATATTTTTATATAATCAATACTCTTTGCAAATACACAATCAAATCGAAACCTCATAAATGCTTTGTTGATAATATTCGAGTAAAGTGCTTAGTAGTTCCAACGATGGAGCTGCACTTTTTTCAATGTCAGAATTTGCAAGCACAACAATGGGAGTTCACCGTTCTATAAAACTGAACAAAATAAACAATAATGGTACCTTAGTGATGCTTCTTGTAAGTGTTTCCCAACTCTTAAGCAACTCACATAATTCCACGGCTGGCAAACCCCTGAGTAAACAAAAAACTCAGTGCTCCAACCTCCAAATTTATTATATATAGAACTTTATATCAGCAGTTAATTAATGGTGTAAATAGATATTCTGAAGATTTATCAGTGCCTGTTCATAAAAGAAAAGAAGAGAAGATCCTTTTCCAGTCAACAATAGACAATAAATGCTAGTGCTGCACATTCTTCCATTTTGTACTGCATGTCATCCAATATGGAAAAAAATGGCCAATCAACCGTTGCTATTTAAATATAAGGTAATCCTACTATCCTTCCATGTATTTGGATATTTTCCAATAAAAATTTGACCTATATAAGGAATGCTCAAGTAAAATGAAGTGGATGTAAGGTATTTTTATAACAAACAAGAGGAATGTGTACCTAACTATCTGAATGATCTGATTGACAAAACCTCCCTTTTGCAAGCCTCCAAACAAAGAGTGATCATCCTTTTCCAATTCAAAATGACAAGGAGTCCCGGAGTTGAGAAGCTCAGGTTCAAGCATGTCACAGTACAAGTCTAGCAGGGTGATTTTGTAATTCTTTCCAACTTCATACAGACACTGCAACAACATTTGCCTATCAAATAACTGAAAATTATCTTTGCACCATATACTAAACATTTGGACATCAGAGAATTGATGACCTCCCGGAATGATGTTAGTGCTTAGAGAAGTTAACAATCACTAATCAGCCCTGGATTTACATCATATCCAAATCAAGATGGAAAGAAATTGAGTTTCTAAAAAATTTACGTAACTGAGGAGAAAGAAGAAGATGTATGCATAGTTTCCTCAGCAAAATAAGTTAGCTGTTGACAGTATGTATACCGAATGTATAGTACACCTGAATGACATAAATAATATACAAGGAAAAAAGAAATAGAGGTCTTAGTGTCAGACAAAAAGGAATCAGGTTTCTTTCTTTAGAGACTTTCCACACCAAAAATTGTGCTGCGGTCATTTTATAAAGTGGATACTAGGATATGGTGCATTAACATTTACTAAAAGCAAATACCTTAAGACTTACCATGGCCATACAGANCATTTTATAAAGTGGATACTAGGATATGGTGCATTAACATTTACTAAAAGCAAATACCTTAAGACTTACCATGGCCATACAGACCCATAGCTTGCGGAATCTCTTCAGCTCTGACAAACCACAGTCCCAGATGTCACCATTTCTGTTAGACCGACTTGACCTACTTGAAGATTTTGCAATCCAATTAAAGAAATCAATTCACTAAAGAGTAGATGTAGTCAATAATTTAAAGGATGCGAAAGTGAAAACACAGTTCTTCAAAACCTCTGGTATGATGGAAGATCAAGACACCGCTTGACCATAGTTTCTCTGAGTAAAGTATTCTCACCACCAAAACTCTGCAATGATTAAAAATCGTTTATAGTACAGGAGACAACTTTTCCCAATATAAAAGTTTGGAATAAACCTGATGATTTAAAATACATTTTGCAAATAAACTTTTGAGCATAAAATAGTTGTCCACGGGCATATGCAAACGCACAACAGATGAAATATATGCAAAATACACAACTATAAAGTAGTTATTCACCCCAAAATATATGTATTCCTACACTATATGTTGTCCCAATTCCTAATAAATATGCAGAACAGGTTTTGAACACCAAACCATCAATTTTGAAAATTGGATCCATAATAAAATAGAAGATCCATAATCATCTAATAAAACTCAAGATTGAACGAATTACCTACAAGAACCAAATAGAAAAAAGAAAGCGGGATCTCAAAGATAAAAAAAATGGAGGAATAAACCTCACCTTGGTGTCTTCTTCGTTAATTAACCCCACAAGTGCAAAGCTTACAGGTTCTACTAAAAGGTGTTGAACCATAACAATCTGTAAAGGACTTGTTACAACAAACAAGCAGTTAGTAAAACACATATGATAACCACATGAGGCTTTGTAAATCAAGGAAACAGGAAGGATATTGTAGTAGAAATGGCAAATGCTCCTATACAAACCTTCAGAGCTCTAATGAAAGAGGTCAACGTTCCATCATGTCTTAAGAAGAAACTTCTCAAGAAGGTTGTCACCTGCTTCCCAATACTGAATCCATGATAATGTTTTAGAAGAACAGCCTCAACAATTGCATCCATCCTTTCAGCTGGTGTTCCCAATGTGAACCCACGAGGAAACAGGCACTGGAGAGCATTTGAAGCTAGTGTGTTTCTCAGAGCATCAAGGGTTGCAACTCCAACTATTAAGATTATTGGAATCTTAATTACCCATTCCCTGTAAATAGCAACCTGATAAGCCTCTATGGGGCAGAGGATCTTGAAATGCAAAAAAAACTTACATTTGAAATATTAAGAAAGCAAAACAAAACACACATGTGAAAACGCCACAATTATACAAGATCATCAGACTAGTTAAGACAGACTCTAAATAAGGAGATAGATAGGGATAACAGGGAAGTAAAAGAAGCAATCATACCTCAACATAATGATAAAATCAGACAAGACAGATCCACAGCATCTTTGCACATCATCGATTATCACCACCAGTGGGCTCTCATAATTCCCTTGTTCAGTGTACCATGATGCTAGGATGGAAATATCAGGC
>NC_036245.1:11418447-11452761 GCF_002742605.1 Olea europaea var. sylvestris | reverse complement strand
AAGCTAGTCTAAGATAACTTCCTCAAGAAAGCTCTTTTACAAGACACAAAAGCAAAAATAAAAGCCCTGTCCAATGGGTTCTAAATACGAGGCTACCCGAATTGTACTCATAATCAATCATTATGACACTACCCTGATTGTCCTATATTGCAAATGATCTTCCATCTCTTTAAGAAAGAATCTGCATTTGGTGTTCATTTATTACTACCATGCAGACAATCGATTGTGAAACCATCCATTTGAGAACACTCAAACTAACTGATTCGACAAAAAAAAAATAACTCCATAGACACAACAATCAAAATCAATAAGTATCCAAGTTATACAAAATCTCATTTCCTCCCAGAAAAAGTTGAAATAATAATTCATATCAATACTAGGCATTTTCAAGACGTGCGAATCCATCCATTTGAGAACAATCAAACTAACTGATAACAAAAAGGAAAAAAAATCCACAAAACTTAACAATCAAAACCCATAATTATCCAAAATAAAATCAAGTCTCATTTTCCTCGCAGTAGAAGTTGAAATAATGATTCATATCAAAATCATGCATTTTCAATAACAAAACAAAAATAAAAAAGAATCCTAGGAGATTCAGTTTCAAACTCTTTTTCAATCCAGTGGAATCTCAACATCACCATCGGTAATCTCCTGCTGCAGATCCTTGGGGTCTTTCCCGTCCACTGTACACCCAACAGAGACACACGTACCAAGGATCTCCTTGACGGTGCCGGATAAGTCCTTGGCCATTGATCGTGGAGCCATTACCTTGGCTATCTCAATGACGTCATCTAGCGAGATATTGCCATTGTGCTTAATGTTTTTAGTCTTCTTACGATCGCGCTCGGGCTCCTTGAGGGCCTTGATGACAAGGGCGGCGGCAGAGGGCACCACGGTCACCTTGGCTTGGCGGTTCTGGACGGTAAGCTTCACGGTCACACGGAGGCCCTTCCAGTCCTTGGCAGTTTCCTTAGCTATATCTTCACCGATTTTTTTTGGTGAAAGACCGAGGGGACCGATCTTCGGAGCAAGGGAACTAGCGGCACCAACTTCACCGCCGGTTACCCGGACGAAAACGTCAACTACCTGGCTCGGGTCGAACTTCGGCGGCATTTTTGCGGATCCGGGTTAGAGAGAAACGGTTTGGAGAGACCGGGGCGGCAGACAGCGTTGGTGAGTATTTATGTTAGCAATTGTTTGATCATTTTAGGGTTTGGAATATATGGTTACAGGCTAGGGTTTTTGTGGGGAGACTGAACGAAAAGACAGTTCTATCCTTTATGTTAGAATTTCTTTGTTAGTTGTCTGTATATTCACGGTGCAAATTATTTATGGGCAGCAGGTAAATGGGCTAAAGATCCACAACTACAATCAAAGGCCTTAGTTTGAAATGGGCCACAATTTAAAAAGTACTTAAAACTAAGGGCTGTGCTACAGTAGCGGGGCCATGTGGGCCCCGTCCGTCCAAGGGGAGCATGTTAATAATACAAAAGGTAATGGAAAAATTATCCAAAAATCCTACATATAAATTATACTATTCAAATGTAAGATGGTCTAGTTTTAGTTTCACAAATAAGGTGAGAATGCAAGTTTATTAACATAATTAATACAACATTATTAATAGGAAAATCAATTCTCTCACTGCGTATCTCTCACAATTTCTTATTTCTCACACTACTTCTCTCTCAACAATTTTTTTCTCACCATTCCTCACTAATTTCTCTCTCACCATTTCCAACGACACTATTGTTTCTCTCTTGGCCATAGCCGCTTGACCTCCTTCTTTGGGCTCAAATACCACTCTTTACAACCTCAATTATCCTCCTCGTTGTTGACCCCGAAAATTGGTCCTTCCACGTGGCCAACTGAAAGCTACTCCACGTGTTCCTCCCTGCGCACAATCAGCGAATAGTCAGGCGCACACGGCCGGAACCAGTGGGGGTGGTGACAGCCGTATACACTCCGACGGTCAAGTCAGGTTTAAGTGATCGGAACAGTACCCAGGGGCTATGCAAATCAATGATAAAGGGAGAGGAGAAAATATATAAACTTGCTATGGAGTGCTATGTAGTAAGAGTTTTATTACCTTTGCCTCTTGCCAAACCTTGGGTATTTATAGGTGGTATGAACCGTTGGATGTGGGACGCGTGTATACATCTGATGGTATGAAGCGTCCGCTCATAGGCGTCAATCAGCCGCATTTGTAAAGTGGGCGGACAGTTTGTTTCTTCTGAGTTGAATTGACATAAAGTTGATAAGTCACATCAACTAGCCTCATGGAGACGTCAAATCAATTTAAACCTTAGGCGCAGGAAGGATCTTGGTACAAATCTCAAATTAGCGGCGGATCTTCTAACCGGGGTCCACTTGACCTCGACCTCGGAGGCGAGATGTTTCGGCAGGTCAGTAATAGGAATCGCCATATCACTTCGGAAACACTTCGGAAGGGTCGTTTTCAGGTCGGAATATGTGGTGCTGCAGTCCGAGGTGTGTAAGATCGGAGCGTAACAGTGGTCCCCCAAGTCCGGGGATGAGTATTTATATTATGCGTGGACTTGCTTTCCTGACCAGACCGCAAGTCATGGGAGTTTTGGGGGTTGATATGTTGCAGCAATCGAGGTTATGATAACAAGCAGACGTGCCAAAGTTTCGTTATTGTGCGTAACGTACGAGGCGGTCAACAGCATGGAACTTCGCGTAAGGTGTATCGAAGCTTCACGAATATGGTGCACTGACTCCACAGACCGACACATTGGGAGATGGCTGAAACTTTGTAAAGCATGGGAGATAACACATCGTCCGAGACGATAACCTAAAAGGGCATTCGCGTCAGGTGCGTCCAAGCTTTGTAAAGTTGGAGGAGGAGCTCATCTGCCACCAGTGCGCTGACCCGAAAGGCCGACGCGTTGGGAGATGGCTGAAACTTTGTAAAGCATGGGAGATCACGCATCGTCCGAGGCGATAACTCAAAAAGGCCTTCGCGTCAGGTACGTCCAAGCTTTGTAAAGTTGGAGGAGGAGCTCATCTGCCACCGGTGCGCTGACCCAAAAGGCCTACGCGTTGGGAGATGGCTGAAACTTTGTAAAGCATGGGAGGTAACGCAGCGTCCGAGGTGATAACCCAAAAGGGCCTTCGCGTCAGGTGCGTCTAAGCTTTGTAAAGTTGGAGGAGGAGCTCATTTGCCACCGGTGCGCTGACCCAAAAGGTCGACGCGTTGGGAGATGGCTGAAACTTTGTAAAGCATGGGAGGTAACGCAACGTCCGAGGCGATGACCCAAAAAGGGCCTGCGCGTCAGGTGCGTCCAAACTTTATAAAGTTGGAGGAGGAGCTCAATCCGAGGCGATCCAAACGTCAAATGATTTGACAACTGTTGCGTGTTTTCAAAGTGACAGTTGGGTGCCATGCCCATTCTCCCAAAAGGCTGCTGCGGCTACTAATTATTATTGACGGCTGGTTGCAACCGAGGTGACGCGTTTCAAGCAAGTGTGAAAGTCACAGCGACATCTTGGGCGTAAATCAAATTTGGCGTTTCATTTCAACGGCCTAGATTGAAGATGCGATGAATGGCTTAGATTGATCGCATTTGAATTCAATGGTGGAGATCGGATTTCTTTCTATAGAAGGAGGACTCTGAGGTTTTCTCAGACTTTCTACCCTTGTGAAATTGACATTATATTTTGCTCTCGAGTTATTGGTGATTTTCGACGTTTTGTAAGCAATTCCGGCGATAAAATTAGACTTCCGGCGACCTTACACCATTTTCGGCTAGGAAAACCTCCAAACCCATAAGTTTCAGTACCTATTTAGGCTTTTAAATTTTAAAAGAATGGTCTCAGAAGGGAGTTCTGGTTCGGGGAGGGGTTTAG
Organism: Olea europaea var. sylvestris; assembly: GCF_002742605.1. Taxonomy (NCBI): domain Eukaryota; kingdom Viridiplantae; phylum Streptophyta; class Magnoliopsida; order Lamiales; family Oleaceae; genus Olea; species Olea europaea. The sequence continues at coordinate 11,448,891 of NC_036245.1, read as the reverse complement.
AAATGGTGAAGGTGGACGAGCCCATTGTGGCGACCTCTTCAGAAATAGTCGAGGCAATAATGGGGGGGAATTTATGGAGACGACTGGATAGTCCACCGAATACCTCTGTGCATTGGGGGGCGTCGGACTACCCCATCAAAATTAAGGGAGGCCAACCTAGGGAGACTTAGGATAGAGTATAGGATCCCTGATAGTATGGACTTGATCCTTCCCGGTCCGGAAGAGAGAGCCTGCTACCCTAGGTCGGGCTGTGTGGCCATTAGTGAGATGATCCTTAGGGCCGGACTCAGGCTGCCCGTTCACCCATTCTTTAGGATGGTGCTTAGGTCCTATGGGCTAGCCCCGACGCAGCTCAATCCGAACTCCTAGAGCCAGATGGCGGGCTCCTGTATGTTGTGGAAAGAGGCGTTATTAGGGGTGGAGATGCCTCTTTCCGTTCTCCAAACCCTTTACATTCCTAAGGTTACTGCCGGGGAGGATAAGACCCAGGGATGGTATTACCTTACGTCATGGGGTTCCCACACTCCAGTCGTGGTCGATCTGCCGAGCTCCATCAAAGAATGGAAGAGCTCATGGTGCTGGACCGCAGGGTGATGGGACACGATGGAGGGGGGACCCCCTGGCGCCTCTTACGGTTCCAACGAAGTATTTAACACTTAGTGAGTATAGTAGTAGTCTCCTTATATTTCTCTTCGGTTCGAATTGTGTCTAACAGTTACATTTCCTTTATAGGTGCTCTTCCTCGGTGCGAGCTGTCAATCAAGGACTTTGACACCATCTGTGTCATTTATCAGCTGCCTCAAAAGAAGATGTCCTACCACAGGCTGATCCGAAAGAACATCCATTTCATTACTCACGATTTAATGGTATCCCAAGGTAACTGGACCGAAGCCTTTACTTTTTTATTCCGAACTCCTAAGACTTGTATTAATTCCTTATTTGCTTCTTTGCAGACAAGTTTAATAAGAAGCTGCCCATGCGCCCTGACTTCAAGACCATCCAGAAGATGATGGCAGAGGCACGGGCGTTGAAGGCCTCCTCCTCCTCGTATAAAAAGCAAATGGAGGAGTTGGTGGAGGCCAGTAAGAGGCTCCAATCCCCGACGGAGGAGGAGGTATCGGAGGATCCGGAGGCTGACCTTCAAAGGAAGGGCAAGAAGAGTGCCGCCCCTCCAAGACGCCCAACTGTGGCGAGGCCACCCCAGTTCTGAGGCAGACCACAATTCCCACGGGGATGGCCCTTCCAGAGAGAAGATCCGCTCCAACCGAGCCCGTAGCTGCCCCGGCCACAACACCCCTCGTTGCAGTGCCAATTGACCAAGCGCGGGGCAGCAGAAGAGAAAAAGGCCCCGTCCCTCTAAGGAGGTCGACTTTCTGGGCACTAATCCTGACGAGCCCGTAAGGGAAGTGTTGGAGGCTCTTCCTCCCGAAACAGCTGCGATGGCGGTGGTCCATAATAAATACTGGACGGAGGAGTGGAGGGACCACACCGCCTCCTGCACGGCTGAGGACTTGGTGGCCGCGCACAGCGCCTGTGTGGCTCGGGCCCTGAGCACAAGCATCCAGATTGAGGGCTTGGTGAAGGATCTGAACTCTAAGAGGGAGGACCTCGCCAAGCTCCTAGAGGAGGCGATGCATTAAGGGGATGCCATGCGGACGGCTCAGGCCAAAGCCACGCAGGCAGAGGAAGGGAAGAAAGATGCTGAGGCCCAGCTTGCTGTCGCGAAAGCAGAAGTGGAACGGCTGAAGAAGGAGTTGTATGAGGTGGAATGCCAAGTGGCTGCTGTGACTCGACGACTTAATCACGCCAATGAGCACCACAAGCTTGCCACCGATGCTCTGGAGGCCTCCAACAAAGAAAAGGCAGAGCTGAGGCAGAAGGCAGAGGCCCAGTCAGAAGAGATTGTCTCTTTGAAGGAGGAGCTGAAATCTGCGGGGAGGTGGCAGTCCAGAACTTCATTGACCACTTCGAAGATCATCCTCTGTATGACGATTTCGCCAACTTCTGGGCCTCATGGAGTGCCCAAAGCTTACTGGGTCGACTGGAGGAGGTGCATCCCACTTTAGACATCTCTTCATTAGAGGCAGAGTTTGGGTGACTGACTGGAGGTCGGCTTGATAGGGTTGTCGAGGGGGCTCCGGAGGCCCAGGAGGTGGCCAATGTAGAAGTCCCTCCAGCAGATTAGGGCTACCTCTTGTAATGGCTGCGGCCCTTCTGTACTTAAATTTATTAAATGAAATGAAAATATTTGTTAAGTATTTGGGCTTCTGCTTCTTTGTATTTTCTATCCGTTTATAGTTGTATGAACGACAAACGTTAGACTAATTGCCTCGCGACAATAATCAGTTAATAACTGCGGACCAGACCACTCAAGTTAATATAAGTTTAAAAACTTAAGCGAGTATGAAGCGACTCTTAATGCCAACTTGTTAATAATTTGAGATCAGACCACTTAAGCAAACATGAAGAGCCACTTAATGTTAATCAGCTAATAATTGACGATCGGATCGCTTAAATGAACCTTCTGAAGTACTAAGGAAACTATTCACTAACTGATGTGGCTCGAAACCGAAGATTCATTACTAAGATAAATTACATCACCCTTTACAAAGGCGATTCCGTCACTTAGGGAATTTTACAACTGAGATCAGATCGGGACAATCGATTCACTATAACATATTGAGATCGGATCGGAACAAAGTCTCATTATTGGTAGTACTTCCTCAAGTGTTCGATGTTTCACTGATGAGCCAGCGCCTTTCCTGACATATCTTCGATTTCGAAGGTACCAGGTCGGGATTCCTAACGGATGCGGTAACGGCCTTCCCAGTTTGGGCCGAACACTCCTGACCCGATTGGTTTTGAAGATTGGAAAACTCTTCTGAGGACGAGGTTGTCCAAGCGGAGAGTTCTGTTTCTGACCTTGGAATTATAATAGCGGGGTCATCTTTCGATGATATTTTGCCAAGATCACTTGGGAGGTATCTCTCTTTTTCTCAAGGAGGTGTAGTTCGCTTATTCGGGCCTCGTCGTTGCTGACCTCATTGAAATGTATCCGTCGATGTGATAGGACCCCAACTTCGACCGGACTCATTACCTCGGCTCTGTAGGTCATGGAAAATGGGATTTCACCGGTTGCAGTCCGGTAAGAAGTTCGATAGTCCAAAGGACGTGGGGGAGTTCGTCAACCCAGACCCCTTTTGAGGTATCCAGTTTCCTTTTCAGAGTGTGTTTGATAGTCTTGTTCACTACTTCAACTTGCCCATTCGCCTGGGGGTGATGAGGTGACGAGAAGTCCTTCTTTATGTCCAATTCGTCGCATAAGTCTCACATCTTCCTATTGTCGAACTGCCGTCCGTTATCAGACACTGAGGAGTGGGGAATGTCGAATCTACAAATGATGTTTTTCCAAACGAACTTGGTAGTATTAGCCTCGGTAATTCGGACAAGGTGTTCTGCCTTGACCCACTTAGTGAAGTAGTCAATGGCGACAATAACGAAAGTTGCACTTCCTCTTCCTTTTGGGAGTGGACCAATGAAGTCAATACCCCACATAGCGAATGGCCAAGGGCTGGTTACTATAGAGAGGCTCTGAGCAGACTGTCTTTGTATGTTCAAGAAGCGCTAGCACTTGTCATAATTCTGGACAAATTGGCAAGCATCCCTTTTCAGGGTCGGCCAGAAGTAGCCTTGACGGAGAACGTTGTGTGCCAGAGCCGTTCCTCCGGAGTGGTTTCCACATATTTCTTCATGGATTTTCCTGAGTATGTATGTGGCCTCTTCGCCGCCTACGCATCGAAGAAGAGGCGAAGCGAAACCTCTCTTGTAAAGGGTATCTTCTTGCAGGACGAAGTGTGCAGCCCTTCTTCTTAATTTTCTCGCCTCGCCTCTGGAAGCAGGCAGTGTTTGCTCCTTCAAGTACGCGATGATGGGCTGCATCCATAATGGGGTGCCTTCTATCCACAGTACCTCTTCACCTTTGGAGGTGGAGGGCTTCGATAAGTGCTCAATAGGGACGATGTTTAGCAGCTCTGAGTCTATGCTGCTGGCTAGTTTTAAGAGGGCGTCTGCATGTGCATTTTCTAGACGGGGGACTTGAGTCAGTTCGAACATTTTAAAATGAGGAATTATGCCCAGAACCAACTTCAAGTACGCAAGCATGTTACCATCTTTGGCTGCGAAATTTCCATTGACCTGATTTACTATGAGCCGAGAGTCACTGCTCGCTAGGAGCTTCCTGACCCGCATCTCCTTAGCGAGTCTAAGACCTGCCAGAAGGGCCTCCTCGTATTCGACTACGTTGTTCGAGGCTTTGAAGCCGAACCTTACTGCACAATTTAGCTTGTGGCCTTCCGGGCTTTCCAATACGATCCCTATCCCTGCGCCAGCCTCTCTTGAGGATCCATCTACGAATAGTTTCCATGTGGAGGGCTCAGCTGGTTCCATCATCGCCTCCATTTCTGGGGCTTTGGTAAACTCAACCATAAAATTAGCAAGGGCCTGGCCCTTGACGACGTGTCGAGGTCGGGACGTTAGATTGAACTCGCTGAGTTCGATTGCCCATTTTAGCAGGCGTCCTGATGCGTCTGTTTTCTGCATTACCTGCTTTAAAGGGAAATTGGTGAGAACTTGTATTGAGTGGGCTTGGAAATATGGCCTCAACTTTCTTGAGGCTGTGATGAGGGCGAGTGTCAATTTTTCCATATCTGGGTAGCGTGTTTTAGCTGGGAGAAGTGCTTTGCTGATGTAGTACACTGGCAATTGGCGCTCATTTTCTTCCCTGATTAGGACTGCGCTGACTGCCACGTCCGAAATCGCTATATATATTAGTAGAGATTCATCCGGTTGAGGTTTCGACAAGAGGAGCGCTTCTCCAAGGTGCTTTTTCAGAGCCTCGAAGGCTTCTTCGCACTCCGAAATCCATTGAAATTTCTTTCCTTGCTTCAGCGCATTGAAGAAAGGCAAGCTTTTATCTGTGGCTCTGGAGATGAAGCGACTGAGTGCGGCTATCCGACCGTTAAGACTTTGGACCTCCTTCGATTTTTGAGGTAACCTCATTTCTAGTAAGGCCGTTACTTTCACCGGATTCGCCTCAATTCCCCTCTGATTTACCATATATCCCAAGACCTGGCCCGATGCCACTCCAAAGGTGCACTTGAGGGGATTCAATTTCATATTGTACTTTCTAAGTATTTGAAAAGTTTGGTCGATGTGACTCACGTGTTCAGTTGTCTGGAAGCTTTTGACCAACATGTCGTCTACGTAGACTTCCATGGTTTTGCCAATGAGTTCGGCAAACATCATGTTGACTAACCTCTTGTATGTGGCTCCGGCATTTTTCAGTCCGAAGGGCATAACTTTGTAGCAATACAGGCCCCTGTCCGTAATGAATGATGTAGCTTCCTCGTCAGGTCGGAACATGGGTATCTGGTTATACCCTGAGTATGCATCCATGAAACTCAGTAGTTCATGCCTAGCAGTAGAGTCCACAAGTTGATCTATTCTTGGAAGTGGGAAGCTGTCTTTGGGGCACGCCTTATTTAGGTTTGTGAAGTCCACGCATACCCTCCACTTTTCGCTGGGCTTTTTTACCAGAACCGGGTTGGATATCCACCTCGGATAGATGGCCTCTCTTATGAAACCACTGCGGCTAAATTTGCTTACTTCGTCTTTCAATGCCTTGTATCGTTCCGGGTTTAGGGCACGTCTCTTCTGTCTATGGGGGGCATAGGAGGGGTTGATGTTAAGGTGATGGCAACTGATCTTAGGATCTATTCCCACCATATCTTCATGTTTCCATGCGAAGACATCCAGATTTCCTTTCAGGAAGCGTATCATCTCAGCTTTTGCTTCAGGTGGTATTGACTTCCCTATACGCAAGACCTGACTGGGGTCTTCCGGGTTGACGGGGAAAGTCTCCAATTCTTCCATCGAGGTCGCATTTGGTTCAGAGTCAATTATTCGGGGGTCTAAATCATCAAGAGGGTGTCCTTGTTCAGGGGCCTCTTCCATATCGATGTCTCCCTCTTATTCAGAGGTATGCCCTTGTTCAGGGGCGTCAAGCATTTCCAAGTCCGTATCGACTTCAGCGGGTACCTCAGCTAGGATTACATTAACAGTTCGAGGCTCGGACTTTCGCAGCGAGTTTAGATAACATGCTCTGGAGCCCATTTGATCGCCTCGGACTGTAGCAATCCCATGTTCGGTTGGAAATTTTATGCACAAATAGTGAATGGACGTCACAGCCTAAAGATCTTTCAGAGCGGGTCTGCCCAATACTCCATGATAAGCCGATCTGTGATCTACCACCAGAAATTTCATGAAGTGCTGGGCCACTAGGGGTGCCAAACCCATTTCGACAGGCAGGGTGATCCGCCCTCATGGGATGATGCTGTCCCCAGTGAATCCGAATAATGGATCGATCATGGGGATCAACCCATGTTCAATTTGTATTTTGTCAAAAGTGGAGCCGAACAATATGTTCACGGAACTGCCATTATCAACGAGCATGCGTTTTAATCCGTTTCTAGCTACTACGGCTCTTACAACCAAAGCATCACAATGGGGGTGGTGAATTCCCTCTGAGTCTTCCTGGGAGAAGGTGATTGGGGCCATCTTGTTTGCTGATTTCGATTCGTTAATAATGTAAATGATTATTGGGGGATCCTTTACTTCTCTTGTATAATTTCTCTGGGCATTCCTGGTGTTGCCACCGACGTGGGGTCCCCCAATGATAGTATCGATTTCCCTGATGACCTGGCTTCCAGAAAATTGGGCTTGATTTCCCTGTCTGGATTGGCCTCGGTTCCTCAATTCTCTTCTCCTAGGAGATTGTTCCTGGTGACCTCTCCCTCCCCTCCTCGGGGAGGTGGATCTGCGAGGGTGTTCGTTTCTGCTGGAAGTGTGCGGGTTGCTTCGATCAGAGCGTCGATTGGCATCACGACACTCAGTAGTGTCATGTCCATATAGTTGATGAAATGTACAAAACCTTGCTCCTGCCAAGGGTCTGTTTGACCTCTTCTTCTTCTTCTTCTTATTGTTATCAGTTCTTCTAGATGGTCCCGCTTCAGCAGGGGCATTATCATATGCCAGCACCGGTACTGCATTCAATGTGGCGGAAGCTAGGGCCTGTCTGAATGTGGGAGCTATGGTGTGTCCTGCTTGGGTCCATTGCTGAGTAACAAGGTGTGCTGCGGGTCCTCGACCTACCTGCCTCTGAGGAGGAGGGAGTCCCTGTGCGGCACGGTTGCGATGATCAATCATTTCTTCACTAACAATTTTCACTTTCATCATTTCCACCAGCTCGTCATATGTGGAAAGATTCTTGCTGCGCACGTTCCTCCAGAACAAAGTGTTCATGTTGAGCCCACCTTTCAGGGTCGAAAGGGCTTCCCTGTCAGTGACCTATTCGCAGTAAGTAATTTCGTCTGTAAACCTGGCGAAATAGCTTTTCAGCGTCTCCCCAGGGGCCTGCCTCATGTCTTGCAGGCGTTGAACTGGTGCCTCTCCTTTCCTGCGTGAGAGGTACTGGTTCAAAAATGCTTTCTTCAAATCTGGCCAACTTCTGATGCTTAGGGGAGGAAGCCTGCTGTACCATACCTCGACGGCTCCGCCTAGTGTTAGATGGAAGGCTCTGCATTTTAGAACAGGCGAGGCTCTCCTAAGGCTCATTTGTGTCATATACTTAGTGAGGTACTTCTCCAGATCCCCCTTTCCCTCATACTTGGGGATCTTAGGGGGCATGAAATTCGCTGGCATTGGGAAGCTTCGGATCTCCCTTAAGAAAGGGAGGTTATCATCATCATCGTCAATCTCATAAGATCGACAGGGCCCATCTGACCCTTCATCATCTTGGATGTCCTGGGGAGGTAGAGTGCTTCTCCTCGACTTTTCCAATCGACTAGGTTCCTCCTCTCTCTCCTGTTTCTAGGAGGAGGAAGGGGAGCATGTTCTTGTTCGTGATCGGACGAACTGATCCTCTTGTTGGGCGGACCCTATTGTTAGGATCCTTCTCTATCCGGTCGAAGATGCTTACCGACCTTTGGTCCTCGTATTCTTCAGGGAAATCATCCCCCAAGCGTGGTTCTGATGGTTGACTCCCTCACACATAAAATGTTGTTTCAGCATTCATCTTCCTTTCGAGAGGGCGTTCCGTGTGCTGGCTCATGTGGCCTCGGGAGTGAGATAAAGGGGCTTTCCACATTGGATAAGATCCTTGGGGCCTTTGATAGCCCTGATGTGCATCTCCATATTCTGAGCTGCTATGTCTCTCATACCCGTAGCTATTTGAGTCATTCCTTCAGTGAGTATGGCTGTTCTTCCACCTCAGCAACGCCGGTGATGTGGTCTCTAATGAGTAACATTGTTATAGAGTACCTCCTCTTCAGAGGCCTCTCTCATGGGGTTGTCGTCTTTATGGCTGTAGCTCATCCTACCTCTTCTTTCAAGGGTAGTGAGAACTTGGATTGTAACTCGGCTTTGTTCTTTTTCAAGAATGCCCCCTTTTCAGGGTTAGTCACTAGTTTTCCGGTAACTTCTCCGATGGAGAATGCAAAACTTCGAATGGGGAGTGTTTCCCACATACGGCGCCAATCTGTTGACCCCGAAAATTGGTCCTTCCATGTGGCCAACTGAAAGCTACTCCACGTGTTCCTCCCTGCGCACAATCAGCGAATAGTCAGGCGCACACGACCGGAACCAGCGGGGGTGGTGACGACCGTATACACTCCGATGGTTAAATCAGGTTTAAGTGATCGGAACAGCACCCAGGGGCTATGCAAATCAATGATAAAGGGGGAAGAGAAAATATATAAACTTGCTATGGAGTGTTATGTAGTAAGAGTTTCATTACCTTTGCCTTTTGCCAAACCTTGGGTATTTATAGGTGGTATGAACTGTTGGATGTAGGACGCGTGTATACATCTGACTGTATGAAGCGTCCGCTCATAGGCGTCAATCAGCCGCGTTTGTAGAGTGGACGGACAGTTTGTTTTTTCTGAGTTGAATTGACATAAAGTTGATAAATCACATCAACTAGCCTCATGGAGACGTCAAATCAATTTAAACCTTAGGTGCAGGAAGGATCTTGGTACAAATCTCAAATTAGCGGCGGATCTTCTAACCGGGGTCCACTTGACCTTGACCTCGGAGGTGAGATGCTTCGGCAGGTCAGTAATAGGAATCGCCATATCACTTCGGAAATACTTCGAAAGGGTCGTTTTCATGTACGAATATGTGGTGCTGCGAGTCCGAGGCGTGTAAGATCGGAGCATAACACTCGTCACAAACCACACAATTTTGTGATGGAATTTTTAAAATAGTATGAAGCAATTCCAATCTAGTCTTAAAGATTTGACTTTAGGAGTAGTTATTGGGATTGGTTTGGTGGCTGTAGAAGGAATCACTACATCGTAAGCGGTGATATTGTGGGTTGGAGTTCTTGTGAGCCTATTTGAGTTGGGGTAAAGAGAAGGTCAAGGAAACTGTGTTGTTTCATATGTCAAAATTTGACAAATGGGCAATCTTAGAGTGGATCATAGTTGTTGGGACATACCTGATAACATGATTGATTGTGACTGTATGTGTTGTTATGCTAGTTTACCGTGTATGCAGATTTATTTATGGTGATCCTCTATGATCAAGTTTGTATTAATTGTGATTGGTTGTAACCAATTTTGTGTTAATTGTTATTGATTGTTACTGTATATGTTAAGGTGTTGGTTTGTTGTATGTGTGAATTTATTTGTAATGATCATCTGTGACCAATTCTATGTTGATTTTGACGGGTAGTGAGCAAGTGTAGACTTGGTCACATACCTTTATAGTTAAAAATTGATTTGTTTATAGACAATCACATGAAACCAAAGTAGATGATAATAGGGAGTGATTCAACCATCCCTTTTGTTCGAAATAAGAATATCAACAACACCCTTGCGAAAACAAACAATTTGGAAGAAACATGGCTCTTTTTAGAACCTTGATAATAACTGGGATTGATAATTTCAGTGCTGATAACAAAAGTGCGTTTGAATTTGAAGAAGATCTCGAGCCAAATCAATTGATATCAAACCAATACTACACCCATGCCAAAAAGATTTAAGCTCTTTATATTACTCTTGAGTTTGTATTTATTCACAACCATGGTAGAAAATGAAGGACTTGGAGAGAACAAGCTACATTTTTATTATAAGAATGTCTATATCTTTTGGTTTGATTCTTGTTTTCTGAATAAGGAAATCAATGGCCAGGAAAATTACAGCTTCTACTTGTCCAAAACCATGAGTATAAGAACTGTATCGATGGGATTGTAACTTCATTCGTTGATCGAGGCTTGAAATCAAGGATTAATGGAGAAGTCGCATTGATTTTGGAGAGTTTTCCGGAGCCGGGTATGTAGAGAGAAATATTGTTTGATTGTGAGAGGAAATATGTATTTTCACACGATATATTTAATTCTATTTTTTTAATTTCTATTATCTTATATGTATATATTTATTAGTTTTAATTACCACCTGATTTATGAAAGTATTTAGGGAGATTATTAATTGTGAAATGTGATTTCTATAGTGTAGTAGCTATGTATTGTTTTCCAATAGTAATCGTCCACTATTTCAATTTTCGTATGAACAACTAGGAACATTTATGGGACCAAATTGATAACAATTGTAACATTGCAAAACATTGAAAAATCATCCACTATAACTTTATTTTCTTTTCATGCAAATTTATTAATTGCAATCAAACACACCAATTGCTTAGAACTTATTAACATAGAAACTATTAATTAAATGTATTTAATTGATTTAATTTTCAATTTAAAAAATATTGCACTTGCGCACTTTTATTGGTGGGTAAATAAGAGAAAGAGAGTGAGTAAATTGTTTGGAATATTAAATATATATCACTCAAAATATTTTTCTTGTTTTTGAGAAAAATATTATTACTCAACTAACTTTTGAAAAATATTTTTCATGGAGAAAATTGTCAATCAAACACCAAAAAGTAAAAAAATTGAATGAAAAAATAACATTTTTCACAAAGAATTAAGCTAATCAAACGCATCCTTAGTGTTTCTCTGTATTGTATGTGTTAGGGTGTGTTTGTGCGAATAAAAAAGTTGTAATGCCTCAAATTTAAAACTGAATTCTATGTATTTAATGAATTATATTAAAAAAATATTTAAAACTCAAGTCGCTTTGAATTCGTTCTTAAAGTGGCTTTTAAGTCGTTTAACAATATTGCATAATTGTAAACAATGTATGAACTTGACTTTGGAATTCTTTATCTAACCTTAATTAAAATCTTATAATATACTTTTCGTGTTATCCTATAGAATTTTAATTTCCTCTAAGATAGTGTTTGATTGCACACCAATTCCATCTTTTCATTTTTTTTTTTGTATTTGATTGGGAAAAATTTCCATGGAATTTATTTTCCAGACATTTTCCTTTTTTTTTTTTTTAAGGAAAATGCCGGATTACTGTAGCAATTTTTGTTTTTCGTTTATTTATTTATTTATTTTTTGGCAATGGAAACAAATTCTAAGAATAATTGTAAAAAAATATTTTCCTTTAATCGACAATTTTAATGTAAAACAAAATCAAACGAACACCAAAAGATAGATAATTTTTTTGATTTTTTTTGTTGACAATTGGAACAAATTTCATTCCCAATACCAGTAAAATCTATCCATTTAATTGATAATTCTCATGTAAAACAAAGCTAAACGAACACCAAAAAACACTTTTATTTCAACATTTTTCACTTGAAAAATTATACCAATCAAACACAATAATTTACAATTCTCAGGAAAACATTTTCTATACAATTCAATTCTCTGAAATTCGTTTTCAATTCACTTCAATTTCACATTTGCAATCAAACGGACCCTAATTGATAAAAATAGTATAGTTCGGAACTTGATTATATTTACTCAAAATAGATAGCAAAAGATAATCGAATAATAACATTATTAAAAATAATTGACTATTTTGTAAAGTCAAATGTCTTTAGAAACTTGCTTTCGAGTGTATGCTAAATTGTTATTGTGACTCATTTAGTCACTAGTCAAATATTATATTACAAATGATCATTTCGTTAATCTGATTACCGCCATATTTGATGTAATACTTATGTTTTTTCACTTAAATTAATGACCTTTATAGTGATCTATTCCTTATAAATAGCTTCATGTCCAATCCATTCGCAAGCTTTGCACAAATTATTCATGATAAATTGCGTTAGAAGAGCAGAGAAAAAGCGCTTAAACAAGATTCAAACTTAGCCGTTGTGAAAGCAACAAACAAAAGGCAGAGAGAAGGAACACAACCTCTTTTCGAGATAGGGAGTTAGTCAAAGAACATTTGCTTTTCACTTCCGAATTTGACATCTTAGCGGTTGGTTCTCACTTGACTTTGAAGAGGGAATGATGTGATATGTTTTTGTTGAATGTGAGAAATTTTCTCTTACAAACCATTTTTATTTAAAGATTTGTAATATCTCAATACGTCCTCGATGATTCTTGGCCAATGTCAAGGTTTATAACGTGCCAATATCAGATTTGGGGTGGATATTACTGAAGGAGTGACCAAACTGTAACTTCAATGAGTAAATAGATCATAAAAATACTTCAAGGACCAATATTAAGTATTTCGTAAACTTTACTGACCATCAGTGAAATTAAGTCCATTTTAGCCTTTACCTTCCCACAGCACAGCATCACAAAAAAGAAAAGATTTTCACCGGCTCTCAGCTCCTCTGCCGACCCATTGATCACTGGTTCAGAATAAGAAAATGAGCCGGCCTGCTGTGCACCCAGTGGAGGCTGCACCGATGACGATAGAGGCGCCCAGAGTGAGGATGAAGGACTTCCAGGGCATGCCCGGCACCACCGGTGGCCTCTTCCTCCGCCTCTGTCAGTTCGTTTTCGCCGTCGTTTCTCTCTGCGTCATGACCACCACCTTGGATTTCCCCTCTGTTACTGCATTTTGGTTAGTTTTATCCGTCGTTTTTTTCACTTCATTCTTCTTCCACTTTTATAATCAGTTACTTGTATTCACGTATATCGCAATTGTTTGTATAATTGTATGCTTGAAATGATCGAATTAGTGGAATTCAAACTGCTACGATATATAATATGTCTTTTTGGAAATAGGGGTTTGATGAAGAGGTCAATTTAATTATATCATCTAATCAGTGCTAATGGACATTTCACTTTATTGCGATTTCCTACAGTACAAGTGTCTTTTGACTCCATATGTCGAATACATGCGTGCATGCACGGGCTATGTCGTAATAGTCATATACTCATATTTGCTAACTGATTGTGCTGTTCCGTCCCAGATATGGGAGGCCAACATACTGATAAAAATTTTCTATACATGCCGGAGAATAGGATAAAATAATCATGGACGTCTGTTTCTGCAATACAGTTCTCGTAGAATGTAGAAGCAGTAGGTAATTCCACATCGGGGTAGATGCAGTTCAGCTTATTTAAAATATTATGCAAGTATGGAGAAGTTAATAATAATTGCTGTCTATATATATATTCCAGTTGTTGAGTATATTAAATCTTTAAAGTGGCATGTTAAGTTTGTACCTTCAGAGAAGTGACTATGACTATAACTTCTTGCTCTGTGCATCAGCTATCTTGTTGCTGCAGTTGGTCTGCAAAGTGTTTGGAGCCTGTCGCTTGCAATTGCTGACATATATTGCCTTTCGGTTAGACGAAGTTTTAGACATGTTGGAGTTATCAGTTTATTCGCCATTGGTGATGGGGTAAGAAAAACTTGTTTAACTAGACAATTGAAATTCTCAGATGCAATGCTCTTTTTGAAAGGGCGTGATGCTGCCATGTATTTATGGAAAAGATGCGATCAGTATCTATGTGAAAATGCCACCTTGCTTGACTATTTTCCTACGAGGAATTAATGCCATGGAGAACAATTATATGACTCTTGTTGATTCAGGGAGGTCAGTGGGTTGAGTTTCCAGAAGCCTTTATGGTTTAATTGACACTCATATGCTAAATATGGATAATGTTTCTACCCTAAGATTATTTAAATTGGGATCTTTTTATACTTTAATATCCCATTAGTAATATTGATTTTACAATTTTTTAAACTTGAACAGATGCGTGGGATCCTATTCTTCAATTTAATTTCCCTTGCAATTTTTGATACTTTGGTAATGCAATTTTTATTGTTGCAATCTAAGAAACACCAATATTTGCAAACTTGTTATGTAGCCGTATTCGATACGTATCCAAGCTCTAATACTATTCGATACTCTCCGATATGTACCGGATACTTGTTTTTTTAATTATTTTATGCATTTCTATATTTTTTTAATTTTCGATACGTATCTAATACGCAATTTTTAATTATTTTATATTTTTGTATAATTTCGATACCTATCTGATACTTCATAGTTCACATGTACCTTTACTGCAAAACGTTGCTTTGAAACTTCTTAGGCAATTTTCTTCCTCATCTAACGTTGAAAGAAATTGGAATATGTACTCTTTTGTACATTCTACGAGAAGGAATAAAATAATTTTACTATGAGCTAGATAATTAGTTTACATTCATAGTAATTTGTGTCTTTTATTAACAAAATTAGATCTCTATTTAAAAGGAGAATTCAAAATGTGGGACATTGTCGGAAACTCATTTGATACTCTTAAAGGTGTTGAATTGCTTGAGATTGTTAATCGATCATTAGATGAGTCAGAGTTGGATAATGTTATTTTTAATAATAATGAAGAAATTGATGTTGATGATGTTGAAGAAAATGAAGTTTAGACAATTAATAATTAAGATAAAGTGCTTTAGTATTTTATTTTATTTTTATTATCATGCTTCTATATTAATTTTTTTTATATTAATAAAATTATGTTGAATTTTATAACACGTATTTTTCAAAAAAGTTGGATTGTCATATCCGTATCGTATCGTATCGTATCCGAATTATGTATCTGTCTCCGTGCTTAGTTTGCAATCTTTAGATATTCAGGGCATCATGTGATGATTGCATTTTTGTGTGTATTATGATGATCGGGTAATCCGCATCTTCAAAGACATGTCTATTTCACAAATATTTTAACAGCGATTCAACTTTTTATGATCTTCTATAGAAGCTGAGTCAAGAAAGTTGTTGCAATGACTAAGATTTCATAAATTCCACTGTTTTTTTTCACATCTTTTATGAGAACGAGAAACGTTGAACTGTTCTTGCTATGACTAAAATTTAAATTTCATAAATTCAATGATGTATTTTCTAAACTCTCTATCGGGGGCATCACATGTGTATGTGACCTTTCAACCTTTCTTTTTACTATTTTGGCATGCTGTGTTGAGAACTTTGACAGTCAGTTTGAATGCACTCTCAACCATTTAGCAGCATATATTACCACTGCTATAATCTTTATTTCCAACATACAAACACTCAATTTGCTAGTTTACATATGAACGACCATGATTTGATGAGGTGCAAATCTCATGCCATCATCATTGTATACCCTTCCACCATTTTTTTCCTAGGCAATATGCTTAGAAAGATCTTTCCATTGTTGTGCAGGTTACTTCGACTCTAACTTTTGCTGCTGCCTGTGCATCTGCTGGTATCACTGTCCTAATTGGCAATGATCTGGATAAATGTAATGTTAACCACTGCACAAGATTTATGTCAGCTACTGCCATGGCTTTTCTGAGCTGGTTTGCCGTCTCTCCATCTTTTCTTTTGAATTATTGGTCGTTGGCATCCCGGTAGCAAGAAAAAAATGCACTGCCGAGTGCCGACTTTTGCTTCCTGGATGTTTCTTGCTTTCATAGGTCAATGAAGGAGATATAGATGCCTTCCTGTCTATATCAGTGAATTTTGTACTCGCAGAACATAATGGCAATTTATTATTTTCTGGAGTTGGAAACAATATATATTCTGCCTGAGATATATTAAATATGTGCTTCAATTACGTGGCCTTAGACTTGATTTTGATGGCCATGTTAAAAGAATTGTATGGTTTATTTTTAACTTTTTATGATGCCCCATCTACAAAAATCTTTGCTTATATTAAGGAATTTTTAAATTTATTTCAGGCCAATATTTGGAAAAATAAATTTTTTAAAATATCTCTTCGGCTGGGAATTTTGGACGAGGGAATGTAAATATGATTTTCAGAGGCATTTTGTGTAGACTAAGAATAACATGGCTTGTAGTAGTTTCTACTTCCTGCGGTTGTGGTACTTTGAATCCTTCTGTAGATCAAGCAATCAATTGAATAGAAAGCATAATTCAAATTTATCAAGATTTAGAGCATGTTTTGTTAAGCTTATTTTTTTGAATAAATTCTCAACTCGGTTTCTACTAAAGAATCAACCTTATAAAGAGAAAAGGGCAAAAAGTTCTCAGGTTCAATTGAGACGAGTTCCAGAAACTGGTTAAGACAGAGAAGCTGGAATATATTTTGGAGGAGAAAATCACTCTACGTCAATGCTAAGTCATCACAGCAAACCATGTGTCAATGGATTCCAACATCATGAAAACGGAGAAAGGTAAAGCTTATATGTATTGATTCTATTTAGCTGCTTCATTTTTAGGCCGTTCTTGTTTATCAGTCACTAGAATTTTTCTCCATGAATCTTTTCTCAGGCTTTAACATCAGCAAAATAGTCCTTTTCATCCTCACAAGCACATGATTCTCACGCCTTCATGTATATTTGTTTTAGGGATATCAGAGAAACTCAAAGGTCGCCACCAGATTTTAGTCGTTGGACTGATATGTGCATGTGGCACACACGTGCGCACACACAGACACATATTTTCGAATTACAATTCAAGTATACTTAAAGTTATTCATTACTTTCTTCGTCACTAGAAAACACTTGATCATAGAAAAAAGTAAGAGGTGTAACAATGAATGGCTGTCCGTCCCATGTGTCAACATCATTCAAAAGCATATTCCATAATGCTTTTCAGATTCAAAAGCCAAACTGATTAGACTCCTCTTTCAAAAACCATGAGGTGAAATTGAAGCCAGTATTATGGCTGGCTATCATTCTGTCTTCTTTTCTGATGCAGCACAACACATCACATTTCCGCTCACACATTGCGTATCTTATCTCGATGCAAGAGCCGGAGTAAACTTTTCTTCTTGATGGGTCCCGAAATCAATGGATCAGTTTGATCCAGTCATAAAAGTCTAGGTGTATATAGATTAGGATCAATGGTGTCAAGACCTTGTACCGTGTGAAAGGTGGACATAAAAATTGTTAATTCAAATCTGGCCAAGAATTATCAATTGGTCCTTGTCTTTCTATCCATAATCTTCTCCAGAATGGCCCCCATTTAGTTATCTGTCTTTGGTTGGATTAATGTTGTCTGCTGATCAAACTTCAACAGCAAACAAGCATCAGAAAATTAGTTGAGGAACATGTCTGTAACAAAAATTGTCACTTTTCATTGTGGACACTTGGCCTATTGATCTGTGTAAGCTGCTGGGTTCTCAATTTTGATGAGCCTACGATGATACCTACCTACATTGCCTGGTGCCCATAGTTATTACCTACCTCTTACTTTACCAAGGAAATTGAGATATTTTACCAAAAGACCTCGTCTAAAGTTACAGGAGGGTAAAATTTTTGTAAATGAGTGGTAATGAGACTTGGAACTTGGAATCTTTGCTTCTTATGATCCCCTTTTAGATGAGATGATTAACACATAACAATAAAATATTGTAACTGACAAAACAGTAAGTCATTAGTTGGAGAATTACATACTGCAATTAGTAGTTACAACTTACAGAGGAAACAAATTTTCGCGTGAAAGAAAATAAGTAGCTATCACATAGTGAGGTCATTCCCAGATAAATTTACAAAAGGTTTTCCCCCACAGCAAAAAATTATAATTTTGAAGTTAATTTCTTCCAATGCCATATTTCCTTTTGATTTAATAATATCTTCACTGCTGCAAATCCATTTTTAACATGGATATATCATACTTTTGGGGGGTAGCCAAGCTGCTCCTGTGCTCCATCTCCCAGTTCAGTTTCGACGCAACTCTTTCGTGGCTAGGAATGTACTCCTGAAAAACATGAACGTTTTCAACAATTAAGCCTGAATTTTCTGTCCATTAATCTAAAATGGGAACATCGTCTCTGTTCTGCTCTATTTTTCGCATGTTCAATCGATCAGCCTTTGGACTCCTAGGTACATGCTGATGGTTGTGCTATGTAGAGCATTTATCCAAATAATGGGAAAGTTTTCCTCTTCAAGAAAATTACCTCCAATTTCTTGACCAGCTCCTCTGCTGTCGGTGCAGATACAATTATGTGGCGAGCATTTGGACTAATGAAGCCTTCCTCTACAGCTTTGTCAATGAACGACAATAATGA
Organism: Olea europaea var. sylvestris; assembly: GCF_002742605.1. Lineage (NCBI taxonomy): Eukaryota > Viridiplantae > Streptophyta > Magnoliopsida > Lamiales > Oleaceae > Olea > Olea europaea. The sequence continues at coordinate 11,430,503 of NC_036245.1, read as the reverse complement.
ATTGTAGTACCCATCCACATTCAGCAAGCCTACCTGCGAAATAGGTACTTCTTTTTTTGTCAATTTTTTTGCTCAAAAGTTGAATATTTTAGCCGTATCTTTTCAGCCATGAAGGTTGCTGTAGGATAGATTCTTTAGACGAGTTGGAAGATTTAAAAGTTGCGTATCAGGAATTACCGGCTTATCATGAATGCCAAAGTTGGAAGATTTAAAAGTTGCGTATCAGGAATTACCGGCTTATCATGAATACCAAGTTGAGCCCAGGTTATCACTTCAAGTAATTCCTCTAGAGTTCCATAACCACCTGCATGCATTTTCATGATTACTTATAAATTGTACTTGAGATACATTATAATTCTACTTTATGAGTTAAAAAAAAACTAAAAAAGGGGGAACAGATAACTTCTCAATTATTGGAGGGCCATGCTAAGATTACGAGAAAGAACATCCCTGTTTTTGTAGTTAATCAAATATCAGCAGAAGTTTACACTAGCCAAAAACAGACACTCAACTCACCCAACCATATCCCCCTGCCACCCCCATCACCAGCACCTTATGGCGGCATCCTTAAAAGAGGGTAAACATGTGCCTCTCATGTGATATTAAACGAAAATTATATGGTTTCTGTCGTTAGAGACTACTTCGCAACCGAAACGAACATCAATGACCAGCTTTTGGGAAGGACTTGCTGTTACCAACTCGTTATTTGAAAAATATGTTGGGGACAAATGGTGCAATTTTCTGAAAGAATAATGACATCCTATCTCACCCTAGCCAGACAGATGTCTTTGTTTCTAATGTGGAAACCAGCTGGTCCCAGACCTTTTCCATTTCCCCAAATTGGTGTCCACTTCTCTCATAGGCATGATCCTCTGCAAGGCTTTTGGTTATGATTTCTCTTACAGTGTACTGTGAGTATGAGATGCAACCATACCAGCAAAATGACACTTTAAAATTGTGGATTAAAAGGAGTGAATTAAAATTGTGCATTGAAAGGAGCGAGCATTATGTTTTGGTAGGTAAAACTGCAAGTTGGGAATAAACAATTTGGTGAAATTATTACTGTTTATCCTTATCCCCAATTATTGTGAGGCAGTTTGATGCAGTACCATCAGAAGATATGAATGAATTCAAGGAAATGAATCATTTACACTACAGGTTTTCTGAGAACTATAAGGCCCTAAGTTTTAGTTCGAGATGTTGAAAGTTGAGAGCTATGAGCATTTAGCTTAAGAAATCTTTAGGGCCCGTTTGATGTAATTTTGCTTTTGCTCCTGCTTCTCGTAGAAGAGCTACCTAAAGAAATTAACGTAAGCCAACTTCCTCTAAAAGCATAGTTGGCCAAATAAATCATTTTCAGAAAATTACTAAACATGTTTAAAAGTAACTTCTTAATCGCAGAAACAGTTTTTGAACTTTTTAAAAGTCATGCAAACGTCGCTTGTTTTTGACGTTTAAAACTGGCGCAAAAGAAAAGGGATTAGTGCTGGCATTTAACCAACCTGGCAAGGCAATAAAAGCATCAGAATGCCTAGCCATTTCAGCTTTCCTTTGGTGCATATCTGCAACTGCCTTCACTTCCCCGACAGTTTCACCAGTTAACTGCAAAAGGTTACCAAATCCCATTAAGCAAGGGATGGTGGAGATGGATAATTTAAATGCACTGAGTTGTGTGCAGTTCAGTGATGCAATAACGAGGGTTGGAGAAATGGTTGACTTAAATTTAGTACCTTCAGAGCCAGAGGTAAACATACTACCGGTTAGAAAATTACAAAGGGATGAATCATGCAAGGAAAAGACTCCAAAAATGCAAAAATACGTTGACTTGTAGGGAAAAACCTGGCCCCTAAGGGCTCTATCCAATGGATAAGGTTTACCAGAAACAAGGACCTCAGAAGTAAAAAATCAAACGTACTTCAAAAAAAAAAAACAGCTTTTCTAGCTTGGCTATAGCTTGTAGAGCTAATTTGAAGCGTGAGGAAACATCGTTATGATTACGAATCAAGAGAGAAAAAAAAAATAATAATAACAAAAGATAAAAGGGTTCAAAAGAAGAAGAAACATCTTTGTGATCAAGAATTCAGAGAAATTAAAAGGAGCAAAAGAAAATTAAAAAGAAAAGTCACGCAACGCAACCAAGAATATGCCTTGAGAAGAAACTAAAGTAAATAATAAATTAAACAATGAAAGAGAGGAGTAAAAAAAAAAGTTGCAGTAAAAAGATTAGTAATTTAATAGAAAAGGCTTAAGACTTTTTTAACCATAGCAGCCATACCTCTCGAGGCATGAGCGTCTTGGGAATAACTCTACGGAGGAGACAATAACAAGACAAAAAGTTAGTTTTTAGTGAAGAACTAAATTAAATTAACCATAAAAAGGGACCCCAAAACTCAGGGATTAGAATTAGAATGCAAGTAGATGATACTCACCCAATAACATGCCGACCACCATCATGAACCGCTTGTGAGACTAAACCCATAAGTCCTATGCTGCCTCCTCCATAGACCAAATCAATATTCCTAGAAACCTTGAAAAACACAAAAAGATAGGTAACAACAAAGTTCCAAGACTCGACCCAAAAACTTGTAAAGACTTGAACATCATGTTTGAGAAAAGTAGACATTTAAGCACGACCACACCAGTGCGTACAAAACACTTTGAACTTACGTTTAAGCAACTTTTTGAAAAACTTTTGGCAAAAAAGAACACGCTTGAGAGGATTTTACAAAATCCCATCTTGTAAATCATCATTTTCATAAACCCATTTGAAAACAAACACAATATTAAACTCCTCTACCTAAGAAAAAAGCCAGGAAAAACACACACACACATCTAAGTACCAATTCTTTGGCAAGCTCAATAGCAGCTTCTTGGTAACTAGTCTTCCTGCCTTGGCTACTCCCACAAAACACACAAATCCTCTTGAATTTTGATACCTTCGCTTCACTCTCTCTCTCCATTTTTTCTCTCTCTCACTCTAGACTTCACATATTTGTCTCCATCTCTTAATGTTGTTACAAAAAAGAAAGAATCTGGGTTCTAATAGGTCCCCAGGATACACCCTCTAGCCAACATATAGAGAGACTATAGATATAATAGTATATGAGACAGAAGAATACAATTATCAAACGTGAGACTCTTTTTCTTGACCACCTTTGGTTAAGTGGTTTTGGTTCTTTACCAATAAGTTACATTGGGTTGTATTTATAAGTGCTGTTGCACGTGGAAAAACTGTCACTGGCACGTGCTTGCCACCTTATTTTATTTACCATTTTGTCCTTTAATTTACAATTTTTTTTTTCATTAATTCATTTCTTCATTCTTTTATATATTGGTTTCCATTTTTGCTGAATGACTGCAAATATGAAATTTCTTGATGAAACCCTTTTCGATTTCCATTATCTTAAAACTCATTATTAACCACAAATTTTCAAAATAAAATATTTTACGCGTAAATTCAAAATTGTTCCTACTTTTTAATCATATATTCTCAAACAAATTCACTTTTACAAAAGTCATTTTCGTGAAATAATGGGCATCCTACGGGGCTAATCATCAACTTTGCGCATCTCAAAGTTAGGACGTAGGATGTTGATTGGGTTTGTGAGTTCCTTCATAATATTGGTTTTATCGTATTTATTTTATCCATGGATTAGAAAAATTCATAAAGAAAGACAAACGAAGAAATAAAGGAAAATTTTGACGAACAAGATCTTCTAATGAGGAATAAGAAAGAACATATATGTTGATAGAAAATGGTATCAACCATCCATTGTATATTGGTAGTTATCAGGTATAGAATAAATTTGATTCTCTTTGTTCCTACGAATGTAATTGTTTCATTATTACCAATAGAATAAAACAAGAATCGTGCTATATGTACAACATTGATTGATAATATCCTACTTGGTATCATCATAATCATCCATTTTAAAAAAATGTTTTCTACATGACAGGTTTGAATTTTGACAACACAAGGCTGACAACCATGTTTGTACACTTAGCTTTGTTCATAAAACAAGTAGTAACCCTTTTTCATTGAATTATTTTAGAACAAGGGGGTCCAAAGGATAGTCATAGCATTAGCTTTTCCTCGATAAAAAATGGTCAATCTCGACTCTATTGAGACCAGAAATCGAGTTTCATTCAAATTGACCGTATTCTCGAAGCCCTACCACAGCCCAAGTCCTATCAAGTCTCCATGTTTTATCTTCGAATGTCAACTATTTGTAAGAGTTGTCTTTTCATTATATTTAAGCAAATTCACACATTAGCTATTTTACCTTTAAAGATCAGTAACATAGTTGCTCGTTTGAATAAAATCAGTTTTAAGTAAGTACACTTGACACCGTAACACGTACAGAGTGTTCTTAGCATGGCAGGTCTATTGAAAAATTAACATTATATATATACATATTGTATGGGCAAGTTTATGGGTGAAATTAATTCATTAATACTAATTCACATATGATGTTTTTACCATGATATGGAGCACTGTGCAAATAAACTCTTCATTAAGTGAATAAACATATAGGCAATGGCTGGCTATAACCATGAGACAACCTTGTTGTATACATAGGAAACATTTTGGTTTTTTTTCATCCCCCCATTCCTTTCTACCATCCACTTACCAAGCATGCTGTCTCCAACCCCATCCCTCCATTTTCATTGGTCATCAACTTGGTCCCATCTATTTAGTTTCGCCTATTGTAGAGTAGAGTGGAGTATATTGTTCAAGATTAATCAAGAATTACACGTATAACGTATTAAGCTAAGATTAAGGACTTATTTGATGTAAATTTTTTATAATAAATTTTTTGAAAATGATTTATTTATTTATTTATTATTATTATTATTATTATTATTTTTTGGTGGAGAATGGTGGTTAAAATGGAAATAGTAATGGGGACATGTACAAAAAAAATTTATTAGGAGAATGTGTGGTTAAAAATGTATTTTAAAGAATTTGTATCAAATATGAACAAAGTGTACATAAAAAGTCTATTATGTATTTTTAAGAGTAGCATTGATGTTAATATTATGTCTAATTTATGTTAAATTTCGTTGGTGTTTATTTAGAATCATTATATTTAGTTGCTCAAGATACACTTTGAGGTTGCCAAATTCTTACGCCTCGGAAAGAAATATATCCCCTATTTGATTTAGTTAAAAATAAGATTTTTCTTAAATTATGATAAAAATTGATTAAATGTATGGTTGAAATTTTTTTACAAATTTAATTTGCAGAATAATATATTTTATTTATATATCTGAAAATAATTATTTAGAATTATAAAGGGAAGAAACTAGCAAGTTTAGGCATGTATAACCACATGCCTAAATCATACTCGTTCCCTCACTGTAAGTACTTGAGGTTTCTGTTAGTGTTTGTATCCTAGTATATAATAGAGAAATCTCTAGAAATTCACAGAAATTGAGTACTGAATTTCTATACCAACAAACTATATCTGAACTGATCACCAAGACTTTGGATGGAAACTGAAAAATATTGAGAGCCGAAAACTGGAAGCTATATAGGAAGAAACTGAGAGAATTTTGTGTGTCAAGGGGGAGGAAATATATTGTATAAATAGGTTGTAATGGAGAATTAACAAGCCAAGAGTTACAGCCATTATCTACCATTAACCCGGCTGTTAAATCTCTCAGTTAACACAGACTTAAGGCATAACCCTCTTAAGGGCCGATATTTGGTCCATTCGATCCGATATTCGTGTGTACAAATCGTGCCAACACACAAATTCAAGGTCCAAAGTCCTATTTCAGTCCGTGATTTGCAATCCTGCGCATGCAAGTGAAGAGAATCTTATATTATACATGAATACACCATTTCAAAGTGTAGTCATATCTAAACTAGTCATTGCCTTTGTTATTTTTTCTACATGGGACAAACTTAAAATAGTTTTCCTTCCAACACATAAACTCCATCCAAATGGTACACTTTGAACTCCAATTTCTCATTCATCTAATTGTATTTTTGGTAAGTAAATATATGATTTCGATATTCTCATGGAGGAAAACACAAATCAACTTTGATATTTCAAAATGAACAAACAGGTCCCCCTTAAAATTATGCCAAAACAGCTTGGCATTCTTGTACACATACCAAGGTTGCACACGAGTTCAATTGCTCAAGGTGCTACTACGGTCTGTGATTTGTACTCTCTGCTTGCAGGCGCAAGAAAAAAGCATCTATCCTACACAAGCTTACATCTTTTTTATAAGACCATATATAAACAAGTATTAGTCTTATTATGTTTTCTTTGTGGGGCAAGTTTCTGTAGCTTTTCCTATAAAAACTTTCAACTTCGATTGTTGCAATCTGAGCTTCAATTTGTCATTCATCTTAGCAGCATTTTGAGGATTTGAATATACAATTTCGATACTCTCTTAGAGGAGAATATATATCTACTTATATCTTTCAAATAGAAGAAATGGGTCCTACTCAAAATTATTCCAAAATACACATTTTCTATTAATCCCCTATAAGAATGAAAATTCATAGAGACCATGAAAAATATGAAGACTTGATGATAAATTTTTTTAAAGATCGATAACATTCACTTGTTAAAAATATTAAATTTACTAGTTGACTAGTAGATACAATGTCTTTGAACTATTCTATTAATCATAAACTATGATATAACTCACACACAAGAATTTGTTAATACAATTTAGTTTTTATTATTCTGTTTGTTGTGGACATGAACATACGCTTTGTTTTGCGAGAGTTTCTAAGAATTGAGCTCCCACACTATTCCCTTAGAAAGTGGCCCTACTCTCTCTCACATAAGTATGTAATTTTTTAGCCCCCATTTGGCCCCCCATTTTCCTTCTTATTCTTTTTCTCTCTCTTATTTTCAACCACACAATCTTCCATAAAATAATATTATATGCAAATAAAAACTTTTCATTCTTTTTCAACTATACATTTAAAAAAAAAAAATACTATTCCAACTATTAAAATTTGAAAAAAAAAGGGGCCAAATGGGGGCTAATTTAGAGTAACCTGCATTATACTTGAATTTCGACATATAAGAATCATTCAAGTCTATTTCTTATCTTTTTTCTTACATGCATTACTGTTACATCATAAGAATGGCCAAGAGGTAATTCTCACAGTTAACCAAGTCCGTTTTTGCTTAGACCTTGTGATCTCTACTCAACTATATTTGATTTTTATTGTATCAATTCATTCTTTCAAGGGCTTTTAAGTCTATGTCCTCTTGATTATTTTTCAACTAAACCTCTATTAACCATTTGATTAGCATATTTACAAGGTTATCATTTTAATTCACATAATCAGCAGTAACTCCAATTGAGGTACCCTTCTTATGGTATTATATCTACGATGCATATGTCTAGACTTGTTATTATACAATTTGTCACGTGCCTTTCCAATTATAGATTGACTACAACAATCTACACAGATTGTTGGCACAAGCCTTGGCCATCGAGGAATTATCCTCTAAGAAGTGATGTAGTCGCGTGGATTCGATCCCACTCAAAATTATTACAATATACAAACATTTCCAACAACATTTACATGTGATGTTTTTCACTAAATTTCCCATGACATTGTACTATAACAGTGGGGTTAACACTTACTCTCATTTATAGTGTACTAAAGTTTATTGTTCCTTTCTTTATCATTTTCTCTTGATAATTTGAAATCGCCGGATGAAAGATTATCCGGTCCCGGAAAGAAATTCCAATACATAATAAGCCCCCGCTTCACCCCCATTTTTGGTAATGAAAATGGGAAGAATAGTGTTTTGTTGAAAAAATGAGTGGTTGAAAAAGAAGGAAAAATTTTTGATTTACGTGTATTATTATTTTATGAAAAATTGTATGGTTGAAAATAGGAGAGAGAAAAATAAAATGTAATGAAATATAATTTAATGGGGGCCAAACAGGGGCTAAATTAATTGGCTAAACCAATATTCAAAAAAAAAATAATAATAAAAATAAAATGAAGGATGTGGAGATTAACCCTATTTCTTTATTATGATGTAATGCTCGAGGGTTTGAGTTTGACCTGATTTGATTTTTCGTTCTGGCAAATTTATAAAAGCCTAATCTCAAGGGAATGTGAACTTTCAAGGTACGAAATGAACTTTTTTTGACCTAAAAAAAAGGGCATGGGCGGTGGTTATGCCTATACTGCTATCTTCTTTGGAAGTAACTCTTTGGATTCAGAATTTCCCGCACCTGTTTGTCTAGCTAAAATTAAAGTTTTAGTATATTTTAATAAAAGTTGATTAGATATGTTGTTAAAATATTAAAATTATGAATCTCATAAAATATATGATTAAATTTAATTGTTATCTTTTATCAAAAATATAGCTACACCGAACATGGGCTTAATTTTGCATCATTATGCTGGTTGAGAAAGTTCACTTCAATTTCAATTCAGAAGTTGAGATTTTTGACTAGTTTCTCAATTTAAAATAGTTTCGAAGATTTATAAGTTGTTGAAATTATATGGTCCCGGTTGAGCCACATTAATAAAAGAATGAGAATGAAAAATATAGTCGTTACGAGCCTCAAACAAGAGATGGGTTTTCGAATATGGTGGCTTGATGTGATGAATAACAGTTATATTTTTCATTTTAATGAGTAAATAATGAAAAACAAACAGGGGGCATAAATTGTTAAAATTGATTGACGGGTAAGTTAGTAGGTTTCAATTTGATCGGTTACTAAGAATTTACTATACATAGATGAATTATGTAAAATCATCAATCCTAAAAGAAATTTACAGGGGTGTCCTCAATTCAGATTTTAATAAATTTCTTAATATTTATAAATTTTCATGGATTGTATGGTATTTATAGAATTTAATAGATTTCATAAGATTTGTATGAATTTTTATTTTGTAGATTTTAATAGATTTTCATGGATTTTATAGATTTTAGTGGATTTGGCAAAAATTCCTATAGTTCTTTTTTGATATGCTCAAATCATGGTTTACTCAAAATCCAAACGCAGTAGGATTCAAGAAAAATTGAGAGTCTATATGCTCTTTTCAAGATTATCATGGCTTTACGTTTAGTTCATAAATATTATGTAATGGATCATTACAAATTTTCTAAAAAAATGGTTTTACCCACATATTCAACAGAATGCGAGCGAGTGAGAAAAAAAAAATCAGCAATATCTTTTCAATAAGAAAAAATTAGAATTGTGGGAAATTAGAGGGAGAAGAAGAAAAACTGTTCACATTGGGGAAGGAAGGGAGGGACGGGGGTGGGGAGGGTGAGAAAAGTTGTGAAATTTTTATGTTTGAAATAAAAGTGTTACAGATTTTTGGTATTTATATTTATGGCTTCAAATCTTTCAAAATCTATCTAATTAATAAAATCCTTTTTAAATCAATTAGTTATCGAGGACACATAAATTTCTAAAGTACCTATTAAATTCTATATTGAGGACATCTAAATTTATAAATATTTCTAAAAATCTAAATTGAGGACACCTACATTTTAATGAATTAAATTTTAATCTTATATGGAGTTTTAAAATTCATCAAACTCTAGATTGAGGACTCCCCCTTAATCCATGTTTGGTTAATATTTTTTTTTTTTTGAAAAAGTTAATAAAAATTTAAATTAAGTTTAACAATTAATTTTAATTACATGGAGTCAATAACTTTTATCAATTTTTAACTATACATTATTAAAAATATGATTTTTAACAAAATCAAACGCGGTTTGATCTGGCTTGTCTCGATCAAACACTTTATATGATTCCTTGACCCCACAATCCAATTTGGATTTGGAACAATGCATCCGGTAGTTAATACCGTTCCTAAATAGTCAATGTGGGATTTGTTTCATTCCCTGACAGTAAACTGTACAACAGAGACTACAAATGAAAATGCTATCGAAAGTACAACTGCCTCTTACGCATTATTTATTAACTATTGATTAATTTTTATTTGCAGTAGTTGTAAATTTGATCATCCATTTTGTTTTTTTAGAGCCTGTTTGGTAGTGATTTTGAGAATTGATTTTTTATCCGTTAGGAAAAAAGTGGGGTCCACCTGTGAGAGAAGAAGTCAAATATGACGGCTGAAATAGTAAAATAACGGTCAAAAAATCAATTTTTTGGATGAAAAAATTAGGCCCAAACAGGCCCTAGTCCATGTTTGAAGAGGAATTTTTGAGAAATATAGATTTATTTTTATTTATTTATTTTTTTGTGCAACTTTGTGGCTGTCAAAACAATTAATTTCAAATTAATCGACGGATAAATAATGAAAATTAATCTACTTGTACAAAGTAAGTAGACAAAGTTTGTTGACAAGATCTACGTCGTCGATTTTATTTTTTTTATTTCAAAATCTGGTTTTGAAATGAGTGATATAGACCTTACCAACTCATGTTTTGTCAACCTCCTTTGTCAACGTCCTTTGTACACATAGCATCACTCAAATAATGGAACTTTCGACTCTTTGACTTCCATATCTTCAAGCAATTTTCATCTCAATAACCAAATTATCCCTAACATATCAACTTTTACCCCTTATTCTTCAATTAAGGGCAAAGTTGGTATGGCGAAATGTATTTTTCAGGACGTGTAAAATTAATTGAATTTGTCATTTAATTGAATATTTTAATAATAAAGTACTTGAATATTTAACTATCAAACTTTGTTAAAAATATGATTTTAATATGCAAAAAACTTATTATAAAGGTGTTTGATTCTTACTTTTTCTAAAATACATTTTTCTCATTCTTTTTTTCAATCACGTATTTTTCATTAAAATAATATTACACGCAAATCAAAAAAATTTCTTTCTTTTTTAACTACACATTCTCAATTAATTTACTATTTCAAAATACATTCTTTTTTAAGAATGTGGCCCAAATACATCCTATAGTTTATACATCTTCAAATCTTTATGAGATTTCTTTCTCCCTCCATTCATATATTGGAACAATCTTAGTACTTCATACATTAAATTTTTTTATTGTATTTTCCTTTTTTGGATGTCAAACAATTTGCATAATGAACGTAAAATTCACATCGTTGTTGTAAGTAGGGCTGTCGATGGATCGGATCTACATATATCCGATTCGATCCGATCCGATCTGATAATCCAACGGATATTAGATTGTTAAATCAATATCCGATTTACTATGTTATCGGATATCCGATCTGAAATATTTTACACATTTTTTTTTAATTGTAATATAAGGAAATAACCATATGTTACTATTGACAATTTCCATAACAATCCACAAAATAATACCAAATTAAAAGGAACCAAAATATGAAAAATATTGCAATGACTACATATTCAACAAATGTTATAGGTAAAGTGAGCAACAAAAACAAAGGAAAAAAATTCTCAAGCGTAGCCTTTGAAGTTTGAGCTCTCTCTCCATATCATATCACCCACAAGTCCACCACGCCTACAAAAAAGGATGTTTAAGAATAAAAGGCTGTACAAAACAAATATCATCTCAAGAAATTGAAAACATAAATTTATAACTAAAATTTACATAAGCTTTAGTCATTAAGAAACATTATTTTAATTTTGTATGGCTTTGTTTGTAACATTCACGTCAAGTTCTTCAAAAAGAACGTGACAAATTAAGTACTTGTAAGGAATAAATAATAATACATAGTCACTTGAGAAAAAAATATAACCAAACTTAATAATTAGAATACTTAGTTACTTACTCTTTTTCAGGGAAGGGAGCCAATTTTGTGTGGTCACCAAAGCTTCTACAGTTTTCGGAAGCAACGAAGCACGAAAATCATCAATTACTCTTCCTCCCACACTAAACGCAGCCTTAGACGCAACAGTAGTTACTGAAACAGCTAATATGTCACGAGAAATTTTTCCAAGAGTGGAGAATTTAGCATTATTAACCTTCCACCAATTCAGAACTTTAAAATTTTCAGTTCTTGGAAATAATGGTTCCTCCAAGTACTTCTCTAATTCTGACTTTTTCGAAGAACATGACAAATTAGAAGATCAAAATTGTGTTGACCAAGAATCAAACCCACTCAATTGGTCCTCTAGA
>NC_036245.1:11370416-11416365 GCF_002742605.1 Olea europaea var. sylvestris | reverse complement strand
AACATTCCTAGCATCATCTTTTTTCTCTACTTTAGTGTTGAGCTCGTCAGCCATTATATGTATCCAAAAAGCCCTAAAATCAAGGTCAATATGTTAAAACAATGAGGGAAACAATGAAACAACAAAATGAAAACAACAAAACAAGAAAAAATAGAAAATGAAGGTTAATAAGTTAAAACAACTTGAGGAAAACAAAACAAGAAAAGGGCATTAAATTTCTAAGGGCATATATACTGATGAAATCTTGTTGGAGATGACATACAAAGAAAAATCAAAGAAGAAGAAACCTTAACTTTTAGAAGAATATTCGTCCTTGTTGCGTAGTCGTAGAGATGAAGAGTCGTAGAAACATAAATATGAGCTAAAGATGGAGAATACCATGGGATTTCCATTTTTTGAATCTGGTTCATCTACGGTCCAATTAGAATTTGGAGAATATGAAAGGTTTTTTTTTGAATTAACTGATTAATTTCTAGAAAGAAAAAAAGAATGTTCAGGAAACCAAAATGTCAAACGTGGCTGGAAGAGATAATAATGTCAAGTCCATTATCCTCTTTTGTATGATTGGCACATGGATTGGGATGGAAGTGTCAAGCCCATTCGTGTTTCAACATTTCTTTATTTTTTTTTCCTCAATACACAATTTATTATAATATATATTAGTGGTATTGGAATTTAATAATTTTGACATCCTTAATTAAAAATTCATTAAAATTCATAAAGTATAAGATCAATTTTTTTTTAAATTGTAATAAATTATGTGATAATATACAAAATATATTTTATTATAATAAATCGGATCGAATTTACCTATATCCATATTTGCTCCATTTAGTGAACGGATTATTGGATTCGGATCTTAATCGGGTTATCGGACTAAGACCCTAAATCCATCTCCCATTAATTTCATCGGATTCGAATCAAAATTCGATCCATTAACAGCCCTAGTTGTAAGTGATATATTTATTAGCGAATGACAATTGTACCCCTGTAATCCTAGAAATTATTACTGTTGTATCCCTAATTCTTCCCTATAAATATAGAACTTTGATTCTTAATAAAACTGACACAAGTCTATTGACTGTAATTCCCTCTTCTCATTTTCTTTTTTCTTTTTTATCGTTCTAATAACACGTTATTAGCGCGAAACCTTAATTTTTCAAAATTTAGTGAATGTAGTAGTTTTTTGTAAGCATAAATATATATCATGTGTACCAAAATCAATTTGGTGACTTGTGAATTTTTTATATACACATGCATTAAAACGAGGTTGCTTCATCTTCTAATTCTTCTATATATATATTTTTTGCTTGTACTCAAATTTATAATGATTATTCATTATGGATTATTTTATTTGTACAAAATCATGTACAACATGGTCAGGTGGAGGCTCCCTATTGACACTATGTTGTACAAATAACATGGTTCTTTCATTATATGCATAACTATTACTTTATCCTATTTGCATGTCTATATATCAAGTCAATTCATGTGCATGTTTGGAAGATTTTTTTACTTATACATTTTTGGTAATTTATTTTTCTATATAAATTTATATCATATCTATATGGTAATTAAATATTTTTAGATGTTCTTCTATAAACTTTCAATTAATAATTTATCATGTTATTACTCTTGAAAATATTCTAGAAGAATATTAATTTATTTTCCTTAAAGAAGTAAAAATAAAATATAACGTATTCTCGAGATAGCACATATCCCGAACAATATATATCTTATTTTGTTCCTGAAGAATTACAAATTTAACAACTCAATATGTGGTTGTAGTTTTTAATGAAAACTAATTTTCTATATTATTAATATTCAAGAAGAATATTAATTTACTGCTCTTGAAGAGTATGAATTATAATTTTCAATATTTTAAAAGAATATTGACATATTGAAGAAGCAATAATTAAAGATAACGTGCTCTCGAAATAGCATGTTTTTCGAAAAATATATCATTTTAAATTCATATTTATCCCTAAAAGAAAATATAACTAATGTTATGAGGACATCGATTAGTTTGACTATTTAAATGATATATGATTATATAAGTTTTAATCACATTATTCGAAATTAAATCATCAAATTATATCTTATATTGAGCCATAAGTTCAATTTGACTTTATTGTTTGGCTTGTCCAATTAGATCATCGTTGAACTAATAATAATGCAAAATTAAAAATTCAAATAGATATTTAATTAAGTACCAGAAGATTTTCAATTCAATCCTAGATGGTGTTTATTCTTTTTCATGAAATTTTTCATTAACCATCACTAGCTAAAATAAGGTCTAAATTTTTTATATTTTTTAAAATTAATTAGGATGATAAATGAGGTCGCATCATCCTCCACATTGATTATCTAAATATTATTTGTATCTAATATATTTTATATATATACTAGATGATTGCATGGTGTTCGCAACCTGAAATTTGCGAAATTATTGCTCAAATTTTAAATTATGAGTATAATTTTCAGATTATATAATTAAGATTATGTCTTGTTAATGTTACTGAGTATAAAACTCAATATTTTAATAAGTGTTAGTTAGAATGTCGATAAATAATTCAACACTATTATTTGTTAAACATCTTCAATTCATTTAATTAAGAACAAAGTACTTCTCATTTTTGTTTAGGAAATTCCATTATGTATCATGCCAACATTATAGTTTTTCATATTATAATTGGTTTATGGTCCGAGCCTAATTTTTTATCTAATTATTTTTATAGTGCAGTAAATGTAAAATCGAACCACCCTAATGTACTGAGATGGAAAATAAAAAAAATGATAAGAATAAATGCGTAGTTTGAAACATTATCCCAAATGGGTGATATTATATAATGCTAGAAGAATGATTGTCAATTTGATTGAATAATTCTTTCAGCATTAGAGGGAGAAATTAAGAAATTGAAAATAATGTAAAAAAGCATTATCATCTAAATACTCACAAAATATCATTTGAACCAAAAGTTCGAAAGATAATTTATTTAGATTAATTTATCGATCAAAGAAATAAACAATATATCACAGACCAGCTTGAAATGCCCTAACACGAATTGGTGTCCTATGAGGATAATTTGTTAGTATTATATTTGATATATTTATGATACTCTCGAAGTGTGATGATGTTCAATTCTAATATAAAAAATCTTCAAATGAAAATAGAACAATTAGCAAAGATGGTCTCATTAAGAAGTCATATACTATTGATGAGTATTTAGACATAACAAATTACAATACTCAGAAGAGGTTCAGGTACAGAAAGTAATGAAGCTTGAGATATTTCAATAAATTATGTCATTATGGGAAAATAAATAGAATTGAAAAGAAAAAAAAATTTATCGACAACAATTTTGCACATGATGCATTGCATGATATAGCAAGAAATCAAAGTAAATGCGTCGAAATATATTGATCAAAGTTTTGATTGACCAAATAAAACGAACGCATGGAGTATAATTGCCTTAACAAATATTTGTTGAAGGAAAGCTATCAAAATAATGATATCTATCCATGTGTTTTCATAAAAAAAATAAATATTGAATTTACAATTGTGGCAGTTTATGTTGATAATTTAAATTTAATTAGAACTCTTGAAAAGCTCAATAAATTCATTGATTATTTGAAAAATAAATTTGAGATAAAAAATTTGGGAAAAATCAAATTTTATCTTGGGTAGCAGAATGAACACTTCCCAAAATGATCATTTGTTCATCAATGTACATATACAGAAAAAGTTTTAAAATATTTATATAAATAATGCACATCCATTGGTACCACCTATAGTTGTTCGATCGTTTCATGTGAAAAATGATCAATTTTATCCATTTGAAGATGGAGAAAAGGTTTTTGTTCCCGAAGTACCATATTTTAATGCAATTAGAGCATTAACTTACCTTACAAACTGCATTCGAACCAACATATTCTTTTTTTTGTAAATCCCATTGTAAGATATAGTTCTATACTAACTCAAAGACATTAGAATGATGTTAAATATATTTTTCATCACCTAAAGGACATTGTTGATTTGTGACTATTATATTCTCAAAAATCGATATTGACTTTTGTGAGATATGTAGATGCAGGTTATCTCTCTAATTCACATAAAGCTAAATCATAAGTAAGATACATATTTACATGTGGAGGAATAGCTATATTATGGTGATCTATGAAGCAATCATTGATAGCAACATTCTCAAATCATTCTTGAATTATTGCAATTCATGAAGCAAGTCGATAATGTGTATGGTTTAGGAACATGACGCATTATATCCAAGCATCATACTGGTTAACTTCAACAAAATATAGTCCAATGAAGGTAATACAGCTTATATTGCACAACTTAAATGAGGCTATATCAAAGGTGACCCAATGAAAATATATTTCTCCAAAATTCTTTTACATACACGAGTTTCAAAAGAATGACGATATCGATGTCAAACAAATTTGCTCAAGTGATAATGTAGCCGATTTATTCACAAAAGCACCGTTGACAGATACATTCAAGAAACCGGTTCATGAGATTGGAATGCGTCGACTCAAAGATTTTCAATAATCAATATTAGGGGAGTAGCTACAATATTTTTCTTTCTTAGGTTTTATCCCACTGGATTTTTCTAACAAAATTTTAATGAGATAACATTTATTTTAAATTCTCCAAAAATAATTGTATCCTTTTTCTTTTGTTTGATTTTTTGTTTCATTGAGTTTTTATCAAATAAAATTTTAATGAGATAGATATTTTATAATGTGTCATTCAAAGGGGAGTTTTGATATATGATTTTGATTCTTAATAAATGTACGCAAGTCTATTGACTCTAATTCCCTCTTCCCTCTTTTAATAACAATCACTAAATAGTACTCAACAAAAAAGAATTTAAATTACCTATTTAAGCCCTTGTTTGATTCATATTATTTTCATCGGAATGTATTTTTGAACAGTATATTGATAAGAAATGTGTGGTTAAAAAATAAGGAAAAATTTTAGATTGTGGTAATATTATTTTATTGAATAACGTATGGTTGAAATGATATTAAATCATTATTTAAAAATTTATTTTTTGAAAATATATGGATTAAAAAGGACCTAAGAATGAACTCGAAAATTAATATGATATTAGAGTTCAAATAGCTCAAAAGAACAATCAATCCATCTCTAAAGTTCAAAGATGCAGATATCAAGGTTAGTTATTTGCAACGAGCTATTATCTTACAAAACATGTTAAGAATTAGACTATGAATTTTAATATTTACTACTTAAGAAGAAACCCTAGGACTCAATAATTTCATCAAAACCATTGATGTGACAGTGGACACTGCTTAGAGATAGATGCATGCATCATAATTTACCTAAATAATGTGACATATAAGTTGTGTGTAATTTGTATGCATTCATGTCAACAATAACAGGGAAATTTTTGATTAAAAAAACTAGATAAGCCCACCGTAAAAATAAGTTGCTTTTTATGAGGAAAAGTACAAGCATGATGCATCTCCAAGAAAGCCACAAGCTAAAAGTCAAAGCAGGCCTGATTTTGATGACCCCCTAGAGGTCCCCTGAGAGGCATTTGAGTATATTTCCACATAAAAGTTAAATCAAATTAAATTAAATTTATTGCAAAGTATAATGAATGAGACTATGAGAAAGAGTTGGAGTCCGAACGAAAGAAACAAAGGATTTTTTAAAATGTATAATTAAATAATTATTTTAGAGTGAAAATAATCCTCCAATAGAATACTCTGATAAGAAGTGGGGCCATAATGGTTTAAAATAATAATAATATATCGACTTTATCAGAAATTTATGTCTTCCCTTCTCGTCACTTTGTCTCGATCCACATTTTTCACTTTAAGCCCATGAAGTGTTTAACATGGTATCTGAATCAAAGTTCGAGTCTGGTCATCACCTAATTTTTGAAAATTTTGAGCACCTCAGATCATAGAATAAATACGTTTGAATGTGAAGAAAACAAAATATTAGTCAACATTGCACTTCTCTGGTGTGAAAATGCATTGCAGCCTCATAATTTCATCTATCAACTTGTACCACAACATTTTATTTCTCACTAGCAATCAATGTTAAAGGCAGATGTCAAGGTGTTGGTCTCCTTAAGGGGAAAAAATAACATGAAATTAGGTTTGGATGAGACCTTGCTCGACAATATATTCTGATTAATTACTTGAGGAAATTGGACTTTGAGAACCCTTTTAAGTCAAAAAGGGAATCTTAAAATTTTACAGTGTTTTCAATAAACTCTAGCTCTACTTAACAACGTAAACATGGGTGCTCAACCCTTAAAAGTATAGTATGAACCGAGTCTTGATATTTCCCCAAAATCTTAACCGAAACTTTTGAAATTTTAGCTAAAAATTGCAGGTGCAAAGATTAATCTATCATGGGATAGTCATTATCCACGATGAATGTCTTAGTTTAAGGAGTTATGCTTCTTGTACATTCTTTGTTGACATCAAGGTTGATATTCCCTTGTGTAGAAAATTTGGTCATCGATTAAAAAAGTGTTGTTAAAATCAATGTATTAAAATCTGTCAACTCACATGATGTCAAACTTGATGTATATGTAATATGATTGTACTTTAAATGGAAAAATACAATAAAACTACGAGGAAATTACACCCATCACTACAATTAAAATTAATATTCAAATTTTACCCTTCAATTTTTTAATTCCAAAGTTACTACAATATATATAGTGAAATAGATAATCAAAAAATATATTCACTCCTATCACTAATCAAAGAAAAAGTTACAATCACTCCACCAAACATACCACATCAAACCCCACCCATCACCCCCACCCCAATCACACCCAAAAATCCCAAACCTTCATCCTCTCCATTGCAGTGGAGAATTGAACTTTATAGAATCAACCCTTTTTCTACTTTTTTCCATGCTGAAGAGAACCAAACAGGTAAATATTGTAGGTAAATATTAGAGAATTAAATCAAACCGAATGTCTGTGTATTCATAGTTTCCTTAAATCGAATTCGCCTCCTCACCGGAGTGCAAGAGGTTTTGATCGATGTTCGATTCTCAGGATACAATCGGATGTCGGTTCACGCTGCACTACGTTAATCGCCTACGAACTAGCTGTGATATACTCTATCTCACAAAAAAATTATAAGCACAAGGAAGAACTTGAAAGTGAGAAAAAGAAGATTGTTGCTTAGAAGAAGAAGCTTGCATTTAACTTGTGATTTTCCAACCTAGAGAGACTCCTATTTATACCAATGGAGGAAAAGCTAGCTCATTAATCAAGGAGTTAAACCATTCATTGATAAAGGAGTTAAAAACATGAAGGGACTTGAGTTACAACATATGAAGAGACTTCTATTCAATATTTTTCATTCAATTCTAACAATCCCCCACATGAATAAAAAATGGAAACTAAGACTCAAGAGGAAAGAGAGAGTAAAACGAATCAATCCTGCATAGGATAGGTAGCATTTAGCTTTGAACCTTCCCTTGTGAAACCTATCAAGAATTACTAGCAAACCAGTGGATCTGATGCCTTGAACTGTTTCGCCATTTGTGTAAACCAAGACAATAGATCTCACACAGGACCATTCTAGTCACAGCATAGTTTTTATTGTTGTGTTCGTTTTGGCCATGAACACGTCGCCTGATTCTACAAGTGTTTTTTCAAGGATGTAGCCTTGCCAATCCTTATAGAAGCGGCCCCACTTCACACTCACATGGGTGACTTCTTAACTCAGTTTTTCACAACAACGCTTAATGGTCATTAAAAGTATAGCTTAACCTGCATCTTCGAATCACTGTGAGCACCATAGGAATGAGCTGAAGGAGAACATTCTCAGTGATTTACACAGATATACATGTTTTAGTTGTCCCTTTGAACCTAGATCCTGGGATCTCCATTCAGCTAGGTTGGGTTTCCACCATGATACCATTCAACGTCATAGGCTGTAAGCCCATTCCCCTCAATGCTTTTACAACTAGCTCTCGAGTTAGCCCTTTGGTTAGCGGATCCGCAATATTATCCTTTGACTTCACGTAGTCCAGAGTGATAATATCTTGTGAGAGTAGTTGTTGAATGGTATTGTATCGTCTTCGAATATGGCGAGACTTACCATTATACATATTGCTTTGTGCCCTGCCAATGTTGATTGATTATCGCAATAAACACAAATTGCAGGCATAGGCTTTGACCATCTTGGAATATCCTCAACAAACTGGCGAAGCCACTCTATTTCTTCAGTTGCTTTGTCCAAAGCGATGAACTCTGATTCCATTGTAGATCTTGTGATGCAAGTTTGTTTGGACGATTTCCAAGAGACAGCTGCTCCACCAAGAGTGAAGACATATCCACTAGTACACTTTGTATCTGATATATCTGATATCCAATTTGCATCAGCATACCCTTTGATTACTGCAGGGTATCTAGAATAATGCAGTCCAAAATCACGAGTGTGCCTTAAATAATTTAGCACCCTAAAAATTGCTTTCCAATGGACAGCACCTGGGTTAGTCGTGTAGCGACTCAATCTACTTACTGAGTATACTATATCCGGTCTCGTACAAGTCATTAAATACATTAAACTCCCAATTATCCGAGAATATTTTAACTGTGATACACCATCACCAGTGTTTTTGGATAGGTGGAGACTCAAATCCACTGGAGTCCTGGCCACAGTGGTATCTGACTTGTTGAACTTGTCTAGTATCTTATCAATGTAATAAGATTGAGATAACACAAGTCCATTTGGTGTTCGAGGAATTTTTACTCCCAAAATAACATCCGCGAGACCCATATCTTTCATGTCAAACTTCGAGTTTAAAATATTCTTAGTGGCTTTGATAATCTTGTCAGAGCTACCGACAATGAGCACGTCGTCGACGTATAGACCTAGTATGATATATCCATCATTAGTGTCCTTGACATATATACACTTGTCGCATTCGTTGATTCTAAAACCACTAGAAAGCATAGAATTATCAAACTTCTCATGCCATTGTTTCAGTGCTTGCTTCAAACCATACAGCGATTTAACCAGTCTACAAACTTTCCTTTCTTGACCTAGAGTTGTAAACCCCTCTGGTTGCTCCATGTAGATTTCTTCATTCAAATCTCCATTTAGGAAAGCTGTTTTTACATCCATCTGATGTATTTTCAGATTTTGCAAGGTCACAATAGCAATTATCATCCGGATAGAAGTTATTCTCGACATAGGGGAATAAGTATCAAAGTAATATAAGCCTTCATTTTGTTTATAACCTTTGATTACTAGCCGAGCTTTATATTTATCAATGGAGCCGTTCGATTTCATCTTCTTCTTGAAGATCCACTTGTAGCCCAAAGGCTTACAGCCCGGCGGAAGATCTACTAACTCCCAGGTATGATTCTATAGAATGGAATCGATTTCACTTTTGATGGCTTCTTTCCACAAATGACCATCGGGAGAAGATATAGCTTCTTTATAGCTTTGAGGATCATTCTTCATCAAATATGTGAGAAAATCAGGGCCAAACGTCTTAGAAGTTTTGATCCTTTTGCTCTGTCTAGGCTCGTCATCACCTTCTTCAACTGGATCTTTACTGCTGTTAGAAGCAGAAGATTCCATTGTCCGTTTAATAGGAGTTAACTGTTTAGGAGACTTACAAGGAAATATATTCTCAAAGAATTATGCATTCCTAGACTACATAATCGTGTTCAGATGAATATCAGGTACATTCGAATAATGCATAAAGAACCTCTATGCACTACTATTTTGTGCATAATTAATGAACACACAATCAACTGTCTTAGGTCCAATCTTGACCTTCTTAGGAGGAGACACCACAACTTTAGCAAGACACCCCCATATTCGTAAGTATTTATATGAATGTGTCCAATTTGTCTAAAGTTCATACGAAGTCTTATCCATATTCTTTCTTAACACTTTATTCAAGATGTAATTTGCGGAAAGAATAGCTTCTCCCCACATGTTCTGTGGTAATCCAGAACTAATCAACATATCATTCATCATTTCCTTTAAAGTTCTATTTTTACGCTCAGCAATTCCCTTCTACTGAGGTGAATAAGGTGCACTAGTTTGATGAATTATTCCATGTTTAGCACAAAATTCACCAAACGGTGATTCATATTCACCACCACGATCACTCCGTAGCACCTTTATTTTCTTACTAAGTTGATTTTCAACTTCATTCTTATAAAGAATGAATTTATCGATAGCTTTGTCTTTGATTTTAAGCAAGTACACATAACAATATCTCGTGCTATCGTCGACAAAAGTAATAAAATACTTATTACCACCTCGTGTTTGGACAGATTTCAAGTCACACACATCACTGTGGACTAGTCCCAATGGCTCGATACTTTTTTCAATACTATGAAACAAACCTAGTAAGCTTAGATTCAACGCATGTTTCACATTTATGATTTGAATCAAATTGAAACCTAGACAAGTAATTTAGTTTGCTTAGTCTACGTAAAGCATTGTAATTTATGTGACCTAATTTACCATGCCACAGATTAGGAGACTTAAGCAAGTAAACAGAAAGAGTTTTCTCATTACTCATAAAAATTGGGGTTACAGCAATTACATTCAATTTAAACAGGCCATCAGTCATATAGCTTTTTCCAATATAAACTCCTATTTTGGTAATCACCAGCTAATCTGCCTCAAAGACCATGCGGAACCCATTCTTGCTCAGAAGAGACCCAGAGATCAGATTCTTGCGAATCTCTGCCATGTACAACACATTAGTCAGAGTAAGCTCTTTGCCAGATGTCATCTTCAGGATCACCTTGCCTTTATCAAGCACTTCAGAAGTTGCAGAGTTTCCCATGAACAACTTTTCACTAGTTGTAACTGGTGCAAAAGTAGTGAACATGCTCCTGTTGGAGCAGACATGGCAAGTGGCCCTAGTGTCTAGACACCGCTCTTTTGGGTTAGACCCCACCAGGTTAACCTCACTAATCACCGCCGTGAGGTTTAGCTCAGACATTTCATTTGAGAGATGATCTCTCTCATTTCCAACCATATTAGCCTGAGGATGCTGCTTATTATCTCTCCGAAGCTGACGGCAGTCTGCTGATCGATGCCCAACTTTGTCACAATTGAAGCACTTTTCATTGAACAGGAACTTAGGTTTCTTTCCTACTCCACCTGCAGGCTTTAACTGAGACCCTTTCGTAGCTTATTTTTTATCTTTTCGATTTTCGTTACCCTATTTGACTTTAAAGGAGTAAACTTTCTTAGTACCAGAACTTTGGCCGTACTCCAATACATTAGCCTTCTCAGAGTAAGAATTCTCTGACTTATGTTCAGCCCCTTTGTTACCCTCCTCAATGCGCAACTTGATAATTAAATCCTCGAAAGACATCTCTTTCCTCTTATGTTGCAAATAGCTTTTGAAAGCTTTCTACTGAGGAGGTAGCTTGTGAATAGCGGTAGCCACTTGTAGAGATTCTGACATGGTTAAACCCTCAGCATGCATTTCTTGCAAAAGCACTTGATACTTCTGTACTTGGCTCACCACTGAACGTGAATCAACCATTTCGAAGTCCATACACCGACTGGCTAAGAATTTCTTAGATCCGGTATCCTCGGTCTTGTATTTCTTTTTTAAGGACTCTCAGAGCTCCTTAGCAGACTTCTTTATCACATATACGTGATACAGAGAATTCTGTAGGCCATCCAAGACATAGTTGCGGCACAAAAAATCAGCATTTTTCCAAGTGTCCCAAGCTGCACGCCTATGCACATCAGTGTCGTTTTCAGCCACGATAGGGACATCCTCAGTGAGGAAACGTGCAAGGCCTAACGTAGTGAGATAGAAAATCATCTTATTCTGCCATATCTTAAAATCAGTACCAGCAAACTTATCTGGTTGAATCGCATGATTCACCGAAAATGGAGCTGGAAACGATGGCAAAGGTGCCGAAGCCGTAGCCCTAGGCACTAGCAAAGGTATTATGCTAAACTGGATTGCCGAGGTCGCAGTCGAAGGCAAAGTTAGGTTCACTTCAACATGAGGAATCCCGCCTCCAATTATCCCGTCAATGGAAGAAATGTCAGTCGTGGTCTCCATAGGGTTAACAACGGTCATTGCAGGATTTGGTACATTGGTACCAACAGTGTTGCTGCCGTTGTTCATATCGTTATTTCCATGTGACGCCATTGAACCGGAACTAGCAACAAATAATTTAGAATAATTATAAGTTTATAAAGTTGTATATAAATTCGAGATCAAGTTATCTGCTCAGAAAATAAAACTGTAGAGTTGAAGAACATATTATTTTGTCAAATTATTAACAACTTAACAATCATTTAAAATGAATTAGAAATCATGCAAAAACCATGAATTGGAAAAATTGACAAAAACTAATGAACAAAATTTGATTTACTAAAACCAATTCGATTTAAGCTTGTAGGTAAATATTAGAGAATCAAATCAAACCGAAGGCCTGTGTATTCACAGTTTCTTTAAATTGAATTCGTCGATTCACCGGAGTGCAAGAGGTTTTGATTGGTGTTTGATTCCCAGGATACAATTGGTTGTCGGTTCACATTGCACTACGTTAACGGCCTGCGAACTAGCTGTGATATACTCTATCTCACAAAAAAATTATAAGCACAAGGAAGAACTTGAAAGTGAGAAAAAGAAGATTGTTGCTTAGAGGAAGAAGCTTGCATTTCACTTGTAATTTTCCAACCTAGAGAGCCTCCTATTTATACCAATGGAGGAAAAGATATCTCATTAGTCAAGGAGTTAAACCATTCATTGATAAATGAGTTGAAAATATGAAGGGACTTAAGTTACTTGAGTTACAACATATGAAGAGACTTCTATTCAATATTTTTCATTACTTCTATTCAATATTTTTCATTCAATTCTAACAAATATGACTCAAGAAATAACTTTCAGGAGCACTCTATCTAACCTTCACAATACAGCCATAATTGGAACTTCAAACTTCATGAAAATGGTGAACCCTATGAAAGTTGGAATCTCAATAGAAAGCCAAAAAGAATTCCAGAGTTGCATCGTCATAAACCACGTCAACCAAGTAAATCCAAGAAACTCCAGCTTCCCATTTTCCCTCCACTTCAATTTCAAAACAAATGGATCTTAAAGAGACCTGAAGTGGATGGAGAAAAAGACATCCCTTAATCATCCTAACTAGCGATTCTTGAAGCCTCTTTTGTAGGTGGAGGGTCGGAGTCTTTAGCAAGAAATTGAAGCATGTTTATGACCCGTGTTGTGCACATAGTACTTTGCCTTACTTGATTTTTCTGCCAAACAGTGTAGGCAAACACTAAATTATTGAAAGAAAGGAGTCCACTACCTATTACATTTTCGATCTTTTCAAACATATCAATCCATCGCCAGATTGAATTAAGATATTTGTGCAATTTCAATTTAAACATCATGATCTGAAATCTAGCGAGGCAGGATATAAATCTTAATTACATATAATTGTTGAATATGAAATCAAATGCAAGAAATCAACAATGAATTAGATCTGAAATTTTAACTGGAACATTTACGCTACCCATGAAATGAAATCTGGCAATGCAGGTTATGTAACAAAATTAAGTTTTACTCCCGAATATAAAATCCTATATCATAAATATACAATGAATAAGATCAGAAATTTAACCAGAATATTGACTTCATCAATTGCAAAAATATTTCCAGAACTTAATGTATCTCACCGTCGAAGACTAATTGTGCATATCCTCATATTTGATGTTACCGCACCACATAAGCTTGTTATTGAATTTGAATCCTCACATTTCCAGCAATTTCAATTAATTCCTCCTTTTTGAATCTCTTTCAACATTTTCAGTTACATGTGAATTTAAGGAAAGTTTTATTACTGTACTTTTGATATTTTTTATTCAGTTATGTAACATTTTCTGCTTTTAATTGAACATGATAGTAAAATATGAAATTTTCTATATATGTAAGGTATATATGATTTCCCCCCTAAAACTACTCAGTATGTACTTGGGTTGAGGAAGAATGGGGTAACTCTTAATCGTAAAATTTCACGTTGATTAAAGATTAAATAAGACAAGGGTCTACGCTACTCATTTCAATTGGGTAGACTTAAGATAAACTCTGATGTTCAATATAGTATTCGAGCTCAACAGGCTCAATTGAGCAATTCAATTTGTCTAAAGTTCAAATGAGCAATTGAATTATAAGATTTGCGTTTTCAAGGGTCTGCATGCTCTGAAATGAGAGAAAATATTTTGTTGTATTTATTATTTTTTAAAACATGATGCGCAAATAATTCGCGTTACATCCTCTAATAGACTTTTTGGATGAAATAATCATCATGAATGAAATGTGCTAATCAATAAAAGGTTAAAAAATACAACAGAATAAAGTTGGGGATATAATCGATATAATAACTAAAGATTGATGACTTTAAGTGCAACTAAAATGTGGCGCTATAAGTGAAAATTCACCTATTTCTTTTGCCTCGTTGCTTAAAAAAGTTTAACCAAAATAAGTAGGGGCAAATCACTTGTACTTATTTTTATTTTGATTATGAATTTTTCTCTTCTGCATGGAGTAACGTTAACGAGCGGAGCAATTGAAGGAGAGTGAAGACAGTTGGATAGCTGCCACGCTTTCTCTGTATCCGGTATTTTCTCTTCTTCACTTCTCCTACTGACTCGGGCACACAGAATTTCACACAGTTTTATTTTTACTGATCCAATTTCCTTTTTGTTTTCAGTTTTTCCTCATCAGTGCTAATTCTTCCTTCATGTTCTTCAAGAATTCAGGAACAGAAGTATTGATTCATGGCGTGCATTAAACTAGGCTCGAAATCTGAAGCATTTCATCGCGATGGCCAATCTTGGTAAGCCTAAAATCACTTTATTTAACCCAGTTTAATTTTCTTTACTATTGTTAATTATTAATGGTTATGGTCCTTATGGAACGAAGTGAAATTGTTTGGGCGAGGGAGATGTTAGTGGGTTTGATTCAGAATGTGTGGATTTACTGTATTGTTTAATCATTATGTATTTAATCTTTTATTACAATGTTTACCCAAATGAACAATTTTTGGATATGAAGAGTGAACTGAAGAGATAGATCCTTCAGACATTTCTTCAATGAGAGATTGCATCATTTGCTCAATTTGATTTTATTATATTTTGTGTTCTTCATCAAGGTTGAAAGTTAGGGTTTTGTTTCATTTTAAACTGTGTTTATTGCTATAAAATTCTATGATTCTTACAGAATGTGGGAACTTGAGCATCTCTTTTTGGATGGTGCCTTAAGATGTGAGGTTAAAAATTTTCTCATTGGGTTTCTATTGGATAACCAATATAGTTATGTTTATCTTGGATTAAATTGTTTAGTATGTTTCGTCTACAATATTGTGATTAATTTCCGTCTTGAAATAATTTGGCTGCATTCATACTGCCATCTTACTTTTTTTCATGAAGCTTCTCGTGTGATCTTTGCAGGCATTGCACATCTGGCCTCCAGAGTGACGTCACGATTGAAATCGGAGAAATGTCCTTTCATCTTCACAAGGTGTATACTTGAGCTTTTGAGGCCTAATTCATGTTTTAGCTGCAGCATGAGTTAGTAATAGCACTGTTAAATGAGATAATTTTTCTGTTAATTAGTCACCGATCATAATTTTGCATCATTTTTCTATTAATTAGTCACCATCGTAGTTTTGCATAATCGAGATTCCCAATAAGTTTATTGCAAATTGCAGTTTCCTTTGCTGTCAAGAAGTGGGCTTCTTGAGAAACTTATTGGTGAATCTCAGAGTGTTGATGGATCTGTATGTGCTTTACAACTTGGTCAGTTGCCGGGTGGAGCTAAAGCTTTTGAGTTAGTAGCCAAATTCTGCTATGGCGTTAAAATAGAACTCACTTCTATGAATGTTGTGAGTCTTAGATGTGCAGCTGAGTACCTTCAAATGAATGAAGAGCATGGAGAGGGAAATCTCATTGCACAAACAGAAGCTTTTCTCAACGACATTTTTAGCAATTGGACAGACACAATAAAAGCTCTTGAAACCTGCGAAGAAGTTCTTCCACAAGCCGAGGAGCTCCACATTGTTTCAAGATGTATTCACTCCTTGGCAATGAAGGCTTGTGCTGATCCTAAGTTATTCAATTGGCCTGTGTCCGGATGCAACGAGGCAAGACGGGCAACAGGTGTTTCACTATGGAACGGTATACTTACTTCAATAAAACCCCGGCCCATAAGTGATGATTGGTGGTTTGAGGATGTTTCATTCCTCAGTTTACCTCTCTATAAACGGTTAATCCAAGCTGTCGAAGTGGGAGGCATGACGCCCGAGAATATTGCTGGAGCTCTCGTGTTCTATGCTAAGAAATACATTCCCCAGATGAATAGGCAGTCGAGCTTCAAGAACTTAAATTCAGGTTCAACAATTTCTATCCCATCCGAGGCAGACCAGAGGGCACTTCTTGAAGAGATAGTTGAGATACTTCCAAACCAGAAAGGAGTAATACATACTAGGTTCCTACTTAGGTTGCTCCGGACTGCTATGGTTTTGCAGGCGAGTCCATCATGCAGGGAAAACTTGGAGAGAAGGGTTGGGCTGCAGTTAGACCTAGCAGCTTTGGAAGATCTACTAATACCGAACATGGGATATTCCGTGGAAACTTTATATGACATAGACTGTTTTCAGAGGATTCTAGACAATTTCATGTCAATAGACCAGCCTTCTGCTGCTGCTTCTCCATGTATAGTCGAAGAAAGTCAATTAACGGAAGGGACCCATTCGTTGACTTCAATGACAATGGTGGCTAATCTGGTCGATGCATATCTTTCTGATGTGTCAGCAGACGTTAATTTGAAGTTCCCTAAATTCCAGTCCTTAGCTGCTGCAGTTCCTGATTATGCAAGGCCGGTTTCTGACGGCATTTATCGTGCAATTGATATATATTTGAAGGTAAACTTTCACTTTTCTTTGATACAAATCTCCAGAATAAATTGCTAACATGTATCATAATGTCAGGCACATCCTTGGCTCACAGACTCTGAGAGGGAGCAAATATGTAGGCTCATGAACTGCCAAAAGCTCTCATTGGAGGCAAGTACTCATGCTGCCCAAAATGAGAGACTGCCCCTCAGAGTGATTGTGCAAGTCTTATTTTTCGAACAGCTGAGGCTACGGACATCCATTTCTGGTTGGTTCTTTGTTTCTGACAATCTCGAGAACTCTCAAAATCCCAATTCAGTCCTCTCGAAAAATGATGGCATGGAGGATATGAGGGAACGCGTGTCCGATCTTGAGAAGGAGTGTCAAAGCATGAGAAAGGACTTCCAGAAACTGGTTAAGACAAAGAGAAGTTGGAACATATTTTGGAGGAGAAAATCACACTACGTCAATGCTAAGTCATCACAGCAAAGCGATGCAAAGACACGGCAACCATGTGGCAATGGACTCCAACATCATGTAAATGGAGAAAGGTAAAGCTTATATGTACTGATTCTATTTAGCCGCTTCATTTTTAGGCCACACGTTCTTGTTTGTCAGTCTGATGATGGTCCAGTTTCTTGGTTGGTTAGAGGTAACGGATGATTAACATGATCAATTTTTATTTTTATTTATTTTTTATTTTTTATTTTTAACTAGAAGTGTTCTGCATTTTATGGCTGTCCACTTCTGGAAGGTGCAACAAGATTCTACGCTCTCTTTGAATTAGGGATTCGTTTGTTAGGAATTTTACTTTTGCTTTTGCTTCTAGTAGAAGAGTTTAATCGAAAAATTATTATAAATCAACTTTCTCTGAAAACTCTTCTAGCAAGACAAATAATTTCAAGAAAACTATTAAAATTTGTTCAAAAGTAACTTTTAATTTCAGAAGTAGCTTTTGATTTTTCAAAAGTAATGTGAAACGGGCCTTAAGTCTATTTGTTTGGTTATCTAGCATTCTTGTAATCAACTAAGGCCCCGTTTGTTTTTCATTTTTGAAAGAATGAGAATGAAAAATATAGTCGTTACGGATCTACACAAAAGATAAAAATTCAAATTTGGTGGCTTGATGTGATGAATAACGATCATATTTTTCATTTTAATGAGAAAATAATAGAAAACAAACGGGGCTTAAATTAGAAAATTGTTGTCTCTTGGAAGCCAAGAATGGCTGGTGAACACAAAAAAATATATTGCACAAAGTTTGCTTAATAAATAATCTTAGATGCTGCACTTAAGACTTGCTTACATAGCT
The DNA here is from genome assembly GCF_002742605.1 of Olea europaea var. sylvestris. NCBI lineage: Eukaryota > Viridiplantae > Streptophyta > Magnoliopsida > Lamiales > Oleaceae > Olea > Olea europaea. The sequence continues at coordinate 11,398,128 of NC_036245.1, read as the reverse complement.
TTTATCAGGATTATTGTAAAGATAGTGACATCTAGCATCATGGGTGCTCAGCAGTTAGCACCCACCTTATCACCAGTTGTAAGATATGAGGTCTACTGCCACCTAAAATGGTGCTAAGTTCTAGAACTGATATATAGCGTTATTCTTACATTGAAAACTAGTGAAAACCTACCCACTAAAAGTTGTTAAAAGAAGGCACTTCTTTACAAAAGAATATGACGTCCTTAGTAACAGAGTATAGCTGCATTCACATGATCATGCTCTGTATTTACATGATTTTGCATAGGTCTATCAGCCAGCCTATTAACAAAAATAGGATGCAAACCACGGGTTGATTGGCATGGTATTTAGTTAGAACATCGACAAAGTACAAAGCCTCTTCCAAACTGTTTGTATCTTTCACCTATTCACTTTTGCTTAAATAATGATTTGAATATTCAACAGCTTTCAGCCTTTATTCACTTCGGCTTGAAAAAAATGCTGTAGATTGATATTGGATTCATCTCCTCTCACTTATTCCCATCAGTTGTTGCATTATAAGCTTATGTTCCAAGTTACATGAAATGGTCATGCTTCATTTATTGTGAATTAATCTATATGTACATTTTCAGATGACATTGTGTGAACCGTCATTGATTGTTTAAAGTATTTTTAAAATCAATATATAAAAAATTGTTAACTCACAAAAATGTCAATAAATTGATATCAAAGACAATGTACATTTAACAAACTTGTAATATAGCAGTCAGTCTTATTGGTATTGCTGATATAATAAACAGAAAAAATTGATAAAATTCCTCCAATACTATAATAATATAGTGAAGACACAAGCTTGCCAATTTCACATGATTTTTAGCAGTTAAAACTACTTCTAACACTAAGAAGCTGCTTTACGAAATTTCTAAGCTCCCATCTGTTCTTGCTTTTCAACGAAATTTATATCAATTTATCGACCGTTGCCACTTCCAAATGGGCTCACGGCTATCTTTTTTTGGACTTGCTTCTCACACAATTCTAACACTGGGATCCACACCCACTTTGCAAGTGTGAGGAAGAAGATTTTAATCTCACCAAAAGTGGAGGCAGACGGGCTGAATGTGCGCTGCAAGGAGTGTTAAAAGAAATTGACATGGAAACTCCTCTACAAAAAGAAAAACCTGCCAAACAGGCCCATAAAAACATAAATGATGAATTTGTTGTCCAAAACAAATATCAGAGAACGTCTATAAATTTTTAAAATGAGAAATAGGCGCATCTGTAATACCAAAGTTGCCTTATCTATCTAGTGAAAGATAAATTTTGTTGTAGGCTGCTGGTCTCCTACAGCATGCTTTTATTACTAACCCAGTCTTTGGTAACCTGACCGGGACTTTAAAGCTGGGCACAGCATGGACATAGGACGGCCAAACCTGTGCCAAGCAATTTACATCTCTAGTTGTATCCAGTGCTTGGAACAATCACCCAAAAGTAATTTAATTAATGTCATGGCTCAATTTGTTTGAAGAATAAACCAAGCTGTACAAACTCTCAAGTCTAGCACAAACACCTTCACATTGACACTCATGGCAATGTCAACAGAATTGTGTCCGGCAGCATTAGGACAAAAATCTGCATTATCATTTTACCAGTCACAAAACCCTTCATATTGCATACAACTGAAAGCTAAATGATCAAAAGATTGTGTATTCCGCAAAAAGTGACAGGCAAGAATTACAGAGTTATATCTTTTCGGGATGACATTCAAAATATACATTTATGAACTCAAAACACTATCGGTCTGGTTAGCGCAGACATAAGAGTCAGATCCATATTTGCAACTTTGAGTGCAAGTAGAAAATTCTTCTAATCATAATCATTCATCGGCTTCGGTTGCAGGAGCAGCTGTCACTCCTGTATCTCTGATATAAGAAATGTATCAGAAATAAAAAATTGAGTAGTAGTGGGACTTGCAGGTTCAAAGAGACAAGAAATTTTGACGAACAAATCTTTATTATAAATTGAAAATTCAGATGGGAATATCATTTGATTGTATTTCATTAACCAATAAATTATTTTTCTGTATCCTGCTATAGTATTCAAATCTAGTAAGATCATGTGTATTTAAGCTGCTTGTACCAAGATCAATAGATGAACAAGGAATAAACAATTCCAAGTAAGTTAGATACATACCTTCGAGGTTTTATCCATTCATGAATTATTCGGCAATTAAAACTGACGGCTTGGACGAGCTTCAGCAGGGCTTACTCGAATTGACCTGCCATTGAGGTCCTGCACAAAGACATTTCATTGTAAACATTAGAATCAATAAATATGGCACCCATAAGGTATAATATGCACTTTTTAGACACAAACTACTGTAACATTGCTGCTCAAGGCATAGAGGGATACTTGATAACTTTGTTTTATTAGTACATTGAAATAATCTCATTTTTTAATTATAAATTCGAGATGTCTCACAGCATATGCCTGTTTGCAGGCATGAAAGGAATATATATTGTTAATTCATAACCCCAACCTTCAGTTCAAGGCTTCTAGCTAGTGTTCCATTTTAAAAGTCAAACCTGTTAGGGCCACCAGTCTAGACATAAAACCATCCACGTCCTGGTGACTTTCAATTCCTTAATGTTTGGTTCAGTGGGTTACAATTCTAACCTTCAGGCTATACCACGTTTAATAGCTATTATTTTAAAACATGTATAAACATGCATTTAGAAGGACAATGATATACATGCATACGTTTGGGTAAAGAAAGGAACAAGTAATTTGCCTGAAGAATAAACTTACCGTGCCATCCAATGATTCGACTGCATTGTTGACCTCATGAGCAGAACTGTAAGTCACAAACCCAAAACCCCTTGATCTACCACTCTCTCTGTCATAAACCACTTTGGCCTCCATAACCTTTCCTTGCTCACTGAACAAGGTTTCAAGAGCAAGGTCGTCAACTCCCCATGACAGGTTTCCCACATAAACTCTGTTGCTATTATCGAAACTTGTCCTCGACCCTCCCCTTGATCCTCTGAATGAAGAACCATCCCTATCTCCCCTAGGTCCTCTGAATGAAGAACCTTCCCTATCTCCCCTAGGTCCTCTGAACGAATAACCTTCCCCTTCCCTATCTCCCCTAGGTCCTCTGAACGAATAACCTTCCCTATCTCCCCTAGGTCCTCTGAACGAAGAACCTTCCCTCTTAGGAGGCGGAGGTCCAGAATTCACCCTCATTGGTCTGCCCTCAAGTTCCTAACAGACAAGGTGATTCTTGAATTAAGACTCAGTTTGAATAAACAAACTCAAGACTTGATGCACAAGTAGCCAAAAATTCGTAAGAATATCGCAATTCAAATGTAGATACAACTTCATATGTATACTATGTTTACAATGTATAGATGCCAGTAGATTTATGTATCCTTAAAGCTCAATAAATACAGGAAACTTACATATCCATTAAATTGTTGAGCAGCAACTTCAGCTTCCTCTACGGTAGACATTGTAACGAAACCAAACCCTCTGCTTCTTCCTGTAAGCTTGTCATAGATAACCTGAAAATTTAAACATTCAGTAAAAGCTAACATTCCATCATCAAAAAAGGAAAAGAAGCAACTTCTTTTTTCACTATAGGTTGACAGATGCAATAGTAAAATATGTAGCCTTACAGTCAATTTAAGTACATATATACGTGTAGCAATGTACATAACCCACCCTATACACAACCTCAGATTACACGGCAAGCTACTAAAACCAATACACCACCAAAAACGATCCATCCAAGTTTATCTAATCTCGCAAAGGAATTTAACAATAATATACCTCTCCCAATAGTATAGAAAGCAATTCAATATTCTACAGATGCAAAGTAATAAAATCGATTGATTGGCACGAACAAGATCACAATTCCTGAGACCGTCCATAATCTACTTATAATACCAAAGATTCAAGCAAAACGTATCAGTGTTCAAATGGAATACTAAAAAGACAAAATAGAAAGAAAGCCCCAAAAGGAAACCATTTCTTCCAGAATACTGTAATTTAAAGAACAAAAGCAGAAGTATAAATTACCTCAACCATCTCAACATTTCCGGCTTGTTCAAACAAGCCTGCAAGAACAGCACTGTCAACATTGAAAGGCAAATTTCCCACAAAAAGCTTAAGGTCAGGCGAGAAGCTACGCTCCTCCGCACTAGAAAAATCAAAGCCCTCATTCTCTTCTCCCATTTCCAATTCGTCCAACTCAGACGCGACAGCAGCTGTTCGCGCAAATTTATAAACGGGCTCCGCATAACTGCTAATAATACCATTAGAATTTCTAGAGGATATTGATAGCGCAAGTTTTGGGAGAGGTTTAAGAGAAGAGGGAGTAAAGAGTAGAAAAGAGTAAGCAGTTGAGGAGCGGCGAGAGAGAGAAAGGGTTTGAGGGATAATGTAAAGAGACGAGGCGTAGGCAGCCATTGCTCGTGTTGGACGAAGATAAGGTTTTGCTCTGCGTTCTCTCTTTTTCAGTAGGGTTTTGAAGAGATTTTAGCCTTTAGGAGTGAAATAAAGATATTTATGTGCGGATATTATTCTGATAAGGCCTTCCGTAAGGGCAAGTTTGGTTTTTTCTCATCCCACTTGCCTTTGTAGTGCTTCTTGGCTTTCTTAATTTCCTTCCTTTAGTTATTTATTATTTATTTTTTGAGTAAGAACCCATTGTAAATAAATTTAGGGATATTTAAAGTTGCGGTCCCGAAATTTGAACTCATCGTGTCTTTTATCCTAATCTTTCATTTGTTATAGTGATATCCCAAACCTTTTATTTGTGTGATGCTGAAGGACCTCTGGACGGTATTATCAAAATATTTGTTAGATGATTAAAAAAATTGTATTTTGACCAATTTTTAAAATAATAATTTGATAACTTTACCTAAATCCACATAAAATCAATTAAAATAATTATATAAAGAAGAGAAATAAAAAATAATATTCCATCATCCACCCCTCGTCCCCCAATAAAAACCAAACCCACCCCGCTTAAATAAAAATTGAACTCTTAAATAAAAATTGTACTCTTACACCTAATATTCCTCATAAGTCTATATTGGAATGACAATGGGCCAAGCTCATGTACCCATGAGTGATGATTTGAGCAATCGGCTCATGTTCAGGGGCTGAACCACAAGCTTGTGAGCTCACGAGCCGAGACCATGCGCTCGAGTTTTATTCCACATTTTTTACGGCTCACAAGTCGAGCTCGACTTGTGAATTTTAGTCTCCTGAGCTTGGCAAGTAGAGCCTTACTCGGCTCGTCGAACAAGCAGCTCAGTTGGCTGGGGATCCAGCTAATCTCGGGATAAGCTTGAGCCCTCCATAGGCCAAGTTTCGATGAGTCGACGAGTTACTCGATTCTTTTGCCATCTCCAAGTCTATATTATGTGCTTGTCTAGAAGCAATTCTTGCTTGATTTTAATCAAAATTCGGGCACTTGGAGCCATTATTATTAATTCAATATTAAAATTTTGCTTGGCTTGGACAAAATAGGCTTTACTGTGTAACGATAAGAATTTTACTAAAAATTTGCTAAGAAAGGCTCCCAAATAGGGGCTATTTTTTTTTTCGTCATTAATAAAATATATCACAGGTAGTGGTGGGAATCAAAAAGAAGAAGAAAGAATATATGTTTTTTTATTTTTTTTCTCTTTATTTTATTTAGTTATTTAATTTATTTATGTGACTTTACTGTAAAGTCATCAATTCTTGCTTTTATAAATTGATCAAAATACAATTTTCCTAATCAATTAATGGACATAAATCGCCCCCACACGAGTAAAAGGTTTGAAACGACGACTATAGTAATTAAAAAGTTAGGGTAAAAGCTGCAACAAATTAATAGATTGAGACCACATCTATAATTATCCCATAAAATTATGATATAACTTGATATTAATTATCCGTTAAGTTGTGAGCAAAACTGATATTAATTATCCGTTAAATGCTAGGTATCGATCAACTTAAAAAGATTCTTAACTCTATGATCTGTAACCATTTAAGTGTAACATGGGTCTATTATAAATTTCAAGATGTGTTCCTCATCAGAAAATTGTCGAGTCTAGTCTTTGACAGGTCATTGCCAAGAATATGTACATTCTCTCTATTGACACAGACTGTATTTATTGTTAACAATGAAATCGAACAGCATATAATTATACAGTTACTAGCTCAAGTAATAAAATGCACAACAAGATGTCGATTCTCAATAAGACGCTGAAGCAGGAAGAATTGGCAACTGTTAACTAACTGCACAACAATAGAAATTTTGAAAGCTAACACTTTCCTTTTCCTTTCTCTATGATGTCCTTGAAGCTCGCACTCCAGAAGAACAGGCATCTTAGAAGGAAAGAAAGGATCAGAGTCAACAGTAGCCCCACTCCAAAATGTATAGATTCCTGGATGGAGTTTTTAGGTTTCCTCATTCTCATTTCAAGCGCCAGCAGAAGTAAGTGACATAAAAAAGTCTTTAATATGAACAGAACTTGATTCCAATAGCTAATTGTTGGACAGAAGGTGCAGCAGAAGATTGTAGTAAATGCCATGTGAGAAAAAATTAAACTACTTCGCAGTGCCTTTACATAGGAACCAAAATCAGACTTAAAGTTAGAGGAGAAAACTTGCATTAAATCAGGAAATTGAGCATCAGTTAGTGTCCAATACAAGCTGCCGAAATACAATCACAGTAATTGGGCACCAAGAAATAAGATTCATTCCTGCACTTACAATATCGAAACACAAATTTCTATACACAAATCAGCTAATGCAACTTTAGTTTGTTGGAAACAATTTTCGATTCTTAAATATTATGTTATATGAAACTTACAACATATATTAACTTGATTTGGATTCTATTACCGATTCACGATTCACTGTTAGATTTTGATTCGCAAATTAAGTCCCAATTTGAAAACTAAGCTAGCAAGTAACAACTACAAGATAACATAGTAGGCCTTCTCAGACTTTATCGATATTGTGCTCGATATCCACTCCCTTCACCTCCCCGCAAGAAGAAAAAGTCCACAAAGGCACAAGAAAGAAAATTCATTCAAATTTATATACCTACTTTATAAAAAGGAGAATGAGAAGTTACTGTAAAAATCGACAGTGAATTCTTCAATTTTATCATACTGTAGCAAAGTCATTTTTTTCCCCATCATGGAGTAAAAACGACATCGTGTTGTCTTCTGATGATACAGTGACATTTCATATTTTATCCCTTTTTACCCTACATTTACAGTACACATCCACTTTTCATATTTGAAGTACTTAGTTGCACTGTAGCTATATATAATTTGACTCGATTAGTAAATTGTAACTAATTTAAGCTATTAAAAGTTTTAATCTCTGAAGCAACCTAAGTATAATAATTCAATGTGAAGAAAGTGTTGGGAATCTACTTATACATGCACAGCGAAAAAGTAAAATTATTTCGATTCCCACCGAGTATATCTTTGTGTTTAGATAGAAATCGTGATAAAGGTTGTACCTTTGAAAAATTCTGCAAACCTTTTGCTTTTCTTTTCGTTCCAGCAATCTTGATTCGCCATCCACAACTGTCCAATTGTCCAGTCTCCAACGGTGATTCACACAGAGAATAAGATTGCAGCTACTAGGGTTTTCTCTCTTGTGTCAGCAAGAATAATAAAAACCTTATGAACCTCAAACCCTAACCATGTATTTATATGAACGCAAACGAGCTCGACCCGGTCCGGTCCATATTTAATTAATCCATTTAATTAAATCTGGTTCGTGAATTAATTAATCTAATTAATTAATTCGGGAATATAAATAACAAATCCAATTAATTAATTTATCCAACGATTGTTAAATTAATCAATTGGTAATTTGTAATCTTCTAATTCTTTTTTGTGTGCGACCCATTAGGTTCCCGACCACGATGTTTAACGACGTGAAATATTATTTTGATCTAATCAAAATTGATAAATTAAAACACCCTTTTAATTTTTCGTCAATTCACACTCGCCGTCCCTGATTGACATCTAGTAATGTGTCAGGGCAATACATGTGACGAAAAATGTCATGTGGTGTGACAAAACCAAACTCGTTCTTTTACCGTGAAACTATAATCCCTTCGTCAATATGACCCAATCAATTACGAGATATAGAAGTGTGTCAATCTAAATCATCGATCATATCTTTCACTCCACTATTAAGTCAATATAAGTCGAAAACTCATTTTCGACTTATGAGTACACCTTGGCCAAGAATTTCGTTATCGATTTAATTGAATGAAACGCAGATCATAATCTCCTACTAACTAAGAGTGACGAATCCTTTATTGGTTAATCACAACTTTCATACGATTCTTGTCGTACTCGAACGATGTCGTATTAGCGGCCCTTTGCAGAGCAACATCCAACACCTTTAAAGTATGACTGTCCTCATATAAGGTACCATGACGACCTCAAGTCAAAGGACCAATTCCACTATCGAACGTTAGAGATTAACCACTGACACTCAAATAGGTATCCATGTGGAATCTCTCGACATGTCTCCAATGTTTTGTTCTATAATAAAACATCCACGTGTTCATTTAAGTGTCACCACACTTTAACTTGTGAGATCAGCTACTTACTTCACAAGTAAGAAATGCTACACGTGATGGTCTATCCGTAATAACGATATCCATATTTCGTTATTACTTATGACCACGGACAATTTAAGATTCAATCAGATGTAATTTGTATCTCACAATCACAACTCTTGTGATTAACAAATTACGAAAATTTGAATCTACGGACTCTATTATTTATTTAATTGTCTATTAATTAAATAATAGATCCGCCATTAAATTGCATTAATTATATATCAAAAGTATTTATGTCCAAAGTTGATTGGACCTAGGGCATAATACTTACAAACTCCCACTTGTACTAGATCCAATCATTTATGAATCCAATATCATAAGTCTACATGACGATCATGTTTATACTAGGACAACTCTTTGTCAGTGGATCTGCAATATTGTTAAATGTGGGAATTTGTTCTTCTCTTTACGTTATTTCTATGTATTATCTCTCTGATGAGATTATACCGCCTTAATACATGTTTGGATCATTGATGAGACCTTATTTCCTTTGTTTTCGCAATGGCTCTATTGTTATCACAATACAATGGCATGTGATCAACAATATTAGGAACTACTCTAAGTTCATTTATGAACATCATGATCCATATTGCAACTCTTTGCTACTTCTGAAGCAATCATGTATTAGGTTTCTACTATTGAATCAACGGTTGCTTCACATTCGGAACCTTTCCAATATACCGTTTAAGAGTAAACCAATTTCTCCATATAAAATCTTCTCAATATTTTATATAGATTGGGATGAGTTAAACAATATTCTAGATCTATCTCTATAGATCAAGTTGTTTCTCCCATATCGTTTAAGAATAAATCTTTTAACAACCATTATTTCAATGATTGAAACATAGGGATGTCGTTTTCTATAATATTAGGAATACGACAATGCTCCCACTATCTTCTTGTAAACACACAATTCGTCTTCAAATTTGATAAAATCAAATACTTTGACTTCTTCCATCAAATCGAAGATTTCAGCTCCATAGAGACTTATCTTAACATTTAGTTACGATATGCAACTGTTGCAAATAAAACCCAAATGGACTTCAACAAGGCCACAGGAGAAAGGTTTCACCAAGGTCAACACTTAACCTTTGCTTCTAACCTTACTTCGTATATATTGATATTCACATCCACATCGACCTTTCCCTTGTAAACTATTTACAAAACCTTAGGGTTTTATTCCATCAGGAGGCTCGACCAAGGTCTAAACCTTGTTCACATACGCCGAGTTCATCTCGAGTATCATGGCCTCTTGCTGTCTCTTTTAAGTCAACACTTGACTTTATTTTGTTGCAACTAGCAGGTTCATTATCCTGGATCACTAATACCTGATTAATGATCATGGATTCGCACATTCTTGAAGGTCCAATGATCCTACTAGATTCACATAGAGCTGTTATGTCCTTAGGAGTCTTTACTTCCTGATCCAAAGTATGTCCCATATCAAATATGGGATCAAACTCGAATTTATTTACTTGGTTAACTATATCTGTGGACTCTTGAATTCTTTCAAATTCTATTTTACTCCCATTGTCCTCTCCTAGAGTAAACATTTTCTCTAAGAAGACGATATGTCGTGAGACGAAGACTTTCTTCATGATAATAGAATTAATATTCAAATTTCTACTTTGAATAGCCCCACAAATACGTATTTATCAGATTCAGTGTTAAACTTATCCGATTCAAGGCGCTTCAAATAAGCATCATGGCCCCAAACTTTCATATAAGATAAATTGAGACTATTATCTTTCCATAACTCGTATGGAGTTTTGTTAACCAATTTAGATGGGACATGATTTAGTGTGTTGCACACTGCAATCAATGTATGACCCAAAACAATTTTGGGAGATTTGCATGACTTGTTATTAATCGCATTATATCTAATAATTAACGATTCCTCCTTTTAGATACACCACTATGCTGCAGTGTATATGGAGGAGTTCACTGCAAGAGAATCTCATTCTCTTAGATAATCTAAATTTTATCTTTAAAATGCTCTCACTTGATCGAATCTTAATGTGATGGTATCTTTACCTATTTATTTCTCTACTTCTAGTTTGAGTCCCTTGAACTTTTCAAGAGTTTCATGTTTGAGTTTTCATCAAGTATCCGTGATCATTGATGAAATAAGAGAAGCATTACCTGACATTGATTGACATGAATCCATATGCATCATTATGCACTAGACTAGTAATTATGTTGACCTTTCTTCTTTTCAAGTAAAAGAAGATTTGATCATTATGCTAGACATGTATAATTTGTACTTGTCATAATTAATCCCAAGTATACATCTTTATGTAATTTTGGAATTACTTTTCATCTATATGACAAAGTCTGTCATGCCAAATTTCGGTAATAATTAGATTATCGCATTTATGCCTTATAATTTCTATAGTTATTATAGAATCCTCAGTATTAAAGAATATAAATGTCGTTTTGTAATTTACCATAGTCATTAGGATCTTTATCAAGGTAAACAAGAACAACAATTGTTCTTAACATTAAAATAGTTCATGTCCGAACATGAAATTCATTTTAATGTTCAGCTATGGTAGGTATAAAGCGACATTTCACTAATTCCAATACTAAATCAAAAGGCAATGGCAAGAAGTATATTCCTACAAGCAATGCAACAACCTTTGCTCATTTTCAACGTGTAGGTTAACTTCTCCCTTTCGCAGTGGTCTACTTCAATTTAGTTTCTCCATATTTGTATAAATATGAGATCTACATCTGGTATCAAATACTTAAGAAACTCGTGAAGTAGACGTAAGCCACGCAATATTCCTTCCAATGACGTTTCTTTCTATAATGAAATTAAGGGTCATTAGATTTGGTATTGTCCTTCGCTTAGACTGTCTTAACCATATTGGGTGCTTTCCCAAAGTCCCTTTAGACTTCCTCTTAATACCCTTAGAGGAATCAATGTTTTGCCCACTACCTACTTTGATAAAGGGCTTAACAGTCCTAAGCATGTTAAGCTACTTAATAATTTTGCATTCGAGCTTATTCATGTTAAATTCATAATTAGTTGTGAATAGCTTTAGCTGACAGAGATTACAGAATTGAGTCACTACTTAGTTCATGCTTTATGATTGAACTCAATTGAGAAATTTCTCAACGTCAATCATCTTCAGTGTCTAAGCATCAATCGAAGATTATTCTGTCATTTTGCACCGATATAGTTGTTTGGAAGTCTTATATCCTTCCACACATGATTATTATTATACAACTATTTGTAATGAAGAATTATGTGTTAACATCTATACTTTCAAGTTGCTTTTGTAATTCAGTGACATAGTTGCAAGTATCACATACGTTGCAGTACTATTGTCATCACTGCGTTTATTTCAGTTGCCACCTCTTCTTTAATCGAGTCATCAGCAAGTGTCTCTGGAAAGGGCTACTCAAGGACGTGACCAATTCTCTCATGCATGAGAACAATTCTCAAATTGCTGTGTCAATTAAGAAAATCTAGTTTGGTTGTTGACATCTAGTATGTCATTCAAGTACATATGGTTACTCATGATTCAATAAGTATAAATGACGAAAAGGAAAAGAATAATATATAAAATGCATCAATTAATTTAACATGGATTTTTATTAAATTAATTATGTTCCCACTGTTTAACTAAAATTTATGACCCTCTTATATAAATTTATGGAGTCCATACTCGACTCTCAGTGGGCTGGGATCCCATCTGTTATACTAAGACCTTGAGTGTACTCAACAAGCCTTAATATAACATTTGGGTAGATACTATTATCCATTGTATCTCCATACAACTCCCAGATCATTAAGCTGACAACTCTTTATTTTCACACATCTGATGTGTTAGCTTAACATGCCTCTAAAATTTATTTCCTTGAGTGTACTCAACAAAAAAATAAATTTTAGTTAAGTCGAACCCATCATTCACAAATATCTAATATTTCATAGTGTCAAACATATCCCCAATAGACCAGCCTTGAGTGTACTCAACAAGCTGAGACAATTTGGAACTCTGATTTTCCACTATAATGATGGAAGGCAAATAATATTAACTTAATATTATAATGAGGGATTTAACGTGCAATGGTCTCATCAAGTAATTATATATATATATAAACATACATCTACTATGCGAATAAATATATATAAGTAATAGTATGGATGATTATGGACTTGTTCTATCTAGTTTTCCGGAGCCAAAGGGAAAACTAGTTGGTCAATTCCTAAGGAGTACAATATTGGATCAACATCAATGCACCATCTCCATAGTGTCCATCTCTTCTTGCACCTCCAATTAGTCAAATTGCAACATGTATCTTATACTAGTCGGCACACAGGCCTAAAAGATATCGGACTCGCAGGCCCATAATAATAAAGAGCTCACAGGCCCATAACAATAACAATAATAATGGGCTCGCAGATCCAAAATAATTAAGAACTCGCAGACCCATAAAACGACAAGAATAAAAATTAACCATTCAACACATCCATATGGTCGAGTCCATAATCGTCCACTAATAATACATTCATCACATAAATGTATACATATATAATATCTAATATTATATGCAAATTAGTTTCAAATTTCTAGCAATTAAATCGTCTAAACTCTTTTAGACAAATGGATCGGAACAATTAAATAATTAATTAATCATATTAATCGATTATTTAATTCACGGGAATATTTAATTATAATCAAATTTTAATTAAATAACAAATTAGAGTCTAACTCTAATTCAACAATTATATGGCGGGATTATTTACTTAAAATCAAATTTTAATTAAATATCAAATTAGAGCCCAACTCTAATTTCAAAACTTAAGGCGGTTGAATTTAATTAAAATCAAATTTTAATTAAATAACAAAATTAGAGTTAAACTCTAATTCTAAGATTATAGGGCATACTTATTTCAATTAAAATCAAATTTTAATTAAATAAGATATTAGGGCTAATCTGTTTAATTAAAATCAGATTTTAATTAAACACCAAATTAGAGTCTAACTCTAATCTCAAAAGAAATTTTAGGGCGGGACAATTTAGTTAAAATCAAATTTTAATTAAATATCAAATTAAAATCTAATTCTAACTTCAAGAATATCTTCAGGTGAAAAATTAATTAAAATCGAATTTTAATTAAGTCCTAAATTAGAGTCCAACTCTAATTTAAATTGAATCAATATTGTAAAGTAGGATAACACTTCTAAATAAAATAAAATTCAATTGGGGTCAAAGTGTAACATTTAAGTTAAAAACCAATTTTAGCAAAAATATGGAAGTCGTCAATTTTAAATAAAACTTCACTTTGGGCCAAATTAATAAATATGGGTTAAACCCACTTAACTTCAATTTTAAAACACTTTTCAAAATTGCAATCCAAATTCTTTTTAAAGAATTACGAGCAAGACCTTCCAAATTCGTAAATTGCAGAATAGGTCCTCATTTCAAAATTACATTAGGACCCTTCCTTTCATAATTGCAACCAGGGGCACGCAATTTCCTAAATTACAGTTGAGGCCCTCGTCTCCACGCGATTGAGAAACCCTAGAAAATTCAAAAAAAAATTTTTGTTTTTTTCCTCCGCACCCAAAGCAAGACCCGCCGCCGCTGAAGGCGGCGTGGTCTTGCCCACCCTATAGCAGTGTCTCCACGCTGCTTCAGCAGCGGCGGCATCACACCGCTGCTGTAGCACCATCTCCACGCTGCTTCAGCAGCAGCATCATGCCGCTGCTGGCAGCTGCTGCACGCGCAGCAGCACACCGCATCTCGAGCGGCCCGCCCCGTGTTGCCACCGCCAAATTTTTTTTTTAATTTTCGAATCAAAACCAGATTTTAGTAAAAAAAAAAAAATTCTTCTTAATTGCTAGATCCATGAAAAATTATAACAATCAACGTTTGATTGTTCAAACATATTAAACAATTTCTAACAAACACAAAGTAGGCTCTGATACCACTGTTGGGAATCTACTTATATATGCACAGTGAAAAATTAAAATTATTTCGATTCCCACCGAGGATCCCTTTGTGTTTATATAGAAATCGTGATAAAGGTTGTACTTTTGAAGAATTCTGCGAACCTTTTGCTTTTCTTTTCGTTCCAGCAATCTTGATTCACCATCCACAGCTGTCCAATTGTCCAGCCTCCAACGGTGATCCACACAGAGAATAAGATTGCAGCTACTAGGGTTTTCTCTCTTGTGCTAACGAGAATAATGAAAACCTTATAGACCTCAAACCTTAGCCATGTATTTATATAAATCCAAACGGGCTCGACCCGGTCCGACCCAATATTTAATTAATCCATTTAATTAAATCGGTCCGTGAATTAATTAATCCAATTAATTAATTTATCCAACGATTGTTAAATTAATCAATTGACAATTTGCAATCTTCTAATTCTCTTTTGTGTGCGACCCATTAGGTTCCCGACCACGATATCTAACGATGTGAAATATTATTTTGATCTAATCAAAATTGATAAATTAAAACACCCGTTTAATTTATCGTCAATTCACACTCGCTGTCCCTGATTGACATCTAGCAATGTGTCAGGGCAATATATGTGACGGAAAATGTCATGTGGTGTGACAAAATCAAACTCGTTCGTTTACCGTGAAACTATAATATCTTCGTCAATCAATTACGAGATATGAAAGTGTGTCAATCTCAATCATCGATCATATCTTTCACTCCACTATTAAGTCAATATAAGTGGAAAACTCATTTTCGACTTATGAGTACACCTTGGCCAAGGATTTCATTATCGACTTAATTGAATGAAACGCAGATCATAATCTCCTACTATCTAAGAGTGACGAATCCTTTATTGGTCAATCACAACCTTCATACGATTCTTGACGTACCCGAACGATGTCGTATTAGCAGCCCTTTGCAGAGCAACATCCAACACCGTCAAAGTATGACTGTCCTCATATAAGGTACCATGACGACCTCAAGTCAAAGGACCAATTCCACTATCGAACATTAGATATTAACCACTGACACTCAGATAGTTATCCATGTAGAATCTCTCGACAGGTCTTCAATGTTTTATTCTATAATAAAACATCCACGTGTTCATTTAAGTATCACCAGACTTTAGTTTGTGAGATCAGCTACTTACTTCACAAGTAAGAAATGCTACACGTGATGGTCTATCCGTAATAACAATATCCGTATTTCGTTATTACTTACAACCACGGACAATTTAAGATTCAATCAGATGTAATTTGTATCTCACAATCACAACTCTTGTGATTAACAAATTACGAAGATTTGAATCTACGAACTCTATTATTTATTTAATTGTCTATTAATTAAATAATGGATCTACCATTAAATTGCATTAATTATATATCAAAAGTATTTATGTCCAAAGTTGATTGGACTTAGGGCATAATACTTACAGAAAGTTTAATGCACTCTGGTGGAAGAGAAAAACATCTTTGTCAACTTAGACTTTTTTCACTTCATTAAAGCCTCTGTTGCGACCAAATTCCCTAATTTCTTCAACATAAGAAGCACATATCATAAATCCTACCAAAAGTTGGAAATGAGCTTTTGGCCATAGCCTTTTTTATTATCTTTCCCAAATACTGATAATATACTGATAGATCGGAAGCATGTCTGTGGTGAGAGGGAATCAAAATGAGCTCGATTAGACCCAAGAAAAAGAGTTGAAGGGCTGCCCTCTTCCTCCAACCACCCTTGCTGCCATAGAATCCTTAGCAATACCTCTTGTGAGTTTACTCTCTTTCTCATAGCCAAATATTACTTCCTTGCTTGTAGTTTTTTATGGGTTCTGTGCTGTCCATTTTTATCCATTTCTACCATGTATGATTATGCTCACAGATGGTGGCACCGACATGGCATGTTTGTTCTTAAACAAGTACAGGAAGTTGTTTTCTTAGCAGATTTTCGATGCTCGGGGTATCGACAGAGGATGGTTGAGATCATGTCTAAAATGAATGGTAAGGCTAAAGGCTTTTTCTTGAATTCTATTTCTACTCCAGTTGATTTCTATAGTTGTAGGAGAAGCATTGTTCAGCCATTCTATCTCATCGGTGGCGGTTGTGGCGAATTTGTGCACAGAGTGTGGACTGTTTGTGCACGGAGACTGCACTCCGTGTGCACACCTCTCCGTGCACGGAGAGGTAGGCACTTTTTTGCAAGGAGTGCTGTCCTCTCTCAATTTTTTTTGGTCATTCATTACGTGAATAATAAAACGACAACGTTTCATTGATTTATTATACATTTCCCTAATTGTTTCTTTCTGTCTTTGTCGATGTTCATTTTCTCCATTTATTGTAGGGTTGGGGGATTTGGGGAGGGGACGACTTTTAGTCAATTTTTTATAAGAAATTTCAAAAGAAGAACTAATGATTTCTCTTAAGCAGTCCGGAACTAAGGTTACAAGTGCTACAACACTTAACTAATTTTTATAAGAAATTTCGGAGAAAGAAATAAGGATTAATCTAGCATAATCCTATAGTTACAAAAGTGACAATTTTGATCTTCAACGGAGAAATCTACAATTTGTAAGCTAATGAAAACACAATAAATGTAAAACTCATGGAACGTACGTGACAAAGATTAGTATTAAAAAAAATCCTAACTTTTGGATGGAATTATCATTAACATATCTCGATACAAGTCCAAGATATGTATAAAGCTATCTTATTAGTAACAAGTAAATAAAAATAGACAGAGATCTTGCCTAGAAGAGCTAAGCCTTGCAAGTCAACTTTTACAACTACTTAACAATTTCAGAGTAACACGTTTCTCTCCCAATCATCTACAGGGAAAAAGGTCCCTATAGCCAGTCTCAAAATAAATTAGAGCATTAAATTCTCACCTTAGGGTAGCTCAATAGTATGCGAAGTACCAGGTTTTGGGTTATGCCCGAACATTATATTCCAAGGATTGGAAATGAACTCTTCCTACAATTTCACCGTTTATTGTGCTCGAGCACTTGGCCTCCCCGGGTTAGAGTGCTCGAGGATTAACGATCTTACGGTGTCCAAATTCTGTGATTTACATCCTCCGGATGGATTGTCCTCGGGAATGGACTCTCCTTAACGACCCATGATAGTTTTTATTGATCCAATAGGATTCCTACGCACTTAGGACTCTAACCCTATCCAACTACACCATCACTTAACTCCAACGAGGACTCCATCTTCATCATTCCAACTCTTCTATCTGACAGGACTCTATTGGATAAGAACGTTCACCTAGTTCAAATTCTACTAGGGGTATAAATACAAAGCATTGGGACATTATTCAGGTATGTTTTTCATTATTTTTAGTTTATAGTCTTACACAAAAAATCCCTTTCTGACTGAAGTATCGGAGGGACGACGAAAACACACCTCGTTGCCTTTATTTCAGGTACCAGAATACTACGATCGTGCTCCATTTCAGTCCTTAAGCTCGAAAAATTAGCAGGTGCAGATTTTTGGTAGCATCAGCATGCATTATTTTAATCAACAAGCGATTGATGCTTTCTTCTTTCCTCTCTTGCCATCAATCTGCATGCCCTTCCCCAAAATCATCCTAGATAGAATATCTTCTAGTGTTGTGTTCCCATTTTCATTGAGGCTCTTGATCAAGTCTTTGAAGCTACTCCAATCAGTTACCCCTCATTTCTCCATTATGTTGCATAAAATCGAATATGCATTGAGAGTCTTATCGGCAACTAAAAGAGCATCTAAAACTTTCTCATATCTTGAAAATGTTGAAAATTATGTTGGTGGAATGATACCGAATTTACGGGTACCGTATATGCATTTTAGATACTGAAATTGCACTTACCGTATATTCACAAATTGTATATCGAATTTGCACAAACTTGATTTTACGCATACAATAAGATTAAATACCGGATTTTCTCATACCGATTTATAATATTAGTTAATTACACAATAAACTAAATTATCATAAATCACAATACATTAATCTAATTTAGAACTAAATTATATTAAGTTATGTAAAACACGTTAATTTAATAAATCTAAAAGGGAAAGCTAAAAATTAACAGAAATTTCAGAGAACAAAAAAAAATTAACAACATGCTTATAACTTCATATAAACTTTTAACCCTAGGCCTGTGTAAATACAGTGTCCTTAAAATAGATTCGCCCTCTTACCGTACGTGCTTGAGTTTTAATCCGAGTGTCTATTTTCCAGAATACAACGGCATATAGTAGAATATGAGCACTGTAGATACTACTCTAGTGAATTGATCTAGTATCTGAACAATATCACTATAAGAACAAGACCTTACTGGACAAGGAATGCAAAAAAAGAAGAAACTGTGTATGCAGGAATGTAGGTGAGATTTTCGAGTGTCTGTTAGATTGCTAGAGAATGAGCCTTTTTATAGGCATATTGCCCATTAACATTGTGACCATTGGGAATCCATTGGAGTTTTGCAGTTTCAAAAACTCAAAAGTCATTAGAGAAAGCAAAAAAAATTGCAAAACCTGAGCTCTCCGAAGGGGTGAATTTTGCCTTGTTCGGTTCGACATTCGTATGCGCAGGTCGCGCCCGCACCCAAGTTCAAGGTCCGAAGGCTATTTCGGTCCGAGATTTGCACCCCTTGCGCACGCAGGTGGAGAGAGCCTCTATGTTACACATGATTACACCATTCCAAAGTGTAGGCATATATAAAGTGGTTCATACTTTCTTCATTTTCCTATATGGGACAAATGTTACTTTTCCCACATAAACCATCTTCCAATAGCCAACTTTGAGCTCCAATTTTTCATTCATCCGTTAATCAATTTTGGCAAATAAATATATGATTTCAATGCTCTCACGGAGGAGAACACAGATCAACTTTGATCTTCCAAATCGGACCAATGGGTCCCACTCAAACTTATGCCAAAAGTGACCCATTTACTTATTTTTCCAACAATCCCCCACATGAATGAAAATTGGGAGAGACACGGAAACGTGACATGAGAGACTTGGTGATAAAGTTTAACGGTTGAAACCTGCATAGGATACGTAGGTATTACCCTTTGAACCTTCTCTTGTGAAAGTATATTTACTTTACTAGCTGACCAGTAGACGCGTTGTCCTTGAACTGTTCTGCCATTTGTGTAAACGATGATATACTCCACACAGGATTTTGTAAGTATTATGCCCTAAATCCAATCAACTTTGGACATAAATACTTTTGATATATAATTAATGCAATTTAATAGCAGATCTATTATTTAATTGTTAGACAATTGAATAAATAATAGAGTTCGTACATTCAAATCTTCGTAATTTGTTAATCACAAGGAGTTGTGATTGTGAGATAGAAATTACGTCTGATTGAATCTTAAATAGTCCGTGGTCGTAAGTAATAACGAGATATGGATATCGTTATTACGGATAGACCATCACGTGTGGCATTTCTTACTTGTGAAGTAAGTAGCTGATCTCACAAGCTAAAGTGTGGTGACACTTAAATGACACGTGGATGTTTTGTTATAAAACAAAACATTGGAGACCAGCCGAGAGATTCCACATGGATAACCATCTGAGTGTCAGTGGTTAATCTCTAATGTTCGGTAGTGGAACTGGTCTTTTGACTTGAGGTCGTCATGGTACCTTATATGAGGACAGTCATACTTTGGCGGTGTTGGATGTTGCTCTGCAAAGGGACGCTAATACGACATCCTTCGGGTACGTCAAGAATCGTATGAAGGTTGTGATTGGTCAATAAATGATTCGTCACTTTTAGATAGTAGGAGATTATGATCTGCGTTTCATTCAATTAAGTCGATGATGAAATTCTTGACCAAGGTGTACTCATAAGTCGAAAAGGAGTTTTCGACTTATATTGACTTAATAGTGGAGTGAAAGATATGATCGATGATCGAGATTGACACATATTTCGTAATTGATCGGATCATATTGACGAAGGGATTATAGTTTCACGGTAAATGAACGAGGTTGATTTTATCACACTACATGACATTTCTCGTCACATGTATTGTCCTGACATATTGCTAGATGTCAATCAGGGACGGCGAGTGTGAATTAACGATAAATTAAAAGGGTGTTTTAATTTATTAATTTTGATTAGATCAAAATAATATTTCACGTCGTTGGGCATCGTGGTCGGGAACTTAATGGGTCGCACACAAAAGAGAATTGGAAGATTGCAAATTGCCAATTGGTTAATTTAACAATCGTTGGATAAATTAATTAATTGGATTTGTTATTTATATTCCCGAATTAATTAATTAGATTAACTAATTCATAGACCGGGTTTAATTAAATGGATTAATTAAATATTGGACCGGACCGGACCGAGCCTGTTTGGGTTTATATAAATACATGGTTAGGGTTTGAGGTCCATATGGTTTTCATTATTCTTACTGCCACAAGAGAAAAAACCCTAACAATTGCAATATATTCTCTGTGTGGATTTCATTGGAAGTTGGATAATTGGACAGCTGTGGGAGGCAGATTCAAGATTGCAGGAAAAAAAAGAAAAACAAAAGGTTTGTAGAATTTTTCAAAGGTACAATTTTTATCACGATTTCTATCTAAACACAAAGGGATTTTCGGTGGGAATCGAAATAATTTTAATTTTCCGCTGTGCATGTATAAGTAGATTCCCAACAGATTCTTCCTAACACAATTCAGTTCTCATTATTATGTTCGTTTTGGCCATGAACATACGCCTGGTTCTGTGAGAGTTTCTAAGAATTGAATCCCACACAACTCTCTTAGAAGTGGCCCCACTTCTTTCTCATATAGGTGATTTCTTATTACAAGTAACCCGCATCACTTGGCTCGACTTACAATGCATAAGAATCATTAAAAGCCTACTTCTTATCCTTCATCCTTACGGGTATCACTGTTACATCATAGAAATGGACATGAGGTAACATCCTCCACAGTGATTCAATCAAGTCTTTACAATTAGGTTGTCCCTTTGAACCTAGATCTTGGGATCTCCAGTCAACTGGGTTGAGTTTCCTTTGTATTGACTTATCCATCCTAGGGCTTAAGTCCCATTCCTCTCGATGATTTCTCAACTAACTCTCTATTTAACCCTTTGGTTAGCGGATCCTCAATGTTATATTTTGACCTTACATAGTCAGTAGTGATAACTCTAGTTAAGAGTAGTTGTCTTATGGTATTGTGTCTACGACATATATGTCTAGACTTACCATTGTACATGTTACTCTGTGCCCTTCCTATTGCTGATTGACTGTCACAATATATGCAAATTGTTGGCACATGTTTTGACCATTTTGGAATATCCTCTAAGAAGTTGCGCAACCATTCGACCTCTTCACCGCATTTATCTAGAGCTATAAACTCAGATTCCATCGCAGATCTGGCTATAACCATTTTCTTAGAGGATTTCCATGATATGGCAGCACCTCCCAATGTGAATACAAATCCACTGGTGGACCTTGAGTCTTTTATATCATATATCCAATTAGCATCACTGTATCCTTCAATGACTGCTAGATATCTGGTATAGTGCAGTCCAAAATTACGAGTATATCTAAGGTACCTCAGTACTCTTATTATTCCTCTCCAGTGATCAGCTCCTAGATTACTCGTATATCTACTCAGTTTACTAACTGCGTAGGGTATGTCTGGTCTTGTACAACTCATCAAGTACATCAGACTTCCAATAATTCTCAAATATTCTACTTGAGAGATACTTTCACCTTTATTTTTGGATAGATGCTGACTTATATCTATCGGTGTTTTAGCTATTCCGAAATCATCCTTACTAAACTTTTCTAAAATTTTGTCTACATATTGTGTCTGGCTTAGAATGATCCCATCTGATGTTCATGAAATTTAGTTCCAAGTATAACATTAGCTAATCTCATATCTTTCATGTCCAATCTCGAATTTAACAGATTTTTAGTGAATTTAACCATCTTATCGTTACTACCAACAATAAGCATGTCATCAACGTAAAGACATAAAATGACATACCACTTTCAGTGTCTTTAACATAAATATATTTGTCACACTCGTTGATTTTAAATCCACATTCCATCATGGCATTGTCAAATTTTTCGTGCCACTGTTTTGGAGCTTGTTTCAAGTCATACAATGACTTCACCAATTTGCAGACTTCCTTTTCCTGTCCTGGTGATGAAAACTCCTCGGGTTGTTCCATATAGATTTTTCTTCATCTAACTCTCCATTCCAAAATGCAGTTTTAACATCCATTTGATGTACTTCAAGATTTCGCAGAGCGGCGATTGCAAGTATGATCCTAATAGATGTTATTCTTGTTACTGGATAATATGTATCAAATTAATCAAGGCTTTCGCGTTGTCTATAGCCTTTTATTACTAACCTGGCCTTGTACTTTTCGATAGTTCTATCTGCTTTCATTTTCTTTTTGAAAATCCATTTGTAACCTAGTGGTTTACTTCCTGGAGGAAAATCCACTAGCTCCCACGTATGATTTTGTAATATGGAATCTATTTCACTTTTAATGGCATCTTTCCATTGAGGTCTTTCTGATGAGTTCATAGCTTCTTGATAGTTTTGAGGTTTACTTTCTAGCATATAGGTCAGAAAATCAGGACCATAAGATTTTTTTGTCCTTTCCCTTTTGCTACGTCTTGGTTCAACCACAATTTCCTCTTCTAACTCTTGGTCTTGACTATTTTCAGCCATAGTCTCATATGTCTGTTTAGAAGAGCTTGCTTCCTCTTTAGACTTGTATGGGAATACATGTTCAAAGAATGAAGCGTTTCTTGATTCCATTATCGTGTTTTTGTGTATCTCTGGAATTTTAGAATCATACACAAGAAATCGATAAGCACTACTATTACGTGCATAGCCAATGAAGATGAAGTCTACAGTTTTTGGGCTTATCTTTACCTTCTTTGGTGTTGGGACAGCCACTTTAGCAAGATACCCCCACACTCGTAAGTATTTATAGGAAGACTTTCTTCCTTTCCATAATTCATAAGGAGTCTTTTCCATTTTCTTCCGGGGCACCTTATTTAAAAGGTAATTTGCTGATAATACAACTTCCCCCCACATTTTTTGAGGTAACCCAGAACTTACTAGCATTGCATTCATAATTTCCTTTAACGTACGATTTTTACGTTCACCAACACCATTTTGTTGCGGTGAGTAAGGTGCAGTGATTTCATGTATTATTCCATGTTGCGCACAGAATTCAGCAAACAGTGCTTCATACTCACTACCTCGATCGCTTCTCAACACTTTAACTTTCTTATTGAGTTGCGTTTCAACTTCATTCTTATAGAGAATAAATTTTTCTATAGTTTCATCCTTACTTTTGAGCAAATACACATAACAGTATTTAGTGCTATCGTCGACAAAAGTAATGAAATACTTGTTGCCGCCTCTTGTTTGTACAAATTTTAAATCACATGTTACTATGAATTAAATCAAGTGGTTCTGTGTTTCATTCGATTGATTTAAAGGATGACCTTATCAATTTTGCCTCAACACAAGTTTTACACTTATGTTTGGAATCAATGTGGAACTCGGGTATACAATTTAAGTTAACTAGTCTACGTAAAGTATCATAGTTAACATGTCCTAGTCTACCATACCATAGATTGGAAGACTCAAGCAAGTAAACAGAAGAGTTTACTTTATTCATTTTTTGTTTAACAACCATTACATTCAATTTGAACATACCGTCGGAAACATAACCTTTTTCGACAAACATTCTATTCTTAGACAAAATAACTTTGTTTGACTCAAATACAATGCGAAAGCCATGCTTATTGAAAAGCGACCCGAACACTAGGTTCTTGCGAATTTTCGGCACATACAGCACATTGTTAAGAGTCAGTTCTTTTCCTGAGGTCATCTTCAGAACAACCTTTCCTTGATCACAGAAGTTGCTGAATTTCCCATGAACAACTTCTCTCCATTCACAATTGCTTCGAATGTAGCAAATAACTCTTTATCAGAGCACACGTGTCTCGTAGCACCGGTGTCAATCCACTATTCTTTTTGATTTGAACCCACCATGTTCACTTCAGAAATTACGGCTAGGAGATTGATTTCAGACACATCATGTGCCATGTAGTCAACCATATTTGCTTCTTTCTTCTTCTTCTTCTTTGGCAATCTACACTTCGAAGACTTGTGGCCTACTTTGTCACAATTGAAGCATTTTCCTTGAAATTTCTTCTTAGAAATTCCACCTTTCGCTCCTAGCTTTGTCCCTTTGCCACCGGATGACCCAAACTTGTTTTTGTGGGTCTTACTACTTTGACCATGCTCCACAACATTGACTTTAGCCACACCAGGATTGAACTACTTCTTTTCGAAACTTTTATTGTCTTCTTCAATTCGAAGTCTAACAATTAGTTCTTCAACGTTCATTTCCTTTCGTTTGTATTTCAGATAATTCTTGAAATCTTTCCATGCGGGGGGCAATTTTTCAATAATTGCAGCCACTTGAAAAGTTTCACTCAAACTCATCCCTTCGGCATGAATCTTGTGAAGAATCACTTGGAGTTCTTGCACTTCACTGATAACTGTTTTGGAGTCCACCACCTTATAGTCTAGGAACCTGCCGACAATGAAATTTTTAGCTACGACATCCTCAGTTTTATATTTTCGGTCCAAAAACTCCCACAGCTCCTTAGCAGTTTTCATAATACTATACACATTGTACAGCGAATCTGCTAAGCTATTCAAAATATAGTTTTGGCACAAGAAGTTCGAATGCTTCCACGCATCAAGTGCATTCACTGCTTGCACATCTCCTTCACCTCATTGAGTTTTGGAGCAGTCTCAGTCAAGAATCTCGCAAGATTTGAGGTGGTCAGATAAAATAGCATTTTCTGCTGCTACCTCTTGAAATTCAAGCCATTGAATTTCTCCGATTTTTCTCCATGATTAACTGTCACAGTTGGAGCCATAGTTTGACTCACAACATGACTTGGCAACTTAGCCACAGTCTGTGCCATAACAAAGCTTGGCCCTTGAGCCACAGTAGAGCCCACAGCCTGATTTCCAGCATGAGCAGTTTGAGTCACATCCATGTTGGTTGGTTCGGTAGCCATTTCTGAAAATGAAGCAAATATTAGTTTATAATAAACAACTTGTTTATTTCAATAAAACAAATAATTTATTTACTACCAATGTGTATAGAATCTGTTTTAAGTTTGTTGGAAATTATATTGGTGGAATGATTCCGAATTTATGGGTACTGTATATGCATTTTAGTTACTGAAATTGCACTTACCATATATGCAATATATCGTATATTCACAGATTATATATCGAATTTGCACAAACTTGATTTTAAGCATACAATAAGATTAAATACCGGATTTTCTCATACTGGTTTATAATATTAGTTAATTACACAATAAACTAAATTATCATAAATCACAATATATTAATCTAATTTATAACTAAATTATATTAAGTTATGTAAAATACGTTAATTTAATAAATTTAAATGGGAAAGCTGAAAATTAACAGAAATTTCAGAGAATAAAAAAAATTAACGACATGCTTATAATTTCATATAAACTTTTAACTCGAGACCTGTGTAAACACGGTGTCCTTAAAACAGATTCTCCCT
Organism: Olea europaea var. sylvestris; assembly: GCF_002742605.1. Lineage (NCBI taxonomy): Eukaryota > Viridiplantae > Streptophyta > Magnoliopsida > Lamiales > Oleaceae > Olea > Olea europaea. The sequence goes on along the minus strand of NC_036245.1, from coordinate 11,371,930 downwards.
CTCACCGTACATGCTTGAGTTTTAATCCGAGTGTCTGTTTTCTAGAATACAATGGTATATAGTAGAATCTGAGCACTGCAGATACTACTCTGGCGAACTGTGTTTGCAGGAATGTAGGTGAGATTTTCGAGTGTCTGTTAGATTGATGGAGAATGAGCCTTTTGCCTTGTTCGATCCGACATTCGTGTGCGCAGGTTGCGCTCGCACTTAAGTTCAAGGTCCGAAGGCTATTTCGGTCCGAAATTTGCACCCCCCTGCGCGCACACGTGGAAAGAGCCCCTATGCTACACATGATTACACCATTCCAAAATGTAAGCATATATAAAGTGGTTTATACTTTTTTCATTTTTCTATGTGGGACAAGTGTCACTTTTCCCACATAAACCATCTTTCAATGGCCAACTTTGAGCTCCAATTCCTCATTCATCCGTTAACCAATTTTGGCAAGTAAATATATGGTTTCGATACTCTCACGGAGGAGAACACATATCAACTTTGATCTTCCAAATCGGACCAACGGATCCCACTCAAACTTATGCCAAAAGTGATCCATTTACTCATTTTTCCAACAGAAAAATCAATGTTGCAATCTCTTTCCGAATCGAAATCCAACAGTTTCAAAGCAGAACTTGTCTTCCCTTTCTCACAGAGAAGGGATAAGAGACTATCAAAATCAGATGCAAGACCAATAGCCATCAGCAGCTCAATTCTTCCGATGGCTTCTTCAACATGACCCCCATCATAAGAAGAGCTTCCAAAATCTTAGAAATCAAGTCTTCATGATCCTTCAATCCCTTCTCCAACATAGTCTTCAAGCCAATTTGAATTAATTAGAACTTCCATACAAATTCTATATAGTATGAAAGCAAAATCAAGAAATTCAAATTTTGTTCCAGAACAGGTTATTTTGATTAATAAATTTATGTTTCAATTTTACAATAAAGTCATCTGCTAAAAGGTAAACATATGTAGTCGTTACAACACAAAAATATGTTGATTTCAAACATAGCCCATTCTAAGCACAAAGCTAGTTTATCTGCATTGTTCATCAATTGAAAGAACACATGCATTTTAAGCTGTCAATAGATTCAACTGCTCTTTAACCTCACAATTGGACAACCACTTTAGATTGTATAGTTGCAGTTTCGATGGGAGGTGCAATGATCGTACACTCCAATATTCAAGTGCATAAAACCCGATTATCCAGTATCTTTGCAACAACGGCCAGACAGGAAAAACATAAATCCTTCTGCGACAGTTTATGAAAATGCGCGTTCAAGACCCTGTTGCTTTAAATAATCTGATATGTGGGCATACAAAGTAAGAAAATCCTGATTTCGCCTTTGAAATTCTTAATATCATGATCAGGAGAAATGTTCTTTCAGAAAAAGTGCTTACGAATCACTTATTGAGAGCTACCTGAAAAAGAATTCTACTCTTTTCTTCTAAAAAGAACGAATTTCATCGTTATAATATAACTTACAAACATGTGTTACATACTAGTAATTAATATA
>NC_036245.1:11270679-11370316 GCF_002742605.1 Olea europaea var. sylvestris | reverse complement strand
TATATATATATATATATTAATAAAAAGTTCTGATTGTGAAATAATAATAATAATAATAATTAAACATTACTTCTCTCTCTAAATTAACCTAAATTACCTCACTTCTCTCTCTGTCTATTCTCCCATCTCAACCACGACCTCAACAATTAGGGGAAAAAATGAGACCATCAGCGCCGGAGTGAAGCCAGTAGAAGAAGTGTCGTCGTCACCCATCTCCAATCCAACGACGTCGTGTAGAACCCCAAATAATTCTAAACACCTTAGTGGCACTAAGACATGAATATTGGATGACTAAAGTATACTTCAGATTTTTAGTCTCATTTGAGACCCATTTTCGACATAGGAAACATTCGATTTGGAAAATTATATCTAAATAAAATTGTAGATCTTTGAGTTAGCTTTCCAACGTACTTTGAATTACCTCAATCGGATATCGGGAGAAAAAGTTATGATAGAAATACTGAAAACTATGCAGTGTCAATCGGATTACAACCGGTCGACCGAAACTACCTTAAATCAAAATTCTCGTTTTTCTCTAGAATTTAAATATTTATTTTCATCAATTATTTTCTCAAAGGGCCACCCACGTTTTTGGCAATAAAAAAACCCCACTAAATTGAAGCATTTAACCTCAAACTTAAATGGCACCCATGTTTTCTATCTTAAATGAAATTTGACTCTTTATTTGCTTTAAGTTATGGAATATTTACCTATAAATAGAGACCTCATTTCACTCTTTTTTCTCACACCAAAAGCGAGAGCTTTTACATACTAAAGAAAGAGTTTCCAAGAGAGAAAAAGAGAGGGAGGAAAACTATTTTTCCTAGAAGTTTAAGAAGTATTTCCAAGCATCAATTCTCAACGGTTTTCAAACATCCAAGGAGTGCATTTCTTTCAACGTCCAAGCTTCATCGAAGTTTTCAATTCAAGTTTTCAAAGTTTCAAAAGCATCAATCAAGGTAGGTAGAGATGCAATGTGTTTAATCGTATTAAGTTATAAGTTTCGATTCATGTTAATGTTTGTATGTCAAATGGTACTCCGGTACGGCATATCCCTCTATGTTAATGGTTGTATGTCAAATGGTACTCCGGTACGGCATACCCCTCTATGTTGAAGAAATGTTCGTATGTCAAATGGTGCCCTCGGGTATGATATACCCCTTTATGTCAAATGGCGCCTCCGGATACGGCATGTATGAAAAGTTATAAAGTTAATATTTTGAAATGTATAGCTTGATCACGAATGCACCTATAGCACCTATTGAGTTTTTCAACTCATAGGTTTAATCCCATCTTTATAGATTGAAGGAATTCTACCTCGGGCATGGATGGAGGAGAAGATGGAGAGTGAAGCAACGAGCCCATGAAAATCCGGTGAATAAGTGATTTGGATTTATTTTTATGAAATGTTTTCCAATGTTATTTCTTTAAAGTTTTGAATAACGCAAAATGCGAGAACAAGTTATGTTTTCTTCAAATAAATTACAGTTTGTTGTTTTGAAAAATGATTCAGTGTTTTCGTTTAAAGTATTTGAAGTATTGTTATTTAAATTATTATCCGAAGATGTAAGCTTCCGCTAAAATGTATACACTTGTTACTAAACCACCGGTTAAGCTAAGTAAAGTAAGTAGTGTTCCGGTCCACTAGGGGTCGGGGCGTTTCAGCGTGGTATCAGAGCAAGGTTGAGCCGGTTCTGTAGACCAAGTATTTTTTTTAAAAAAATAAAAAGGAAAATAAAAAGTTTAAGGTATTCCATGGCATTGTGCATCCATCCATCAACCTCATCCTATGGCCCAGGTATATTTATGTTTAAAGTTAATGATTATGTTTATGTTATGATACTTTGATATAATTTAGAGATGTGTTATTTAAAGATATGTAATGGACTTGGGCAAAAGCTAAGGGCTTAAAGGGAATTGCATGATATGAAAGTTTAAATATTTGCATGTTTTCTTTAAGTAAAGAAAAAGTATGATGTATGTGAAAATGCAACAGATATGGCTCGTAGAACGGCTAGGGCATATAGAGAAGCATTGAACCGTAGAATTGCAATTCATTCCTATGAAAACTATGTAACTGATCCGCCCCGACCGCTTAGCGAACATGTGTATGACATCTATGAGAGATGCATGACGGCGGTTAATGCTGGTATGGAGATCACGCATATTGAGGCCATAAATAACCTCATACACTCCCTCCCACCTCAATGGGGAGATATGGGAGTCACGGTTAGGGATGAAATGTTAGAAGGCAACCCAAACTTGTTCGAGTTTGAGAGGTATTGCCATGCCCTGATTGATTTGTGGGATGATGTAGTCCATGAGGAGCCTGAGGAGGAACCTTTGGCTGAGGAAGAAGATCGCGAAGAAGAACCCAAGGATGATTTAGAGAATGATCCTGAGCCTAAGCCACAGGTTGAGATGGACATAGAATCCAGACTTGAGACGGAAGACTCCTCCGAAGATGAAGCTCCACCAAAGAGGATCCGTAGAACTTATAGGGATTAGATTTAAATTCTTTTAATAGCTTCCCTTATGTCAAGAAATAAAATACTATCTTTTTTGTTTTAGTATTCGAAGAATGAAACTAATAAGAACCATATGTTTTGTCTAAAGGAAATGGCTCGCGCAAACCAAAACTTGATAAGAGATCTCCTTTGAGCGGTTCAAGACCTAGGCAGGCAAAACCCGAACCAAGCTCAACCGTACCACTAGCTCCTAATGTTCTAAACCATGCTTCAGTGATCGAGCAATTTCGAAGGCACAAGCCCCCTACCTTCAACGGAGCAGCTGATCCACTTGCAGCCGAGGAGTGGCTTCGCAAGTTGAAGCATATATTTCGATTGATAGGGTGCACGGACGCTCAGAAAGTCCAGTATGCTGAGTTCATGTTCTACGGTGATGCAAGTCACTGGTGGGACTCAATGTCAAGGACAAGGACCCCTGAGCAACAAGCAGAATTGACTTGGGAGCAATTCAAAGGGGAAGTAATGGACAAGTACTTTCCCCAGTCCTTGAGGGATCACAAAGAAAGTGAATTCTTCCAACTCAAGCAAAAGACTATGTCCCTGACTGAGTATGAGAGGAAGTTTGATCAACTTTCAAGGTATGCTCCACATCTGGTAGATACAGAAGATAAGAAGGTACAAAGGTTTGAACAATGGCTGAACTTGGATATAAGCATGATACTTATGTCCAATTGTTCACCACATACCGTGAAATGCTGGAAAGAGCTCATGCTATTTGGTACCAGAACACTAGCGCCGAACAACATGGTCAACTGTTCAATTAACCGGACAATGGTAACATGGGAAAGAGGAAATGAAATGGTCAGGACAAGGGAAAAGGCAAGTGGCAGAACAAGAAAGCTAATGGCAGAGCCAATGCCAGTAAAAGCATTGTTCCTGTTATTGCGCCCTGTTCTAAGTGTGGAAGGACACGTCATGGCGAGTGCTTACAAGGGAAAAATGTCTATTTCCGATGTGGTAAGCCAGGACATATCATTAGGGATTGTCCCACACATACCCAGAAGAAGGATGATAACAGCGACCATAACCAGAAAAGGAAAGCACGAGTTTTTGCATTGACTCAACAGGATGCAGAGGAAAACTCTAATGTCATAGCAGGTACTCTACTGATAGCCAATACACCTGCTTATGTATTGTTTGATTCAGGAGCTACACACTCCTTTGCTTCAACAACTTTTATGGCTAAATCTAGTATTACCTGTGATAAGTGGGAAGGTATAATAGAAGTTAGTATTCCTTCGGGCAACCCTTTGAATGCTGATAGAATAGCCAAGTCAGTAAGTATCGAAGTTGAGGAAAAACCAATGGAAGCGAAACTATACATGATAGAAATGAAAGATTTTGATGTAATACTAGGCATGGATTGGTTAGGTTGTAATTACGCCACCATCCGATGTAAGGAAATGGAAGTAGCATTTCAAAAACTAGGAGAGGAACCACTTTTCGTTCCTTGGAATGAAGACGAAACCCCTTATTCGACTAGTATCGGCTTTACAAGTTGAGAAGATGTTGAGAAAAGAAATATGTACAGGATATCTAGTAGGTATCTCATGAGGGAAACAAGAGACGATAAGGGTTGAAGATGTACTAGTAGTACGGGAATTCGTAGATATGTTTTCAGAAGATCTATCTGGTATTCCACCTGATAGACAAGTAGAATTCACCATAGACCTAATTCTCGGGGCAGGACCAGTATCTAAGGCCCCATACCGAATGGCTCCAAAGGAACTACAAGAATTAAAGAAACAGTTGCAAGAATTCCTTGATATGGGCTTTGTACGACCAAGCGTATCTCCATGGGGTGCGCCGGTGTTGTTTGTAAAGAAGAAAGATGGAAGCATGAGGATGTGCGTCGATTATAGGGAGATAAATCGATTAACCATCAAGAATAAGTACCCACTCCCGAGGATCGAGGATCTGTTAGATCAACTGAAAGGAGCTAAGGTATTTTCCAAGATCGACTTACGATCGGGACACTATCAACTGAAAGTAGAGACACAGGATATACCTAAGACAACTTTTAGAACTCGATATGGACACTACGAGTTTACGGTGATGCCGTTTGGGCTAACCAATGCACTTGCAGTGTTCATGGACCTGATGAATCGAGTGTTTCATCAATACTTGGATAAGTTTGTCATAGTTTTCATCGATGACATTCTGATATATTTCAAGAGTAAGGAGCAACATGAAGAGCACTTGAGAATAGCCTTAGAGGTATTACGCAAGGAGAAGCTATATGCCAAATTCAAGAAGTGCGAGTTTTAGCTTGAACGAGTTGGATTTCTTGGACATGTAGTTACTGCCCAAGGGATTGAAGTGGATCTAGCAAAAGTAGAAGCAGTAACCAACTGGAAAGCACCAACAAATGCTGGCGAAATACGGAATTTTCTAGGATTGACTGGATATTATAGGAGATTCATAGAAGGATTCTCGAAAATAGCTGGACCAATGACGCAGCTTACAAGGAAGGGAGTAAAATTCCAATGGACGGAAAAATGCGAACAAAGTTTCCAGAAACTTAAGCAGAAGTTGATATCAGCACCTGTATTAACAATACGTGAAGGTACGGAAGGGTTTGTTAGATACAGCGATGCATCCAAGCGAGGATTGGGATGTATACTAATGCAGAATGCTTCAAGACAATTGAAGAAACATGAGCAGAATTACCTGATGCATGATTTAGAACTTGCAGTGGTAGTACACGCTTTGAAAATATGGCGACATTACTTATATGGACGGAAGTGTGATATCTACACAGATCACAAAAGTCTCAAGTATTTCTTCATACAGAAGGAATTGAATATACGACAAAGACGATGGTTGGAATTGGTGAACGATTACGACTGCACTATTCACTACCATCTGGGTAAGGCTAATGTTGTGGCCGACGCTCTAAGTAGAAAATCAATGGGACAATTGACGTCACTACCCACCTCTCAAGTGAAGTTAGTCAAGGACTTGGAAAAGTTGCAAATCAAAGTGGTTACCACACCAAGACAAGTCACTACTCGTCCAACAGCTTTAATAATTCGACCTACTCTTAGAGATCGAATTATAAAAGCACAAAATAAAGACTTATTTTCACAGAAGATTAAGAATGAAGTTGGTACTGATAAGAAAAATGACTTTGAAATAGCTGAGGATTAGACACTGATATTTAGAGGAAGAATTTACGTGCCTAAGGATGAAGTCTTGAGAAACGAGATATTGAAAGAAGCTCATTCCACCACATACACCGCACATCCCGGTGGTAGAAAATGTATCAAGATCTTCGAGATACATTTTGGTGGAGAAATATGAAAAGAAGTATAGGGCTGTACGTGCAGAAGTGCATGGTATGTCAACAGGTTAAGGCAGAACACCAAAAACCAGCTGGATTGTTAAATCCACTAGATATAGCTGAATGGAAATGAGAAAATATCACGATGGACTTTGTGGTTGGATTCCCGAAGTCAACAAGAGGAAATAATGCTATATGGGTAATAGTGGATCGACTAACGAAGTCAGCTCATTTTCTTCCAGTGAAAATGACATTCAGTTTAGACCAATTGGCACAGTTGTACATTAAAGAGATTGTGAGATTACACGGTGTACCTGTATCCATTGTGTCTGACAGAGACCCAAGGTTTACATCTAAATTTTGGAAAAGTCTACAAGGAGCTATGGGAACGAAGCTGAACTTTAGTACAATATATCACCCTCAGTCAGATGGTCAGTCTGAAAGGACCATCCAAACTTTGGAAGACATGCTGAGAACATGTGATTTGGATCTAAGAGGTAATTGGGAGTCATACTTACCTCTAGTAGAGTTCGCTTATAATAACAGTTTCCAAGCAACTGTTGGAATGGCACCATACGAAACTCTCTATGGTAGAAGATGTAGATCCCCTGTTCATTGGGATGAAGTCGGAAAGAAGAGAGATTTAGGACCAGAAATAGTTGAAAGGACGGTCGAGGTAATCGATAAGATCCGTGCAAGAATAAAGGCAGCACAGGATGGACAAAAGAGCTATGCAGATACAAGGAGGAAGGATTTAGAATTCCAAGTTGGGGATAAAGTGTTTCTGAAAGTAGCACCGATGAAAGGTGTACTTAGATTTGGAAAGAAAGGCAAGCTATGACCCCGGTATATCGGACCTTTCGAGATACTTGATAGAGTCGAAAATGTGGCTTACCGACTAGCTTTGCCACCTGAATTATCGGCAGTGCACAATGTGTTCCATATATCGATGATAAAGAAGTATGTACATGATTCTAATCATGTAATGAGTTATCAAACCTTGGAAGTACAGAAAGATTTGTCGTACGAGGAACTACCAATCAAGATATTGGATCGAAAAGTGCATAAACTAAGGAATAAAGAGATTCAGCTGGTTAAGATACAGTGGAATCATCACGGCGTAGAAGAAGCCACTTGGGAAAAAGAAGAAGAAGCTAAAGATAAGTATCCAACACTATTCGCCCAATTAGAAGGTAAATTTCTAGGACGAAATTTTAATTAAAGTGTGGGGGATGTAGAACCCCAAATAATTCTAGACACCTTAGTGGCACTAAGACATGAATATTGGATGACTAAAGTATACTTCAAATTTTTAGTCTCATTTGAGACCCATTTTTGACATAAGAAACATTCGATTTGAAAAATGATATCTAAATAAAAGTTGTAGCTCTTTGAGTTAGCTTTCCAACGCACTTTGAATTATCTCAATCGGATATCGGGAAAAGAAGTTATGATAGAAACATTAAAAGATGTATAGTGTCTACCGGACTACAACCGATCGACCGAAACTGCCTTAAATGAAAATTCTCGTTTTTTTCTAAAATTTAAATATTTATTTTCATCAATTATTTTCTCAAAGGGCCACCCACGTTTTTGGCAATAAAAAACCCCACTAAATTGAAGTATTTAACCTCAAACTTAAATGACACCAATGTTTTCTTTCTTAAATGAAATTTGACCCTTCGTTTGCTTTAAGTTATAGATTATTTACCTATAAATAGAGACCTCATTTCACTCATTTTTTCTCACACCAAAAGCAAGAGCTTTTACATACTAAAGAAAGAGTTTCCAAGAGAGAAAAAGAGAGGGAGAAAAACTATTTTTCCTAGAAATTTAAGAAGTGTTTACAAGCATCAATTCTCAACGGTTTTCAAACATCCAAGGAGTGCATTTCTTTCAACATCCAAGTTTCATCAAAGTTCTCAATCCAAGTTTTCAAAGTTTCAAAAGCATCAATCAAGGTAGGTAGAGGTGCAATGTGTTTAATCGTGTTAAGTTATAAGTTTCGATTCATGTTAATGTTTGTATATCAAATGGTACTCCGTTACGACATACCCCTCTATGTTGAAAAAATGTTCGTATATCAAATGGTGCTCTCGGGTACGGCATACCCGTTCATGTCAAATGGTACCTCCGGGTATGACATGTATGAAAAGTTATAAAGTTAATGTTTTGAAATGTATAGCTTGATCATGAATGCACCTATGACACCTATTGAATATTTCAACTCATGGGTCTAATCCTATCTCTACAGATTGAAGGAATTCTATCTCGGGCATGGATGGAAGAGAAGATGGAGAGTGATGCAACGAGCCTATGGAAATCCGGTGAATAAGTGATTTGGATTTATTTTTATGAAATGTTTTCTAATTTTATTTCTTTAAAGTTTTGAATAACGCAGAATGCGAGAACAAGTTATGTTTTCTTCAAATAAATTACATTTTGTTGTTTTGAAAAATGATTCAGTGTTTTGGTTTAAAGTATTTGAAGTATTGTTATTTAAATTATTATGCGAAGATGTAAGCTTCCGCTAAAACGTATACACTTGTTACTAAACCATCGGTTAAGCTAAGTAATGAAAATAGCGTTTCGGTCCATTAGGGGTCGGGGCATTACACGTCGACTTCTCCCTCTCATTTCCTTTTCTGTATTTGCATTAGATCCCTTTGTGAATCTGTGATGGCGATTTTGTGTTAGCGGCTGTAGTGATGGATCTAACAGTTTAGGTGGGTGTGAATTTGCGATGGTGACGGTGCTATGGTGGCAGAGATGTTTCACGTAGTGAATGGGGGTGCCGGTTGTTAACAATGGTGGTGGATCTAATGGTGATGGTGGATCTGGCAGTGGAAGTGAGTTTTGTGATGGTGGTCGCTGGCGATGGTCACTGTAGCTATATGTGATGGTTGCATTGCTATGGTCACAAATATTATATGTGTGATCTTTTAAATTTTAAACTTGTTTTATTTATTTTGAAATATGTCATACTTAATCTCTTACTTATGAATTTTTTTCTATTTTTAAATGGCCGATATCAGGCCTCTTTAAGGGCAACCAAATTTATTTTCACAACCTTGGGTCTGTATTGACGAGAAAAACTTGTTCGATTACATTTGCATGTCCTTGTAAGGAGGCAAAAACTACATATCCACTAGAAAGTTAAAAAATATATCATGATGAACCTTTTAAAGAAAATAATTCAATCAAAATTACACCGAATAATTCAAATCATTGAAGGAGAATACATAAACCCTATAGTTGAAATTAAAAATTACCAATAGCTCATATAAAGCGAAAAAGTTTAGAGAAAAGATCATAATCATTAAACTTCAACCATTCTGATAGGATTTGAGAGATACTAATCTCAAATTCATATCTCCTCATTTCTAGGGGAGTTGTGAGGTCGCAAGAAATCATCCAACCAATCAGAATAAACTCCCTTAACCAGTCTGTCAGGCTTCCATTTCTTTCTTTCTGCATGTTCTTTTGTAGGAGCAACAATAACTACATTTGTAAGAGATGAACCAATTACTGGCACCAGGAGAGACTCTTCTGGAATTTTGTCGCCTAAATTCATTACCAGCTCTCCCTCAACACGAGCACCAAATAACTGCAAATCGATAGAAACAAAAGTATATATATTGGAAAATGACACGTTTCTCAGAAAGGGCATTGGTCGATCTCTCGTTTGCAACCTAGTTTCTTTTTCAAAAATGTTGCCTTTACTTGGAAAGTATCGGAACTACTGCTGACGTTCTTACCATAATCAGGCTGAGCCGCCTGAGCATAATCACTTTTATGTATCAAATCAGGCCATGGAGTTCCAATACTTTTTAAAAATATTCTCTCTCTTTTGCCTTGAAATGTCAGTCATAAATTTCATTGAACATTCATGAAGAAAGTTGCATCTCGCTCCATATCGACACTCATGTCCGTTGTAAAACAAATTGCAGATTTTCATCTTATGTATCATTCTTTGGTCATCACTAAAATTCCCGATACTTTTCTTCTTTCCTCGAACAAGTTCTTTCTAATTTGGAGTGTGTTTCCATACATTTTCAACACCATGAGCATATATGCAAAACCTATCAACATCTCCACCGGCAAAAGGTAGAGGAAGAAATGGAGGAAGATGTTAGGTTTGGTGACTCAAATGATTATTGTTGATTTAGAATTTAATCAAGTGGAATCCTAGAAGTTTGTTTGGAGTCTTTTGAAAATGTGTGTTATACTTTTATTTGGAAAGGGAATCTAATTGCATCCAACAAAAAAGAAACAAAATCCTATTGAAATTGGGTTTCCTAATTGTAATATATTTTCTTATCTTTTAGGACTCTTCTAGGGTTGGCCTATAAATACAATGCTCCTCTATCAGTTTTATTAGGTATAACAGATAGAAGTCAATTGCTAGATTGCTTTGTATTCTTCATATTGTTGATACAATGAACATCGTTTTCATGCGTTAATCTTTTTGTTTCTCTTTATAATTTAAACCTTGTTTCGTGGTGTGATCTTGTTTACTTCAATATTGTCATTACAATTTCGTTTTCTACAATCTGGTTTGGAATCAATGTATGTTATTGGAGCTTCCATTCTCAACAAGTATCAGAGCTAGGTTGTTGATTTTCTATGGATTGTTTGAGATTCTTTTGGGATGGATGGGTTGAAGTATGATATCCTGCAATTAGATCACAATACAAAGTTCTCATTGTGGCAAGTAAAGATGAGGGTTGTTTTGGCGTAGTTGGATTTGGAAAATACGTTGCTGGGTTTTGAGAGGATGCCAGTTGAATAGACAATGGAAGAGAATGAACGGAAGTATTTAAAGTCTACGTCATTGATTCATCTTCATCTGTCCAACAACATTCTACAGGATGTCTTGAAGGAGAAAACGACGACTGCTTTATGGTTGAGGTTACAGCAGTTATGTATGACTAAGAGTCTTACAAGTAACTGGCTTTTAAGTAGAAGCTGTATTCACATTGCATGACGGAAGGAGAGTCATTGGAAGATCATGTTACCATGTTCAAGGAAATAGTCACAGATCTAAAAACGTTAGAGAGTAAGTACGATGAAGAGGATCTTGCCTTGATCCTGTTATGTTCCCTGCCTGGGTCTTATGCGTCGTTTCGAGATACTATCTTGTATAGTCAAAATACTTTGACTATAGAAGATGTCTATGATGCTTTGCAGACAAAAAAGAGAAAATGAAACATTTGGTTAGAGCTACATCAAGGGATGGGGAAGCTCTTGTGTCTCAAGGTGGTTGACGAAGAGGCAGATTGAGAGTCAAATTTATCAATGTAATTTGTTACTACTGTAAAACGAAATGACATATTTGGAAGGATTGCGATATGTTAGAGGCTAAAGGTGATTTAGCTACAATCGTGGGATGCAACCTTCGAATTAAGACGAAACCAACGTAGTTTAGAATTATTCATATGGTAAAGAGGTGATGTTGACCATGGTATCTAATGTATAATCTAGGCTTGATGAGGAGTGGATTCTTGATTTGACATGTTCGAATCATATGTGTTCCGATAGAAATTTATTTCAAACATATAAGGCTGTTCAGGAAGGTGGAGTTTTAATGAGAAACAAACAATCTTACCATATTACTAGGATCGGTCGAGTCTGATTGAGGCTGCGGGATGGAACATTTAGAACAATTGATTAGGTTCGACATGTTCTTGACCTGAAAGGGAATCTCATTTCGCTAAGTACCCTAGAAGCAAAAATGGTATCAATTCTCTGGAAGAGATGGAGTTTTGAAGGTTCGAAAGGGAGTCCGGGTTGTACTGGAGGGATGAAGAAGATCCTAGTTGTACATTTTGTGGGGAAATGCAGAACCAGTTAAGAGGAGACATTTGGACAAGTTTAGTACCGTGGTGAAAGTTTAGTTTAGTACAACACCTCTTGTTTTAGGCTCTAAGTCAGTTCTAAACACTATTAGGAAGAGTATTGGTGATCCCACTTTGCCACCAATTTCAGCGGGTACACTGCTCATCAAGTGTAGGTACCGTGGTGTCAGAAATGTCTGGGATGCTTCTAGGGATGTTGACGGCAATAGTTCCAACAAAGGGGCCTTCTGATCAAGCATCTGGTTTGGTTCTTGCTATAGGGTGTGATTAGGCCCTGTGTGATCAACATTAATCCCTTGGTGGAATTGAGAGCCCTAGGTTTAGGTTTGGGTGTCTGTTGTGGATGTTTGGTAGATGACGAGTGTTTAGTTTATATGGAGTGATCACTGTGTTAGGGAGATTCAGTCAATTAATTTCGATGTAGATGTATTTGATATTTAGGAGTTTTGTTCATAGCACCGGAATTTGAGTCAAGGTGGATATTGTTAGATTTGGTGACTCAAATGTGTCAAGATTATTGTTGATTTAGAATTTGATAAAGTGCTAGAAATTGGTTAGGAGTCTTTGGAAGATGCGTGTTAGATTTTTACTTGAAAAATGAATCTAACTGCATCCAACCAAAAGGAAACAAAATCTTGTTAAAATTTGGTCTCTTAATTGTAATATATTTTCTTGCCTTTTAGGACTCTTCTAGGGTTGGCCTATAAATAAAATGCTCCTCTGTCAATTTTATTAGATGTAACAGATAGAAATCAATTGTTAGATTGCTTTATATTCTTCATATTGTTGATTCAATAGACATCGTTTCTCTGCGTTAATCCTTATGTTTCTCTTTACAATTTAAACCTTGTTTTGTGGTGTGATCTTATTAACTTCAATATTGTCATTACAATTTCATTCTCTACAATCTGGTTTCGAATCAATGTGTGTTATTAGAGCTTCCGCGCCCAACAGAAGAGGTGGTTGTTGTGCAGGAAAATTCATCCTTTTTTGGTATTGAAAGGAATTTCCTGATTCTTCTCACCTAAAAGCATACTATGATTAAATTCTTGGCCCAAAAAAAAAAAGGGCAGATTCCTTTTGAAATTAAGAATTAAAAAACCAAAATGACTGGGATTGAAATTGTTGATCATAAATTGTTCAGAATAATCAACAACATCCACATAAAAAATTAATCAAAAACAACACAGAGAAATAAAGCACTGAAAAATCAGCAATCCGAAAATTTGAATAAAAAGATAAGCCACTTCTAAACTACAAAATCAATAATAATGTACTGATGTCATGAGCTTGGGGTTTCAAGTTCCCTCTAAATATAAATCTAAAATATTGAAAATAAAAGATGAGAAATTTATTTTTTATTTTTATTACAATCAAACCGTTTAGTCTCTTGATCTAACATTAATCGTAAATTGTAACAGGATCATTCTATCACAATCAACCAAGCTCAGAAAGGAAAGATACCTAAGGACTCCCCAGGATTTATGCTTTCGGTTCTTTTTGCAGCACGATGGTGGTTGAAGTTTATGGGACCAGTATATTTGAATTCAGATTTTACAAAAACAAGAGAACGTTCCAAATTGTACTCCTACATATTGACATTGGGCAGTCACTATTGTGGTCTCTTCATTACCTTTGACAATGAACTGATCAAGGGGCCATTTTAAAGAAAGATCTCATGGTTAAGGATCGGATTCAGTACACGATGCAACGGAGTTTTCACAGTCCTATTGCTTAAAATTATACCTGATTTCATATAAGTGAACGGTCTATGAATTCTTTTTTTTTTTTTTTTTCCTTTTTAAAACCGTTCACACTACAAGAAAAAAAAAAGATATTTTATGACTAATGTTTCAACTACCAAATCAATTTGGTTGTTAAAAGTTATTTTCAACGACTAAATATTAAATTTGATCGTACAAAATGGATGATGAAGAATCAAATTTCAAATTAGTTGGAAATATTTCATAACAGCCCAAAATAGTTGTTAATTCTATGTCTTTTACGACCAAATCAAATTGGTTGCTCTGAGTGAACGTCAAATCAAAAATTCCCGCTAAATGTTTATTTATATTCAATGACAACGTAATTGGTTGTTCAAAATACAAGAAATATATTAAACATTCAACGACCATAATATGTGGCCGTTAATAGACTAAAACAA
Organism: Olea europaea var. sylvestris; assembly: GCF_002742605.1. Lineage (NCBI taxonomy): Eukaryota > Viridiplantae > Streptophyta > Magnoliopsida > Lamiales > Oleaceae > Olea > Olea europaea. Next base: position 11,356,483 of record NC_036245.1, on the reverse strand, counting down.
CATCTGATTCTATCTTGTTATTGAAACTAAAGAACAATTCGACATTCAACGACTACTTTAGTAGTTGTTGACGGTGATTTAAATTTCCCCTCTTAAAATTTCTTTCTGCCTAAAAATTCTCCTAGCTCTTCGATTCAAGGAGACCAGTGATTTTGGGCATTTTCTTCAAAGAATAATGCTATGATTTAGGGATTTTGGCAATAAAATCGGGAGTGATGTGCCATGTTTGAAGGAGAGATTATAGCCATTGAATAAATTAATGATGAGAGGTGTAATTTTTTAGTTACCATTTTTACTATATAAAATGCATTAGTTTTGTTATAAAAAATATTTTATAGTAAAATATGAATATGTATTAAAAAGAATGTATTGGGTGTAAATTCCACTAACTAATTACTTAATTAATTAATCGACAAATTTATTTAGAAAAAAAATAATTTAGCATATTCAATATAAAAAAAATTAGGAAAATTCGGTTATTCGATTATTGATATAGAATCGTGAATCAAATCAAATCCATCGATTCTCAATTCTAGTATCCATTCGGGTATTTATCCTAAGAAAAATCGAATTGAATCTAACTGCTTTATTTGGTTCGGGAATTTTTTTCAACCATAATTTAATTTTGTCATATTATTTTTAATCATCAACATATATGATTTGTAGTACGTTACAGTTGTAGAAACTCGTGCATATTAGAAGTAATTTGTGTATACTTTTGGACTTTTAGTATAGAAAATATATCACATGAGCCATCAATAGTGTTGTCACCTTTCGTAGCAGCTGGTCTTCGGTTAATAGTTACCACCCAATGTGCTCATAAATCATGCTGCAAATAGTAGGCAGCACACCTTTAAATTAATTTATTCTGTACAATTGAGACGCAAGAAAAAATTATTTAATTAAAAATTAAAATCAAAATAAAGCACATTAAACTATCAGTTTTGTCAACGAGAACACTTCGCAATGTATGACTCACGTGGGATTGCCTGTCTCAATCACGTCCTCAATCTAACCAATCATCATATAAAAACAAAAGAAAAATAATTAATTATTAATAAATTTAAAAAAATCTCGCAAACACGTCATTATTCATGCTATGAGTCCTAATATTCAAATTTAAAGTGGGGCCAGTTAATTTTATAGAGTTTTTATTTTTTACTCATGGATCCTATAAAGAATTTAGATGGGTGGACATGGTCAGCTATACAGAGTTTTCACATATTCCTCGCATGATGTGAGACCCACCTTATTAAAAAATTATCCGAAAAATTCCTACCCCATGTTTGTGTGTATTTTGGTAGGCAGTTACCCAGCATGGTCTTTTTATGAAAGTTAGGTGGAGTATAAGGGCTCCCGGAACATAATCCAATGGTGCAATAGATATAAATGAGGTAGTCTCAATCTTACTGGCAGTCGCAGTTTGAGGGTCCGATTCCTCAGATATGGAATTGGTCTCTTTGTGGGTACCAATGTAAGGGAAAACTTTCGTTCCTTGGTCTGCTGGGGCACATCCAGTGATTTACTTCCCTCATGATGCTCCAGAGACGGAGTAATGGGAGTTTTCAAGGTTGGGGTTCAACCTTTTAGGTGGAGTATATGGACTAGAATATTCTCCGAATAAAAAATTATTTCAAATTAGACTTCTAATTGCAAAGCCTCCCAAAATGGTCAACGATAGCTAAAGGCTTGTTTGGTGGCAACTATTAATTTTATTTTCCATTTTCAACTTAAATTCCAAAAACCTTTTTCAAAACACTAAACACACCATCAATGGCAACAATTGATACATAGATCAATGTTATCAAAACCAACCGGGCCCAAAATCAAGCCAATCATACCCAGTTAACTGCTTAAAAATGCACCAAACCGGCCAATTTAATGTGAACCTGTTGCAGTTTTGTGGTTTTCCTTTTTTTTTTTTTTTAATTTTAGTTTAAAAGTTTTCAACTTCATAAATGGGCCTCATAAACAAAAATTCAAAAGCATATAGAGAAATATTGGATGACATGCTCCTTTTATGGATGCATTTTTTCTCAAATGATTTTATAAACTTCTAATGTGGAATAGTGCAATTTATAGATGTACTTATTTCCAATGATTTTATAGCTTCCAATGTGGCATAGTGGTATAACAAAAATGTTAGCAAATTGTAGAATAATGAATCTAATTAACAAGTTATTAATATGAAATTTTTTTAAAAAAATTATTGTTTTCCCAGTATTTTATTATTTTTGTATGTATTTATTGCATCCGATTTGACCCATGTTCAACCCCAGTTGAATGAACATTTTGATCTTTTCCGGATCGATGATTTGGTCGGTTTTCAAAACATTGACATAGAACTTGATTCTCAAAAACTTTTAATTAAGGGTAGGTGAAAATTGAGTAAAGTATGAATTTCCCTTGAGTTTTGATGAAGATAAAATTTTTAATCAAGTTTCCTATGTTTATAAGTACTATAATAATTAAAAAAATAACTAAGCATTATTGAAAGACAAACAGGCCCTTGGATAATGTGGCTCTATAAATAAGTGAAAGGCCGAATCAAAATGCTTAACAAAAAAGCTCTATACTCTCAAATAACTCATTTCTATACATCCATGGCTGGACTTCAGTACAAATTCTTCCCCACCGATTTCTTCTTTCTTCCTCAAAAGTTTGCCGGTTGGGACGTCGCTACTCAACAGCAAATTCCTCTGGTGAAATCCTGAAATACCGACGAATCGGACGAGCCAAAACAGCCCAAAACCACCACCATTAACACCAAAGCAATTCCTTCCTCTGCCGCAAGCTTGGTTCCTATTAAGAAATCAAATTAAATCAAGGTACAGTTTGATGAACTAGTTATTTGATAAAGACTGTTATACGGAAAATTAAATCTCATTATCAATAAATTTAGTATCAATTTGTTAGATCGAGTCGTTCAAAGTGGGATGAGCATTTGAGGGGCCTAATTAACATTTTTAAAGGCTTCTCAAATAATAACATCAAAGATTGTTGTGCAATGTATCAAATTACTTTATGTGATGTTGTTTACAGCAGTTATGAATTATTTTTTATGATTTGGTTGGATTATTATTTTCCGGGAAATTATTAGAGGCAAGTAGCCAAAATTGGGTCAGCAAATTGAATAAAATAATACTACAATTTAATTAGATTCAAAGTTTTGTTTGCCTGATTTTTCTATATTTTCAAGCATGTTTTTCAATTAGATAATAATTTCATAATAAACATTATATTTTGTTATTTTTTTTCCTAATAAATAGTTTTGAGTGTTCATCAGAGCAAAAACCTTGTGAGTTAAACCTTTAAGCCCGCAATTTGATAGCCGTTTATCATATAAAAAAAAAAAAAATCCAATGGACAAGTATCAAATAAAATATCATAGATCATATAAGGATCATGTCAATTAAAACCCTTACATAGATCGAGCTACCTACCTACCTAATCAATACGGCTGGTTTTGACGTCCTTAATTGAAAGTATCGACCCATTCCATGTTTTCGATTTGGAATTTTATGAATAAAAAAAGTTTCCCTAAATAAATTGCATCTTGCTAGTCTACAAAAGTTGGCTACAAGTTTTTAACAAATGAAAAGCCTTTACACTTCAAGGTCGAAAATTTAAATATTCAGAGACTTATAAGTTTTGTTAGTTGCACATGCAAATCCCATCATATGTTGACTAATATGTATGTGTTGAGTGTAAAAATTTAGGGGATCACTTCTTCAACAAAAATATAAGTAAAAAACCGAAAATAATAATTACGCGTAAAAAGTGTTGAACGTAGACTTTTTGAAATTATATAAGATGACATTTACAAGAAATACATATTTCATTGTCGTGATTGCTTCAACCAGTTTTCCTTACAAAAGAGTCATTCGGTGGTTTCACACCAATATGTTAACAACTTTGACCAACAAATAAAACTATTCATTCAAATTCCTTGCAATCAAGCACACCCCTACAAATTTTTATGGTGTAAAATGAAATGAAGAAAAACAGTGAGCCCTTTAGGAAAACCCCAGGAATTGCGACGTCGAACCAAACAAGGCAGGGATATTAATGTAATTGCTGCGCTTTCTTAGCGGCTGGTATAAGAATTAACCGTTGCCTAGTGCCAAAGCCATTTGACAAGGCCTCGACAAAGATTGTTTTTTTGTCAAGATTGTTTAGGAAAATGAATATGGGAACTCCCAAGTTTCTCTCACTGTGTGTGTGTGTACAACGTATGCATGTATGTATGTAGTTATAAGTTTGTTGGATTTATCGATTGGACTTTACTGTTGTGTTACACAAAGTGACTTACTCTTTGGGTAGTCTACTTCGGAGTCTTGTGTGTTGGAAATAATATTGTGATTGAGGATATTACTCCTCAATCACAATCTTCCCATGGCATGTCAATGCCAATCACGTAATTGAAGGAGGCTAATTTACATGGTTTCCATTTCATTTACACGGTTTCCATTTCATTGTAAATTATTGATTTGTATTCCATTTATACTATCTTGTAAAGCTCTATATAATGCAATACGATACACCACTGAAATTAAGGTAGATTTTTAATCATTCTTATGGTATAAGAGCCAGTGGTTTAACATACATACCACATATCCTGTTCTTCTTCTTCCCTTCATGGCTTCTGAAACTTCTGCCACCCTTCTTCCTTTCAATACCTTAATCCACATGATCACCATTGAACTTTCCTCCTCAAATTATCTTCTCTGGAAAGCCCAACTCCTCCCTCTTCTTGAAAGTCAAGAATTATTAGGACATGTTGATGGCACCCTTGTGTAGCCCCCAAAACTTGACGCTACCACTTCTCTCACGTTAAGTGACAAATACCTAGCATGGAAAGCTATTGATCAGCGTCTCCTCAGTTTGTTACTTTCCTCCCTCACAGAGGAAGCCATGGCTGAGGTAGTTGGCCTCTCCACCGCATGAGACGTGTGGCTGGCACTAGAAAATGCATTTAGCCATCGTTCTAAAGCTCGAGAACTACGCCTTAAGGATGACTTGCAATTAATGAAACGCGGCAATAGATCGGTTGTTGAGTATGCCCGTTCCTTCAAAGCAATTTGTGATCAACTGCATGCAATTGGTTGTCCAGTTGATGGTACTGACAAGGTGCACTGGTTTCCCTGCGAGCTCGGTACTGATTTCTCTAGTTTCTCCACAGCACAAATGGCCCAAACTTCTCTGCCCTCATTTACAGATTTAGTCTCAAAGGCCGAAAGTTTTGAAATTTTTCAGAAATCCCTTGACTCATCTTCTCTAGCAGCGACAGCCTTTACTGTCACAAAAAATTCCACCCATCATGGTGGCTCTTCTCGTAGTCATCGGGGTCGCTTCGGTGGGCGTGGCAACAGTTCATCTGATCGTGGACAATGACACTCCAACTACAGTCAATGGCGTCGTCTACCAAGATGCCAGATTTGCAGGATGGATGGCCACTTTGCCGATCGGTGCCTTCAACACTATGATCGGAATGAGACACCAACTTACCTTGCTGAAGCCTTCATGAGATCTTGTTCTCTAAATGAAGATGTGGGCTCTGACTGGTATTTGGATACAGGGGCTTCAGCCCATATGACCATGGATCACTCTAAATTGGATCAGGCCACAAATTACATGGGTAAGGATTGTGTGGTTGTTGGGAATGGTCCCTCACTACTCATTACCCATACTGGTAAAATTTTCCCTACCCCAAATCTACATCTTCTTGATGTCCTAGCTGTACCTCGCCTTACCAAGAATTTACTTTCCATAAGTAATTAACATTAGATTTTCCTTTATCCGTTACCTTTACTAATAACATATTCACTGTACAGAATCGCAAAACAGGAAGGGTGGTGGCAACCGGCAAGCGTGATGGAGGCTTATATGTGCTTGAGCGAAGTCATTCTATTTTTATTTCTGTTCTTAAAAATAAATCGCTTCGTGCGTCCTATGATTTATGGCATGCACGACTTGGACATGTCAATCATTCTGTTATTTCTCTATTGAATAAAAAAGGCCAGCTTTATCTTACATCTTTGTTGCCTTCTCCAACTTTATGTGGCACATGTCAAATTGCTAAAAGTCATTGCTTGCCTTATTCTCGAAATGAACATAGGTTATCGAAAACACTTGATCTTATCCATTGCAACATTTGGGGTCCGTCTCCAGTCAAATCTAATTTAGGATTCGTCTATTATGTTATTTTTATTGATGACTATTCTCGTTTCACGTGGCTCTATCCTTTAAAATTGAAATCTGACTTTTACAATGTTTTTATTCGATTTCAAAAATTTGTGGAAAATCAATCCTCCACTCGAATTAAAATTTTCCAAAGTGACGGCGGTGGTGAATTTACCAGTAATTTCTTCCAAGATCATCTCCGCTCTAGTGGCATTCACCATCAGCTCTCATGTCCATACACACTCGCCCAAAATGGTCGTGCTAAAAGAAAACATCGCCATGTAACTGAGATGGGATTAGCACTCCTTTTTCACTCCCACATTTCTCCTCGTTTTTGGGTTGACGCGTTCAGCACTGCAGCTTACATTATCAACCGCTTGGCTACACCACTCCTTGGAGGTAAATCACCTTTTGAGATTTTGTATGGTAACCCTCCGAACTATGAAAACTTTCACCCTTTTGGTTGTCACGTGTATCCTTGCTTACGAGATTATATGCCTAACAAATTTTCTCCTCGCAGCATCCCATGTATTTTCTTAGGTTATAGTCCCTCTCACAAAGGGTTTCGTTGCCTCGAGCCTTCCACCTCTGGGCTCTATATTACTCGCCATGCTCAATTTGATGAAACTCATTTTCCTTCCATTGCTACCTCTCAAGCTCAACCCATATCCTCCCTTAACTTTTCCAATTTTCTGGAACCTTGCCTCACCCATGCAGACCCACCTCCCCCACTCCCTGACACTCGTTCTTCACAACTCACTCAATCAAGTTCTACCATGTATTATGTGTACTGATCCAGTGATTGAGCCTTTGCAGGATCCTCATTCTCTTGCAGGTGCCTCTTTACAGACCTCGATTCCAAGTTCATCTCCTCTTGAACCTGGTGCAGATCCTACACCTATTGCAGTGGTCCCGTTGGCCACTCATCCTATGCTTACAAGAGTTAAAGCTGGCATTTTCAAGACTCGATATCCAGCCAATCTTAGTTTCTTGGGCTTGTCTGGTCTTCTTTCTGCTCTTTTTGCATCGACTGAGCCCAAAGGTTTCAAATCTGCTGTTAAAAATCCTGCTTGGCTTGCTGCCATGGGTGAAGAAATTCATGCATTAGAAAATAATCGCACCTGGGTTTTGGTACCTCGCCCTGCCAACACCAACATTGTGGGCTCCAAATGGGTATTCCGAACCAAATACTTACCTGATGAATCTGTTGAGCGCCTTAAAGCCCGCCTTGTTGCCAAAGGTTATGCACAGGTCCCTGGTCTTGACTATACTGATACTTTTAGTCCTATAATCAAGGCTACTACTGTTCGGGTTGTACTCTCTCTCGCTGTTACACAAAAATGGCCCCTTCATCAACTTGATGTCAAAAATGCATTCCTCAATAGTACTCTTACTGATCAAGTTTATATGGAATAGCCTCCAGGATATATTGATCCTCGCTTTCCAGACCATGTTTGCCAGTTGAAGAAAGCTCTTTATGGTCTCAAACAAGCCCTTCGTGCTTGGTTTCAGCGCTTTAGCTCCTTTATTATTCGCCTTGGATTTTCTTGCAGCCATGCGGACACATCTCTATTTGTCTTTCATCAGAAGTCCGATATTATCTATTTACTTCTTTATGTTGATGATATCATTATTACAGACAACAATTCTTCACTTCTTGCTCGCTTCACTCGTACACTTAACTCTGAGTTTGCCACTAAAGACTTAGGCTCTCTCAGCTATTTTCTTGGTCTTGAAGCCACTCCAACTTTTGATGGTCTCTTCATCAGTCAGCTCAAATATGCACGGGACATTCTTACTCGAGCTCAATTACTTGATAGTAAACCTGTTCACACGCCCATGGTTGTTTCTCAACATCTTTCTGCTGATGGTTCTTTGTTTTCAGACCCTACTCTCTATAGATCCCTCATCGGTGCACTACAGTACTTGACTATCACAAGGCCCGACATTACTCATGCTGTCAACTCTATCAGTCAATTCTTACACACTCCCACTGATGACCACTTTCTGGCTACTAAACGCAGCCTCTGCTATGTTAAAGGCACCATTCACTATGGCCTACATTTTCGCCCTTCCACTTCTCCTGGTGCTCTTGTAGCTTATTCTGATGCTGATTGGGCCGGCTGCCCGGATACTCGTTGTTCGACCTCTGGTTATTCTATCTATCTTGGCGACAATTTAGTTTCCTAGAGTGCCAAGAAACAGCCGACTGTCTCTCGTTCCAGCTGTGAATCTGAGTATCGTGCCCTTGCCTCCACTGCCGCTGAACTCATCTAGCTCACACATCTCCTGCATGACCTCAAGGTATCCATGCCTCAGCAGCCCACTCTCTTATGTGACAACAAAAGTGCCATTTTTTAACGCTCCAATCCGATTTCACACAAGCGGGCCAAGCATGTTGAATTGGACTTCCACTTTCTTCGTGAGCTTGTTGTCGCGGGAAAACTTCATACACAATATGTCCCATCTCATCTACAAGTTGCTGATATTTTTACGAAGAGTGTTCCTCAACCTCTATTTGAGCTCTTTCGTTCCAAGCTCCGTGTTCGATCAAATCCGACGTTGAGCTTGCGGGGGGGGGGGGTGTTGGAAATAATACTGTGATTGAGGATATTACTCCTCAATCACAATCTTCCCATAGCATGCCAATGCCAATCACGTAATTGAAGGAGGCTAATTTACACGGTTTTCATTTCATTTACACGGTTTCCATTTCATTGTAAATTATTGATTTGTATTCCATTTATATTATCTTGTAAAGCTCTATATAATGCAATACGTTACACCACTGACATTAAGGTGGATTTTTAATCATTCTTATTGTGGATGAGAATTAAAGTCATGGCATCACAGGTAATTTTACGCCATGTTTGCACATAATTGTGTGCTTAGTCACAGCACAAGTTTCTATCCTTTTCAGGTGGTCTGATCGATTCAAATTTTTCTTTATTTATTTATTTTAAACAAAAAAAGAAAGAATTAAAAATCTGCTGCACTTGAACAGCTGAGTATCATTTTTAAAGGGCCCATATCAGGCCCCTTTAAGGGCAGCTAAAATATTGTAGGCACCTTTGGTGAATTTTTCGCACAAATATGAGTCTTGTAAAATAAATGGCTCGTTCCTTTAGTCTCTGAGGATTTAGTAATTTCATACTGGGATTTCATCTGTGCAAAGGATGTAGAATTTGAAGCATTGTTTTCGAAATTCATTGGTCTCTTGAATGCTCAAATTGAGAAACAGCATCATTCATAGGTGCTGTAGCCCAAAACCTATCAACATCTCCACCGGCAAAAGGTAGAGGAAGAAGAGGTGGTGGTTGTGCAGCATCAGGAAAACTCATCCTTTTTTGGTATTGAAATGAATTTCCTGATTCTTCTCACCTAAAAGCATACTAAGATTAAATTCTTGGCCAAAAAAAAAAAAAACCAGACACAAACCTGAAAAAAATCATAAGAATTAAAAAACCAAAATGACTGGGATTGAAATTGGAAGTGATCTCAATGCGAATGATCAGAAATTGTTCAGAATAATCAACAACAACCACATAAAAAATTAATCCAAAACAACACAGAAATAAAGCACCAAAAAATCAGTAATTGGAAAATTTGAATAAAAAGATAAGCCACTTCTAAACTACAAAATCAATAATAATATACTGATTTTATGTCATGAGCTTGGGGTTTCAAGTTCCCTCCAAATATAAATCTAAAATATTAAAAAAAAAAAAAAAAAAAAAAAGGATGAGAAACTCATTTTATCAAGACCATTTTTTATTTTTATTTTTTCCTAAATCAAACCCTTTAGTCTCTTGATCTAATTTAAATCTTAAATTGTAACTGGATCTTTCTATCATAATCAACCAAGATCAGAAATTTGGAAAGACGCCCAAAGACTCCCCAGGATTTATGCTCTTGGTTCTTTCCCTTTTTTCTTTTGGCAGCACGATGGTGGTTGAAGTTTGTGGTACTAGGATATTTGAATTCAGATTTTACAAGAACAAGAGGGCGTTCAAAATTGTACTCCTACATATTGACATTTGGCAAGCACTGTTGTGGTCTCTTCATTACCTTTGACAATGAGCTGATCAAGGGATCGTTTTGAAGAAAGATGTCGTGGTTAAGGATCAGATTCATGTACACCATGCAAAGAAGTTCTCGCAGTACTACTGCTTAAAATTAGACTTGATTTCATATCAGTGAACGGCCTATGATCATTTTAACTGCTTCCACTACAAGAAAAATGATATTTTATGACTAATATTTCAACGATCAAATCAATTTGATTGTTAAAAATTATTGTCAAAGACTAAATTAAGTTTGGTCATACAAAATGGATAATGAACAATCAAATTTTAAATTAGTTGAAACATTTTATAAAGACCCAAAAATTATTGTTAATTCTATATCTTTTATGAACAAATTAAATTGGTTGTTGTGAGTGGATGCCAAATCAAAAATTCCCGCCAAAATGTCTGTTCATATTCAACGACAACGAATTGGTTGTTAGATATACAAGAAATATACTAAAACATTCAACAACCATAATGTCTGCTCGTTATTAGACTAGAACAACAATTGATTCTGTCTTCTTGTTGAAACTAAAAAAAAAATTGACACACAACTACTTTAGTAGTTAACGACGATTTCAATTTTTCCTCTTAAAATTTCTCTTTCTGCCTAAATATTCTCTTGGCTCTTAAAATTTCATTTCACAGGCAAACATTTTTTGCTCATCCATGCCGGCATTTCATTTCATTCCAAAACCCTAACCTCAAACCCATAACTTCATCTCTTCTCATGGATGTACACTGCCTCTCTTCCTCTTCCTCACCCTTTCTCTTTGATCATATATAGTGAAAAAGAAACCGTAAATTTCAATCTCCACGATTGTTGATACAATCACAGTCCATTTGTGGGCCCATTTGTATATCCATAATCACTCTTAATTAACTATCCCCTCCTACCTTTTCAAGAAATTATACAGATGTCATGGCTAATTTGTGGTTTTACTTCTATGGCTCTCTAATAGTTTATAATAGATTTTATGGCAAATGGAAGTAAAAATTATGAGGTTTACCTATTATCAGGAGGGATGCTTGCCGGTAGTAACAGTAGGTTGAGTATTTGTGAATAGAGAGTAGTCATAGATGCCATGCACCACATACTTGGCTGCCTCGACTCCATTTTTTCCAAGGAGCTCTTGATTGGGTAGAAAGTGGTGGTGGTTAGATGTGATAAATATGCCTTTGCAGTGGGCTTGCCTTTTATAACATGAACACCATGAAATCGATCCATTATTCAAGTTTCTTCAACAAGCAATTGATGGTTCACCTTCATGGTTTCAATTTTCAACATTTACATACAGGATTATGGGGTTTCTTTTCTTCATTGATTCAAAGGTAAAAGTAGCCATAACTTGATGAAGGTTTTGGCTATATATATAGATAAGTTTGGTCCCTAAGTTCGACCATCAAAAATACATTATAAAACATCAATTTTAGAGTGTTGAGAATTTATAAGTGCCATTACTTGAAACAACATCAATAGCCTGAAGTATGAACTCGATCCATGAGTTTGCGAATTTTTCGATTCAACTTGTTTGTGCATAATTGTTTTGGATCGAATTTTAGTTTAACATTTGGCATTAAAGCAGCATATTAATTACCTTTGTCTTGGTGTTTCACTGCAATCTACAAAACTCTATCTTATGGCCGAATTTTTTCTGAAAATAAATTCAGATTTCTCCTTAAATCACATGTCTAGACTGTGTGGGGTTTTAAACTTCGAATTTTCATCGAGGAAGGTTGAATTTGAATTGGTCATAACCGGGCTGATTTTGCCCGCTAGAAGAAGAAAATGAGTGTGATTTTTCAAAATGGAGCACTCTATAATGTTTTCTTGTTTGCTTTTGAAGTCAGTTATTGTACTTGTTTTCAAATGATAAGAATTTTTATTGGGCCATTAATCACGACTGATTTCCCTACAAAGTTTGGGTATATAATAAGTAAGGGAAAAATTCATAATTCAGGTGCATTGTTTATACCAATTCACAAACCAGGTACAAAGTTTAAAAAATTCAAGATTCATGTATCTGTATAATTAATTGAAAATATTTATTAATTAAATATAATAAAATCACAGTTACACGATTAATGTTCACGAATTTATAATTATTGGTCATAAATTTATTTACTATTCACATATCATCAAATTAATTGATCACAGTTTATTTCGAGGTCACAAATAAAAAATTTACAAGTCACAGATTATTTCAAGATCAAATTGCTTGGTCACAGATTGTTAAATTTTTATGTCACACTGAATAGTTGGTCAAAGAAGATTAAATGGTTGGTCACATACTCCAATTTCTTGGTCACAAACAATCAAGGTTTTGGATTTAATCCAAGAATCACGAATCAAACAACAAATAGTATATTAAACTATTGCCTCTTGATCACACAATTATTGAACCTCACCCGGATTTGTGGATTTGACCCAAAGAATTAATGAATCAAATAATCCAACAATAACGGCGACGTGAAGGACCTTTTGATTACACAACCCAATGAATCTCACTCGATTATTTGAACGCCACAAGATTATTAGTCTTAATAAGTTTGGTTTTCCCCCATTCAAGAACAAGATTTTGAAGCAAGAGCTTCGAAAGGAAAAATCTCCATTAATTCATAATTCAGCGTTCTAATGTTGCAATGAAAGAAATTTGCTATTCATACTAAATACCTAAAAATAATTAAAAAGGAATAAAATTATTAAAATCCTAGTTTAAAAGGGATAAAATACATCCCCAAATAACCTAAAGATAGCAAAAGATAAGAATTCTAGTTAAACTAGGAAACTAGCCCAAATTTGCGAAATTCGGTCCTCGAAGTAACGTCACGACCGCATAGTGAAAAGTGGTGCGGTCTCATGGTTGATGCAAACTGAGGTACCCAGATTTTCACTCCATCATATGCGGCCGCAATTCGGGTTATGCCTTGCGGTCGTAAGGCTTGAATTCTTGGCTCCAAATCCAGCTGCTTCAGTTGCCCACTTCCATTGGTTGAGAAAATCTGGTCAACAACTTTTGTCACCATTCCCAGCATGTAAACTGATTCCAAGTTTGTTAACTTCAACAATTTATATTTCTTTACTTCAAACAAATAAATTTGGCCGGTTTTATTGATTCCAATTACGCTCAAAACTCGGCTCGATCTCTCTTCAACAATCGTCAATTCATTGCAATTTTGAGATGTTCCCATGATCACATCAACCTGTGTCCACCATCCATCACACAGCATCGATCTCCAGTACCACCACACAAATCACAGAAATCAACACACATACCACCAGCTCTACCACCTGCATCAACGACCATCACCACCCACATCGCACCTACTACCACCACCACAGCCAAGATATGAAAATACAACAAACAAACCCCTAAAATCATTACCTACTGACTAGAAAAAGAAAGAGATAACACCCAAAAAGTCCCAAACCCCTTGCAACATAGGCTCTAGCCTTGGTTTTGAACCTGCAAGCATCGCAAACCCCTTCCAACACTAGCTCCAGTCGCCGTCCCACTACCATCGTACCGAAACTCCGGCACCACAATAGCCTTTACCCACACAAAATATACCCATAGCAGCCCTAATCTACAACTTGCAACTTGGCGCTACCATCAATCGATTGAATTACGTGGCACCACCACACTACACGGTGGGTGGTAACAATTGTCGGATTAGTACAACCGTGCAGAGAGAATGGATGGAGGCAGAGCTTACAATGGGGAGAGAGAACCAGAGAGATGAAATGAATTAGTGTTCTAATACATAGGGACCTGAATTATGAATGATAAAACTTCAACTCGGATTTTTTAAACACCTGGATTTATGTAATTTCCACTAATAAGTAATCATTCATTGTGCCATAATTGTTGGGCCACTATGGAATGGACTCTAGTTATGTTTAAGTGGGCCAATTAATATTATTAAATGATTTGCAAGTTTTAATTTGAGCCATGACCTATAGTTTGTATTGGGCCAACTTTACAGTAGTCTTATTTGGCACTTCTGGTTATAATTGGGCCGATTTTATAGAATTAAGGGGAAACATCATATATACCCATTATTCAAAAAATATTTCATAAAATACTATAATTGTAAGCAAAAACATAAAGGAAAATGCCAAATGAACATCATGGTTGACACAATGGGCGACCGTACCCTCACATGTCGAGGTGGGTCCCAAGTGATTAAAAAAACATAGGCCTCCGTGTATGAGTGTGTGCGGTCATCCGTGTGGGTCATGTAGCTCGGTTCAAACATAAAATACTACGTTGCTATGGTTTTTATGCCAGAAGTACTGACCTATAATTTCCATATTTTTCATTTGTAACCGAAATTTAAAATGGCAAACATTAAACATTTCATTAATTGCGTGTGCAAAAACAAAGCTTAATTCAAGTCCATGGATAACATAAAGTGCCCAAAAAATTGAAATTCTTCTCTCCGTTCTATTAGTTTTCGTGAACATGATATGAATCTTCTTCTCCGTTCTATCAAGTATGCAATAACCTATTCTGTGTCGATTACTGCACAGAAACCATTTTTTGATATACAAATACAGACATATGGTATATGATGTTTTCGATCAATGAAATATGGTGGGTATTAACTGATGAATATACCAGTAACTTTCATCTATTGTTCATATGTTAAATCTTTATTTTTAGATTCCTTGCCATAATCTGAATAATTGAGTGTTTTTATTAATTAATTCCGTACATTGAATATATTATTACGAATCTTTGAATCAATTGCATAATTCTTGTCTATCAAGATTTTGCTTTAAATTATGTTAGATGATAGCACTTTTTTGCATAAACAAGTCCTCTGATTCCCCCGGAGGTTGATGTCGACAACTCAATGAATCTCCTGGTCGTAGCTCACTCCATACCATTTATGACAACAGTTAGTACCAGTCCATGAGTCAGAAATTCTAAAGTAGGGCTCATGCAAGGTAGCTTTGAACTTGAAGGCCAGTAAAGTTGCCCGGTTCGACGGCGAACAGGCATTAGATACAGAACTTAGTGTAAGAAACACAACTGATATTTACGAAGGATTGTAAATGCCATTGTTTATCTATAGTTTTCTCTCTCTAGAACACATTACTTTTCTTTTTAGAACTCAATTTTGCATATGGAGTTCTAGCCTTGCAGGTATGTGTAACAATATGAGTTTATCGGATTATTTTATTAAACAAAAAACTTGCAAATAATAGTTAATTCAATCATTCAAGCTTATTTTTTACTTTTCATTTGAGTACCTCTATATCCAGATTATTTTTCATTTATTAGATATCGGCGTCAAATGATTTATTGTACGAAGATTCGAACAAAAACATACAATGTATTGTTGATTTGATGGAAATGAAATGCACTTGCCACAGGTTCCAGTACAATGTGTTTCTTGAATTGTTCTCATATTTTTCATTCTGCGAGAAATATGTTCTGGGTAAACAATAGATGTTTAAGATAAGACAAAAGGTAAATCTTGATCTTTCCGATGGGTAACTCTTTTTGGTCCCAAACTTGTAGTGTTAACTGTCAAGGGACTCAAAAATCATCATACAATAAAGATTATCAATCCGTTATTGGTGTAATAAAAAACAACAATTGAACTATCTGATGGAAAATTTTGATCACCAACTATATTAGTTTCTTTCCTATTCTTGTCATATGGCATTGCCCTCAACCCCATTAAATTATTGCATGTTATGAATTCTTTCTCCGAAAGTCTTTTGCTCATTTCAAATTCAGCATTAACCTTTCACTTATCCCGGCCCCAGACAAACAGTACCATGATGCACTAGCCATGATGCAGTCAAAGACAGACATCACTTACTTCAGATCTCACATTTGCTCTGCTAATAAAGGCAGACTGCAATTCAACTTGCAAAACAGAATACATTCAAACTTTAACACATATCGCCAAACTTATATCACTTCAGCAACATAAACTTAGCAAATTAACTTAGATTAACATATACTTCACCATGCATCCACAAAATTATAATATTGTTTACATGACACCAAACTGAGTATGAAGCACATAACTTCTATTGTAATGCAAATTTGTGATTCAATTAGTTAGGTGTATCATTGCATAATATGTAACATCTAAGTGTGCAATTCGACCAAGATGATAAAGTCATGAGCTATATGTGTATATTGTAAATGGGAGAGACAAGTTATCTAATTTTTGGAGGGCTAACTTATTAGTGGCAATGCATTAATGAAAAATTGGCACACATAACCATTACCATGGCACAACCCTTACTGTACTTATTTTCACTCTCTAATTTTTTTTCCCTAGCTATGTCTTTCATATTACATTAGATGAAATGTCTTTGAGTATTATATATCTTGCATCATATTGTATGTATTTTTCATTGACACACATTCTTGGTTTGGGGTCATGCTGATACATTTTAACTATATATTCATTTGTGTAGTGTGTAGGTTGTGTTTGACATGACTTGACATGAGACATGAATGGTTTGAAACATATAGCATCAAATGAAATGTAACACATTAGCAAATTCCAAGTCTCAACAAAATAGTCTCACTTCACATTTTAATAAGCAAGAACCAAATTTGACAAGCTTTAACCAAATTCAGAGCATTGGACTCTTGCTAGTTAGTACCCACTTAACAATTAAAAAAGCCCAGCATATATAAGCAAAAAATTTTTTTTTATCAAAGTCCGTCTCATAACCTTCTATCTGCTTCTCGTACCATGCTTGAATAGTTGGGTAGCCAAGTACGATCATGAGATGTTCACGTTGAAGTTTTCTGCCATCACATCAATCCTTTGGTAGGAAGTTGATTAAGAATTTTTTTCTTATTGGAACTAGGGTTTAGAACAACCACTTCAATATGCCTCTTGAAGGAGTTGTTTTTCTTTCTTTTTTTTTGGATCGTTGCGTCTCCTGGATGTGAATGGCTAGAATCAGATGACCTATGAACATTGTCCCTTGCATCCATCAAATTGCTTATTGAACAAGTGATGCATCTTGAAAGAGTTTCCAGATTTTCATTCTTGGTGTCCAATAACTCCATTGACGGTGTAGTACAGAACCACAGCTTGTTCTTGTCGAATCCCATAGTTGAAATGTGTTTTGGAGTTTCCATCTAATAGGTCAGAAGCTTGATACCTGGTGTGTAATCTCTCAAATAGGATTTTAATATATTATTTGATGCACAGATTGAAAATAATGAAGTTTTATAGAGTTTGGAGTCGTTAACTCTCTCTACGCATATCTTCACTAGATTTACATGGATCATGAGGTTGATGGAAAATGCAACGAATTGGTGTGTGTGTGTGTGTCTCGAAAACAAAGAATTTTTGGATGAAAAATATGGTGGAATTATAGGTTGAGATATGATTTGCAGAGTTCTTGGAGTGTATTGAATATCTTTTTGTTTTGATTTACCAATTTCTTAGTTCAATTGTTTAATGGTAAAGGTGGGAGATTTGAGAAATAGGACGTGAATTCGGGGTGGTTTATGAGGCGTGTCTGGTGGCATGATTTCAGCTTTTAGTATATAAAATACGGGATGGAGGATATTTTTCATTTTTCTTTTATACTACATATATTGTAGTATATTTGGTGGAAAAAGTTTGGAAAGGTACGTGGTGACATTTCCTCTATTATATGCCCAAACTTTGTAACGAAATCAGTCATGATTAATGGACTAATAAAAATTCTTATCATTTGAAAACATCAAAAGTGAACAAGAAAACATCACAGAGTCCTTTGTTTTGAAAAATCACCGTCGTCATCTTCCTATAGCAAATTGAAATCGACCTGGTTATGACCCCTTCAAATTCAACCTTCCTCAATGAAAATCTAAAGTTCAAAAACAAACAAAGTCTAGAAATGTGATTTTATGGAGAAATCTGAATTTATTTTCAGAAAAAATTCAGAGACAGAGTTTTGTAGATTACAGGTGAAATACCAAGACAGAGGTAATATGGTGCTTTGATATCAAATGTCAGACTAAAAATCGATCCAAAACAATTATGCGAAAACAAGTTAATAAAAAAAATCGCAAACTCATGGATTGAGTTCATACCTCAGTCTATTGATTTTGATTCAAGTAATGGCACCTGTAAGCTCTCAACACTCTGAAATTGATGGTGCTTATGTATTTTTGATGGTCGAGCTTAGAGACCAAACTCATCTATATATAGAGTCAAAACCTTCATCAAATTATGGCTACTGTTACCTTCCAATCAATGATGAAATGAAACCCCATAATGTTGTATGTAAATGTTGAAAACTAAAACTATGAAGGTGGACCATCAATTGTCGGTTGAAGAAACTTGAATAATGGATCGATCATATGATGTTCATCTTGTAGAGGACAAGGCCACTGCAAAGGCATATTTATTACGTCTGACCACCACGACTTTTTACCCAATCAAGAGCTCCTTGGCAAAAATGGAGTCAAGGCAGCCATGTATGTGTTGCTTGGCATCTACGACTACTCTCTATGCACAAATGTTCAACCTACTGTCACTATCGGCCAAGCATCCTTTTTGAGAATAGATGAAACTCATAATTCTTACTTCCATTTGCCATAAAATCTATTATAGAAGTAAAACAAAAAATTAGCAATGACATCTGTATACTTTCTTGAGATTGTAGAGGGGATAGTTAATTGAAAGTAATTATGGATGTACAAATGGGCCCACAAATGGAATATGCTTGTATCAACGATTGTGGAGATTGAAATTTAAGGTTCCTTTTTATCTCTATGTGCTCAAAGAGAAAGAGTTAGAGAGAGTGAGGAAGAGGAAGAGGGAGGCGATGTACATCAATGAGAAGTGATGAAGTTATGGATTTGAGCTTAGGATTTTGGAGTGAAATGAAATGCCTGCATGGATGAGTGAAATTGTTTGACCGTGATATGAAATTTTGAGAGCCAAAAGAATATTTTGGCAGGAAGTGAAATTTTAAGAGGGAAAATTGAAATCACCGTTAACATCGACTAAAGTAGTCGTTGAATGTCGAATTTTTCTCTAGTTTCAATAGCAAGACAAATGGGTTGTTGTTTTAGTATATTAACTACTAGACATTATTGTAATCGAATGTTTACTACCAATTGCGCTGTCGTTGAATATGAACGGACATTTTGGCAGGAATTTTTGATTTGGCGTCCACTCACAACGGCCAATTTAATTTGGTCATAAGAGATATAGAATTAACAATTATTTATGGGTCGTTATAAAATATTTCCGACTAATTTAACCATTTTGTACGACTAAACTTATGTTTAATCGTCGAAAATAATTTTTAACCACCAAATTGATTTTGTCCTTGAAACATTAGTCATAAAATATCATTTTTCTTGTAGTGTAAGCAATAAAAATAATCATAGGTGGTTCGCTTATATAAAATCAAGTATAATCTTAAGCAGTAGTACTGTGAAAATTTCTTTGCATTGTGTACCCGAATCCGATCCTCAATGGCGAGATCTTTCTTCAAAACGTCTTCTTGACCATTTCATTGTCAAAGGTAATGAAGAGACCAAAATAGTGCTTGCCAAATGTTAATATGTGGAGTACAATTTTGAACATCCTCTTGTATTTGTAAAATCTGAATTCAAATATACCGGTCTTACAAACTTCAACCACCATTTTGAAGATAATCTCATATTTATTTTGTCATTAAGAGGTGTGAGGCACTGCTTGGGTTTAGCTATTCCTTAGGTTTCCTTTTGGACTAGACCTTGATTTCTATTTGAAATCTGTTTAATCTATGTAATATTTGGCCTAGTTTTAAGCTTTTTAGAGGGGGGGGGGGGAACCCAAAAAAATTAAAAACCTGGGGGGGGGGGGGGGGAACCTAAAAACTTTAAAAACTCACTCAATGCCAATTTCATCCCCTTGTTTAGTTCCTTCCAGAAGGAGTGATTTTCATTGTTCAGCATGAGCTTGTTGAGTAGTAAACTTAATTTTTGAACTAATTAATAAGGGCTTAAGGATTTTTCTTATAGACCCAAATCAATTAAAAGGCCCAACATGCCTAGTATTTCTAGAAACATTGTCTAGAAAAATCTATATAAATATCTAAGTAAGATATGTGGTCTTATGAAGAATATCTATAGAATTCTAGAAAAATATCTTGATGTGTGGTCTAGGTGTCTCTAGAAAATTGTGTGGACTAGAAGTTTCATGTAAACACTATATAAAGGGGTAATGCTCTCCATTTTGTAATAAGCCAAAAAGTGTGTAAAGTCTTGAAATTGAGAAATACAAGTTTCCTTTTTTTCACTTTATTCTTCCTATTAGTGTTGTCCTCTCAAAAGCTTTAGCCAATCTAAGTTAGTAAACCCCTATTTCCTCCAACAAACTAGTATCAGAGCCCTAAGGTTCTTGTGAAAAATGGCAAGTGAGATGATTCATTTTCAAGTTTCCCAACTCAACAAGGATAACTACGACAATTGGAGCATAAGGATGAAAGCGTTGCTCGGGTCCCAAGATGCATGGAAGATCGTAGAGAAAGGCTACACGGTGCTACAAGACGAGGTTGCTCTATCCCAAGCACAAAGGGATAGTTTGAAGGATGCAAGGAAGAAGGACAAGAAGATGCTCACCCTCATCTATCAAGCCTTAGATGAAGGCATGTTTGAGAAAGTAGCTTGTGCTACTACAAGTAAGGAAGCATGGGAGATTTTCCAAAACTCCCACAAAGGAGTTGAGAAGGTGAAAAATGTTATACTCCAAACACTTCGAGGTGAGTTTGAAGCTTTACATATGAAAGAATCGGAATCAATTTCTAATTGCTTCTCTAGAGTATTGGCTATTATGAATCAATTAAAGAGGAATGTAGAAAAGTTGAACGACACTCAAGTAATTGAGAAGATACTTAGGTCTTTAGATTCTAAAATTGACTACATAGTTGTAGCTATTGAGGAATTTAAAGATCTAGGCAGTATGAGTGTTGATCAACTCATGGGATCTTTACAAGCCCATGAGGAAAGACTAAAGAAGAAGGTGAAAGAAGAGCCATTAGAGCAAGCTCTTCAAACAAAGCTCACTTTGAACGAGGGTGAAGAAAGGTTGGCAGTAACAGAAGCCAAAGAGGAAGAGGATGAGGACGAGGCCAATAGCGAGAAAGAAGTGCATTCTACAAGGAGGAAAGAAGACAAAGCTCATTTTCCACCAGAGGTCCTGGAAGAGTAAAAGGTACGAGGCAAAATGAAGGGCCAACTATGAAAAATCTCAAATTAAATGTTACACTTGTCAAAAACTTAGTCCTTTAGAATGTAAAAATAGTACTAACTAAGTTAAGGACAAAGCTAACTATGCTTGTCGGGAAATTGAAGTGGATCGTGCACTACTATTGGCTTACAAAGGTAAAGAGAGCAGAGAAAAGAACACTTGGTATTTGGATACAGGAGCACGCAACCATATGTGTGGAAGAAAAAACATATTTCTGGAACTTGATGAATCAGTAAGCGGCAACATTACCTTTGGAGATGAATCCAAGATCCCAGTGAAAGAAAAAGGTAAAATCTTGATCCGCTTGAAAAATGATACGCATCAATTTATCTCAAATGTCTATTATGTGCCCAATATGAAGAATAACATTTTAAGTTTAGGACAACTCTTAGAGAAGGTCTATGATATTCATTTGAAAGATCATAGTCTTTCAATAAGAGATCAATGAGAAAATTTGATTGCCAAAGTACCTATGACAAGAAATAAAATGTTTGTGTTAAGCATTCAAATTGATGTTGCCAAATGCTTAAAATCTTGCTTTAAAGATTCATCTTGACTTTGACACTTGAGATTTGGGCATCTTAATTTTGGAGGCTTAAAGTTGTTGAGTATGATTGATGGTGAAAGGTTTGCCTCCAATAAATCATACGAATCAATTATGTGAAGGATGCTTACTTGGAATGTATTCGAGGAAAAGTTTTCCAAAAGAAACATCTACAAGAGCTAAGAAGCCGCCAGAACTTGTATACTCCGATGTTCGTGGGCCAATTAATCTAAGCTCTCTCAGTAAAAGCAATTACTTTGTTCTTTTTATTGATAATTTTAGTAGAAAGACTTGGTTCTATTTTCTCAAACAAAAATTGGAAGTTTTTGAAACTTTTAAGAAGTTTAAAGCTCTTATTGAAAAAGAAAGCGGATATAGTATAAAAGCCTTAAGATCGGATAGAGGAGGAGAGTTCACCTCCAAAAAGTTTGAGAAATATTGTGAGGAGAATTGAATTCATCGCCCATTGACGGTTCCATACTCTCTACAACAAAATGGAGTAGCTGAAAGAAAGAATATATCAATTTTTAATATGGCCCGCTGCATGCTCAAAAGTAAGAGATTGCCCAAAGAACTTTGGTCCGAAGCTGTTAATTGCACCGTGTATCTGTCTAATCAATAGCATTCTAGAAAAGTGTGGAATAAGACACCACAAGAAGTATGGAGTGGAAGAAAGCGTAGCATCTCTCACTTACGAGTATTTGGGAGCATTGCATATGCTCATGTACCAGATCAAAAATAGTCCAAGCTAGATGACAAGAGTGAAAGGTATGTTTTTATCGGTTATGACTCTCGCTCTAAAGGCTACAAGTTGTATAATCCAAATAAGAAGAAGATCATCATAAGTAGAGATGTCGAGTTTGATGAAGAAGGAGCTTGGAATTGGGGTGTCCAAGAAGAAGACTACGACTTTTCACCAATCTTTGAAGAAGAAGAATAAGAGAATGAAGAGCAGCAAGAGCTTATCAGTCCACCTCTATCGCCTACTCGTGGAGATGCTTCTCCATCATCTTCACAAGGAGAAATCTCAAGCGAAAGGACACCATGGATGAGGAGCCTACAAGAGCTATGTGAGGTAATAGAAAATCAAAATGATCTCACACTCTTTTATCTTTTTGCAGATTGTGATCCAATAGGGTATGAAGAAACAGTGCAAAATAAATGATGGAGAGATGCCATGGATGAAGAGATTAAGGCTATTGAGAAAAATGACATGTGGTAGCTGACAACCCTTCCTAAAGGAAAGAGAGCAATCGGAGTTAAGTGGGTGTACAAGGCAAAGAAGTACGCTAAAGGAGAAGTAGAAAGATGTAAAGCAAGATTGGTTGCCAAAGGCTACAATCAACAGTCGGGAATCGATTATGAAGAGGTATTTGCTCTTGTTGATCGTTTAGAAACCATAAGATTAATTATCTCTCTTGCAGCGCAAAATAAGTGGAAGATATTTCAAATGGACGTGAAAACGACTTTTCTAAATGGTTATCTTGAAGAAGAAATCTATGTGGAGCAACCAATTGGCTATAAAATAAAAGGACATGAACGTAAAGTCTTAAAACTAAAAAAAACTTTATATGGGTTAAAACAGGCTCTAAGGGCATGTAATAGTAGAATCGACAAGTACTTCCTAGAATATAATTTCACAAAATGCCCTCACGAGTATGCCCTTTATATGAAGGTAAATGAGAAAGGAGATTTTTTGCTTGTTTGTTTGTATGTAGATGATCTTATATTCATAGGAAATAATCAAAGTATGATCACTGAGTTTAAGAAGACCATGGCTTAAGAATCCAAGATGACGAATATTGGCCTCATAGCCTACTATCTTGGGATTGAGGTAAAGCAAATCGAGGATTGCATCTTTATCTCACAAGTAGGATATGCGAAAGAAATTCAATATGGAGAATTACAAGCGTGTATGCACTCCCATCGAATGCGGAACTAAGTTGTCAAAGAATGATGAAGGTGAAAAAGTAAACCCAATACTTTTTAAGAGTCTTGTTGGAAGTCTAAGATACTTGAAGTGCACAAGACCTGATATCCTTTTTGAAGTTGGGTTCATCAGTCGCTATATGGAGACACCTACCATGACACATATGAAAGTTGCAAAGAGAATTCTTCGCTACATCAAAGGTACGCTTGATTATGGCTTAGTCTATTCATCATATACTGAATTCAAACTTGTTGGATGTAGTGATAGCGATTGGGACGGAGACAATGATGATAAAAAAGAGTACGACTAAGTATGTGTTTTACTTGGGCGATATAGCTTTCACTTGGAGCTTAAAGAAGCAATCGATCGTAGCACTATCTACCTGTGAAGCTGAATATATTGTAGCTACATCAAGTATTTGCCATGCAATTTGGCTTAAAAACTTGTTGAAGATACTTGGAGTATCACAAGAAGAACCGACCGAAATCCATGTTGATAACAAATCGGCATTGACAAAGAACCTAGTAATCCAATATAGAAGCAAGCACATTCATACAAGATATCACTTCATAAGAGAAAGTATTGCAAATAATGAAGTGCATCTGAAATATGTAATCTCCCAAGAGCAGATTGCCGACATTCTCACTAAGCCACTCAAACATGATGTGTTTCGCAAGTTAAGAACTCTACTTGGAGTAGCAAAATCAAGTTTAAGGGGGCATGTTGAGTAATAAACTTGATTTTTAGACTAAATAATATGGGCTTAAAGATTTTGCTTATGGATCCAAATCAATTAAAAGACCCAACATGCCTAGAATTTCTAGAAACATTATCTAGAAAAATCTATATAAATATCTAAGTAAGATATGTGGTCTTATGAAGAATATCTAAAGAATTCTAGAAAAATATCTTGATGTGTGGTCTAGATGTCTCTAGAAAATTGTGTGGACTAGAAGTTTCATGTAAACACTATATAAAGGGGTGGTGCCATCCATTTTGTAATAGCCAAAAAGTGTGTAAAGTCTTGAAGTTGAGAAATACAAGTTTTCTTTTTTCACTTCCTTCTTCCAGTTAGTGTTGTTCTCTTAAAAGCCTTAGCCAATCCAAGTTAGTAAACCCCTCTTTTCTCCAACAGAGCTCTCCTGTTAGAATTTCTAGTATTCTTGAAAATCAAATTAATTCAAATTAAATTCATGCTTGGTAATTCTGCTTTGTCTAATTTTTTGTTTGTAAATGATGAATATAAACAGTTATTTTTAAAATTTTCAAGAATTAAAAAAATTATTTCTTGTTTTTTGTGAAAATATTCTTGAGGAATCCATTATGGAACAATATAAATTCAGTTGTCTTGTTAAATTAGTAAGATTGTTTGCAAATTTAATTTTGGTCAAGAATTGAATTCTTGTTCTTCTAAAATACAGTATCGCTTTCTAGGTTCTTATGATTTTACATTTTAGATCACTATTAAATGAAATTCTTGGAGAAAACTTGTAAGTTGTAAAAGTGAATCCCGAAAGGAGGCAAGCACTTCTGTTCTAACATGTCCTTGTGAAGAACAAGATGAAGACCTGAGGTTTTTATTTCAATTGCTTCCTCCCAGACTTTTGAGTTACTGCTGGTGAACTGATTTAGTTTCAAGCCCTTATGGCATGAGGAATCCATTATGGAACAATATAAATTCAGTTGTCTTGTTAAATTAGTAAGATTGTTTGCAAATTTAATTTTGGTCAAGAATTGAATTCTTGTTCTTCTAAAATACAGTATCGCTTTCTAGTTTCTTATGATTTTACATTTTAGATCACTATTAAATGAAATTCTTGGAGAAAACTTGTAAGTTGTAAAAGTGAATCCCGAAAGGAGGCAAGCACTTTTGTTCTAACATATCCTTGTGAAGAACAAGATGAAGACCTGAGGTTTTTATTTCAATTGCTTCCTCCCAGACTTTTGAGTTACTGCTGGTGAACTGATTTAGTTTCAAGCCCTTATGGCGATTTATATTTAGATGGAATTTGAAACCCCAAACTCATGACTTAACAATGATACATCACTATTGATTTTGTAATTTAGAAGTGGCTTATCTTTCTATTCAAATTTTCTGATACTTGATTTTTCGGTGCTGTATTTCTATGTGTTGTTTTGCACAAAATTTTTATGTGGCTGTTGTTGATTATTCTGAACAACTTATGATCATTTTCATTGACATCACTTCCACTTTCAATCCATCATTTTGGTTTTTTAATTTTATGATTTATTTCAGGTTGGTATCAGATTTTTTTTATTTTTTTATTTTTTTTTATCTTAGTATAGTTATAGGTGAGAAGAATCCGGAAATTCCTTTCAATACCAAAACACAATGTGTTTTCCTGATCCTGCACAGCAACCACCACTTCCTCCATTACTTCCTCTACCTTTTGCCAGTGAAGATGTAGATAGGTTTTGGTCTACACCTCCTATGAATGGTGCTGTTTCTCTATTTGAGGATCCCCCTCAGTTCAAGAGACTAATGAATTTTGAAAACAACCCATCAAATTTTGCACCCTTTGCACAAATAAAATTCTGCAATGATATTAATAAAACTTGGACACTAAAGGGACGGGCTATACATTTTACAAGACTCGTATTTGTGCAAAATTCACCAAATGTACCTGCAAGAATGGCGAGCATTGCACATATGCTCATGATGTTGAAGAATTATGAAATCCCCCTCCAAATCGGCAAGAGCTTGTTTGAGGAAAGAAGAGAGGCACCAGGAATTAGACTGATATACAAGATGAAAATTTGCAATTTATTTTATAATGGACATGAGTGTCGATATGGAGAGAAACGCAAATTTCTACATGAACGTCCAATGAAATTTATGACTGACATTTCAAGGCAAAATAGAGCAAGAGTTGTTGAAAGTATTGGAGCTACATGGCCTGATTTGATAAATAAAAATGATTATGCTCAGCCTGATTATAGTAAGAACATCAGCAGCAGTTCCGATACTTTCCAAGCAAAGACAGCATTTTGGAAAACGAAAATATGTTGCAAATGGGAGATTGGCCGATACCCTTTCGGAGAAACATATCATTTTGCTCAAGACCAGTCAAGTATATTTAGTCACGCGTAGTACAATTTAAATCTTTCTTTTCTGGCTTAGTTCAACACAATTAATGTTTTTGCTATGAACTGATCTTGCTGATTTACCTTGCTTAGCAATATCCTTTTATGGCATTAACAAGAAAAAGAAGGTTCTCATTAAATGGCAGCAGATAACATATTTTGTCCTTTTTCACTAACAAAAAATTTTGTAGTCCAGATGTTACGAATAATGATATTTGTTTTAAAATCAAACGTGTACGTGGTTATACTGTAATATTTGAATCAAAATGAAAGCAAAGGAATATCGTGAAAAGTATGTTATCAAGTTCCTAATATTTCTCTTTTGCTCAATTCGATGCCCTTCTTATAATAAATTTCAGTAGAACATTTCCTACATGAACATCGCTTTCAATCAGTGGCATGTTTATTTCCTATCGAAAATACTTTATATGTGAAACTTCAAACACATATGCTTCCTTTTCTGCAGATTTGCAGTCACCTGGTGCTCGTGTTGAGACAGAGCTGATAATGAATACAGGCCTCAAAATTCCAGAAGAGCCTCTCCCCATACCTGTAATTGGTTCATCTCATGCAACTGCAGTTATCGTTGCTCCAGCAAATAAAGATGCAGAAAGAAAGAAATGGAAGCTCGACAGGCAGGTTAAGGGAATTTATGCTGATTGGTTGGATGTCTTCTTGCCTCATCACTACTCCCCTAGCGAGGAATTTATTTCAGTGGGGGCATAGCTTAAAAAAAAAAAAATGAAACACGAGAATAAACAATAATATTAAATATTCATTTACAGATTTTCATATTTCGAAAATGACAATTCTTGAAATACTTAATCAACGTACTTAAAATAAATTATTCCAAACTAAAAATGAAACTAGTTAAAACCAATTATCAAAAAAAAGAAGGGGGAAAAAAAACCACATTTATTCATTCACTAATGTCCGTACACATAAAAAAGATATGGAATTCTTGAAGTTTTGAATAACATCGAAGAATACTTGGAGTTACGGGGCTCCATTGATTATCAGAGGTTTAAATCACATATCAAGGATAACTTACTAAGCATCTATATGTTTAATTCGATTAAATACATATTATAGAATTTTAGTTTCTACCCATTGACCATCAACCCAGTTTTTTACTCTTTAGTATCCCACAATAATATATGGTGGTGCTTTTGAATTGAATTCCAATCACAATGATCAAGGCTATGAAACAATTTTTCATTTCTTATGTATGATGATGTAACCAGTATCGATCTGAGATGCGCAGACATGGAGTTGACATCGGTGCGTTGATCTTCCCCACAACTCCGACATGCTTTTAACACGTGTCAAAACTGTCAAGTGGCGGTGTTCATCTTCTTTATTTTTTTGTTTTTCAGGCGCTAAACATTCATTGACTCGCCGTGACACGGTGTGTTGTAATGTTTGACATGCCAAAAAATTTAAATATAACCAAGAAGAAAATGAAAATAGAGAAGTAGCAAGTAGCAAGTAGCGTAACCTTGAACTCTATTTTTGCAGATTCAGTGTTATTGCCACACAGACATGTTTCTTTTCAAGTGGCAAAAAAATACAACCACCCAATAAGAACGATGTATTTTATGTAGAAGTTCTAAAAGCCCAACCATAGCTACCCTCTAAACATTTTTTACTACATCAATCGTCTCAATTGGGGAGGGGAAATTACTCTCAATTTCTTTTTCTCAATTCTTAATAAAAAAGGGCTAACTACATTAAATTTCTTTAAAAAATATTGATAGGCTTACATTTGAATAGCAAAGATTATTTCAAAACTTAAAAATATCTTTTTACCTTCTATTTGATTATGCTTTTAATAGTAAGGGAAAATCATAAATAATATTAAACTAAAATAAATTATGATTTTAAAAAAAGTAATTACAACATATCGTATTGGTACTTTTTAAATTCAGTGTCAGACACGTTTAAGAAAATTGACACCTTAGCAATGAGTATTCCTTTGAAATTTATTGTAAGAGGATTCGGGTTTGTTTTTCCTTTCAAAAATCAGCTCTTATAGTGAAGCTTCAGATTATGGGTACTGTTCTTAAGCAGTTGAAATAATCATAGGCCATTCACTTATATGAAATCAAGACAAAAAAAAAAAAAAAAAAAAAACAAAAAAAAAAAGATAATAATAAATAAATCTAATAGCTTTTAACTTTCACTCAATGCCAATTTCCTTCCCCTTTTTTAGTTGCTTCCAGAAGGAGTGATTTTCATTGTTCAGCATGTCCTGTTAGAATTTCTAATATACTCAGAAATCACATTTGCTCAGATTAAATTCAGGTTTGTTATTCTGCTTTGTCTAATTTTTTGTTTGTAACTGATGTTTATGAAAAGTTATTATAAAAATTTTCAAGAATTAAAAAATTATTTCTTGTTTTTAGTTGTGATGTTAAATTAGTAATGTTGTTCGTAAATTTAATTTTGGTCTAGAATTTAGTTCTTGTTCTTCCAAAATTGAGTATTGCTTTCCTGGTTAATATGATTTTACATTTTAGATCACTACCAAATTAAATTCGTGGAGGAAATTTGTAAGTTGTAAAAGAGAAAATTACTGAAAGGGGGCAAGCACTTTTGTTCTAATAAATCATTGTGAAGAACAAGATGAAGACTTGAGGTTTTTATTTCAATTGCTCCATCTTCCTCTCAGATTTCAAGTTACAGCTGGAGAACTAATTTAATTTCCAACGCTTATGGTGACCCTAGAAATCAATTTCTTAATTATCAATAAGAAATCTTTTTATATCTCCATTAACCCTAACCCTAGTAAAAATTGTGCTGCCAAAAGACCAAAAAAAAAAAAAAAAAAATTGTCATTCTCTGCAGCCAAAAAAAAAAAAAAAAAAAAAAAAAAGAAAAGAAAAGAAAAAAAAAAGAAAAGGGGAAGATCCAAGAGCATAAAATCGGGGGAGTCTTTAGGTGTCTCAGCAAATTTCTTAGCCTGGTTAATTGTGATAGAAAGATCTAGTTAAAATTTAAGATTCAAGTTAGATTAAGAGACTAAAGGGCTTGATTCTAATAAAATAAAAAACAAAAAATAAACGTAAAAATAAAAATTGTTCTAAATAAAATATGACTTTCTCATCTCTTAAATCTAATATTTTAAATTTATATTTAGAGGGAATTTAAAACCCCAGCCTCGTGACTAAACATTGGTACATGATTATTGATTTTGTAGTTCAGATGTGGCTTATCTTTCTATTCAAATTTTCCTATTCTTGATTTTTTTGATGCTTTTAATTCTATGTGCTATTTTGGACTAATATTTTATGTGGCTGTTGATTATTTTGAACAATTTATGATCGTTTGCATTGACATCACATAAAATTTCAATCCCCGTCGTTTTTGTTTTTTAATTCTTATGATTTATTTCAGGTTGGTATCAGTTTTTTCTTTTTCTTTTTTATTGCCAAGATTTTAAACTTAGCATAGTTATAGGTGAGAAGAATTCGGAGATTTCTTTAAATACCAAAACACGATGAGTTTTCCTGATCCTGCACAACAACCACCACTTCCTCCATTTCTTCCTCTACCTTTTGCCGGTGGAGATGTTGATAGGTTTTGGCCTACACCTCCTATGAATGGAGCTGTTTCTCAATTTGAGCATCCCCCTCCCTTCAAGAGACCAATGAGCCTTGAAAACAATCCATCAAGTTTTGCACCCTTTGCACAAATGAAATCCCATGATGACATTTCTAAATCCTCGGAGACTAAAGGAACGGGCCATATATTTTACAAGACTCGTATTTGTGCGAAATTCTCCGAAGGCACCTGCAAGAATGGGGAGCATTGCACATATGCTCATGGTGTTGAAGATTTACGGAATCCCCCTCCAAATTGGCAAGAACTTGTTCGAGGAAAGAAGAGAGGCACCGAGAATTTTAGTGATGATCAAAGAATGACACACAGGACGAAAATTTGCTATTTGTTTTACAATGGGCTTGAGTGTCGATATGGAAAGAAATGCAAATTTCTTCATGAACGTCCAATGAAATTTTTGACTGACATTTCAAAGCAAAAGAGAGAGAGTGTTGTTGTAAGTATTGGAACTACGAGGCCTGATTTGATAAATAAAAGTGATTATGCTCAGCCTGATTATGGTAAGAATGTTAGCAACAGTTCTGATAATTTCCAAGCAAAGACAGCATTTCGGAAAATGAAACTAGGTTGCAAATGGGAGATCGGCCAATGCCCTTCTGGAGAAACATGTCATTTTGCTCATGACAAGTCAGGTATATTTAGTCTCTCGTATTCCAATTTAAAGCTTTCTTTTTGGGTTTAGTTCAATACAATTAATGTTTCCTTTGAACTGATCTTGCTGATTTACCTTGTTTAGGAAGACCCTTTCATGACATTAACAAGAAAAAGAAGGTTCTCATTAAATGGCAACAGATAACACATTTTATGCTTTTTCGCTAACGACAAATTTTGGAAGTCCAGATAACTCATTCAAAATATCAGAATAATGATATTTGTTTTAAAATGACATGTATATGTAGTTATACTGTAACAATTGAATAAAAATGAAAGAAAAAGAATATCATAAAAAATATCTTATCAAGATCCTAATATTTCTTTTTTGTCTATTTCGAAGCCCTTCTTATAATCAATTTCAATAAAACATTTCCTACTTGAACGTTAATTTCAATTAGTAGCCTGTTTGTTTCCTATTGAAAATACTTTACATTCATGTAAAACTTCCAACACATATGCTTTCGTTTTTGCAGATTTCCAGTTACATCGTGCTCGAGTTAAGACGGAGCCAGTAATGAATTCAGGCAGCAAAATTCCAGAAGAGCCTTTCCTTGTGCCTGTAATTGGTTCATCTCAGGCAACTGCTGTTATTGTTGCTCCAGCAAATGAAGATGCAGAAAGAAAGAAATGGAAGCTCGGCAGGCAGGTTAAGGGAATTTATGCTGATTGGTTAGATGATTTCTTGCCTCCTAACTACTCCACTAGCAATGAGGAGATATGACAATTACTGCCAGAATTGTTGATGATTAATGATTATTAACTGTTGACTAAACTGTTCTGCTTTATATTGCTCGTTGGTAATTTCTAATTTCAACTCCAGGTACCAAGTACACTCCTTCAATGATTTGAATAATTCAGAGTAACTTTGATTGAATTATTTTCTGTAGATGGTTCAAATACATTATTCAGCTTTCTATGGTTGTGTTTCTAAGTTTTAAAGGCTCTTGCTGTCTTCTTTAAATCATCATGATACATTTTATAAATCTCTACATGGATATGTACTTTTTCCCTCCTTATAAGGACATGTGTAGGGTTGATTTTCACCGAACTCCAAGTACAAAACTGGGCTCAGTTTACCAATTTCATCGACACCACAAAGGTTGAGACAACTCCAAGAACCACCACTGCCGCCGCCCCACTCCGGTTGCTAAAGGTTGGAAAGTGAAGTCCAATGATGTGCCCACAAAGGATTAACCACAAAGGTCACAGTGAAGTATATCAAGAAGCCGAGAAGAGAGTCTCACAAAAAGAAGAGAAAAATAGGCACACTCCATGGAGGCCGAGAGGAAGGTGGGATTATATGCCAAGTAAATGTCCAAAATAGGTAAGTTAGGTTAGGGTTAAATTGTGGACCAAAATAAGGCTCGACTCAATTAAAGTGGGCTTCAAAATAATAATATAGCCTTCCAAGGAATTGGGGTGAACCGTGAGCAACACTATTTAAAATAGGTTGCTTCGAACGGTCCATAAAAATGTGGATTGTTTTGTCTCGATAATTGTGTCGATGTACTAGTCAATCATATGGCCAAGGCCGATTGATAATAAAAACCGAGGTTACATCATCGTCCGGGGAGGTCGTTTGACAACAAGTTGCCTAACAACATGAATATGTACTAAGCATCTATGTGTTAATCAGATTAAGTACATATTGTAGAACTTTAATTTCTACCCATTGGCCTTCAATCTAGTTTTTTATTCTTTAGTATCCCATAATAATATATGGTGGTGCTGTTTAATTGAATTCCCATCACAAGGATTGAGGCTCTGAAACATTTTTTCATTTGCTCACGTATAATGAATGTAAACACCTATGATGCACAGACACGAAGTTGACATCGTTGAGTCAATCTTCCACACAACTCTGACACAGAAAATTTCAAGTGGCATGTCCATCTTCTTTTTTGTTTTTCAGTCACCAAACAGGTGTCGACTCGCAGTAGGACGGCATGGTGTAATGTTTGACCTGCCCAAAAAATGAAAAATAACCAAGAAGAAAAACGAAAATAGAGGTAAAGCATGTAGCATAATCTTTGAACTCCATTTTTACACTTTCAGCGTCATTGCCACTGACATGAAGTTTCGCTTCAAGTGGCGAAAAATTGCAACAAACTAATAGGAACAATGTCTTTTGTATAAAAGTTCTAAAAGCCCAACCATAGTTACCAACTAAGCATTTTTCACTCTGTCAATCGACTCAATTGGGGAGGTAAAATTACTCATAATTGCATGTTTCTCAATTCTTAAAAGAAAAAAAAGGGACCCACTACATTAAATTTCTTTAAACAATATTGACAGGCTTACATTTGAATAACAAAGATTATTTCGAAATTAAAAATATCACTGTACCTTCTATTTGATTATGAATTTAATAATAACAGAAAAACATAAATAATATTAAACTAAAACAAAGTAAATATTTTTTAAATAACATAATAACGACGTATCGTGTTGGTACTCTTTTTAAATTACGTGTCGAACACGTGTTAGAAAATTGACACCTCAGCAATGAGCATTTGTCTGAAATTCATTGCAAGAGGAATTGGATAATTAATATTAGAAGTCTAGTATGTTCAAAAATCAACATTGCCATATAAGATATTACTGTTCTTCTTTTCATAAATCTGCTCTTATAGAGAAGCTTCAAATCATAGGTACTGTTCTTAAGCAGTGAAAATAATCATAGTCGATTCACTTATATGAAACCAAGTATAATTTTAAGTAGTGGTACTGTGAAACTTCTTTGTTTCTTTTACTTGAATCTGATACTGAAGTACGAGATTTTTTTAAAAACGATCCCTTGACCAGTTCATTGTCAAAGATAATGAAGAGACACAACACTGCATGCCAAATGTCGATATGTAAGAGTACAATTTTGAATGTCCACTTGGTTTTGTAAAATCTGAATTCAAATATACTTGTCCCACAAATTACAACCACCATTTTGAAGATAATCTCATATTTATTTCATCATTAAGAGGTCTAAGGCATTGTTTGGGTTTAGCCATTTCTAGGGTTTTCCTTTTGGACTCGACCTTGATTTCCATTTGAAATTTGCTTAATCTATGTAATATTTGGCATAGATTTTAAGCTCTTTAGAGAGAGAGAGAGAGAGAAACTTTAAACACTCATTGCCAATTTCATTCACCATTTTTAGTTGCTTCCTGAAGGAGTTGGTTTAGAGAGAGAGAGAGAGAGAGAGAGAGAGAGAGAGAGAGGGGGGGGCTAACTTTAAACACTCATTGCCAATTTCATTCAGCTTTTTTAGTTGCTTCCTGAAGGAGTGGTTTTCATTGTTCAGCATGAGTTCTTATGTTAGAATTCTCTAATATAATCGGAAATCACATTAATTTAA
The DNA here is from genome assembly GCF_002742605.1 of Olea europaea var. sylvestris. Lineage (NCBI taxonomy): Eukaryota > Viridiplantae > Streptophyta > Magnoliopsida > Lamiales > Oleaceae > Olea > Olea europaea. The sequence continues at coordinate 11,321,801 of NC_036245.1, read as the reverse complement.
TTTAAATTCTGGTTTGTTAATTCTGCTTTGTGTTCGGTAAAATTTTGCAAATGTACGGGATAGTTAACAAGTAATAGACTTGATTAGTTAAGAGTTATTGTCCTACAGGGAATAAATTCAATTTAATTTTACTAGTTATGTATTGGATTCGAAATATGTAACACAAAAGAGAGTTTGATTTGATCTGTACTAAATTAATCTAAGAAAGCTGTAAAAGTGTTGTTTTCAACAATTTATGGATGACTGTATTGGAATTCGAATCCACTTGTTGCTAACTATTTCAATTCTCAATTATGTAGTTTAATCATATTCATGCACTCTTGACAATTGATAAATTTAATGTATTCAACTTTCTTTTCAAGATAAATTAACTCTATTCTAGTCATGATCCGAGTCTATTTCAAACCTAAATTCGAATAATTAGAATGCATTAAATTTTAGATTATCAATATGATTGCATACGTAATAGATATTATTCCTAACATCTATTGCATATAAGTTAATTTTGTAGCATTCCAAATTTATTGTGAGTCTCTCAACACTATAAAAAGCATCTAATTATCTAATTGGTGGTCAAGCATTTTAATAGTGCAACAGGAATGCAAAATTAATCAAGAAATACAAAAAAAAATACTAAACTAATAATTTTGAATTAAAATAAATAACAATATGGCTCATCTTCATCCAATACAAAAGCAAATCTAGGCTGTCATAAAAAAGAATTACGGAAAAGTATCGCTTGGATCATGAAATAATACCAAAGGAATTGATCTTCAAGTCCAAGGTTGAAATATTTAATTTGTAGATGTATGATCTTCTCTTTCAAAAGTGATGAATTGACATGATGTTCTTTATGAATTTGATGATATTATTGTGTGTGAAGATGTAAGAGAGTTTTCTTGTGTTTTCCTGCTTTTCTGTTTACAAGAATTGAATCTAAGTCAAGAAATCTTTCCGAAGTTGATAACAATAAGAGTTTGAATCAAAAAGGAAAAGTGGTATGTCTGTAGAGAGTTTAGCTGGGGCACCAAAGGATTCACTGAGCGTGTGTGGTAGAGTAGTTTTATTCTTGATAAATAATACATAAGGTTTTGTGCGTGTAGCGGTTCACATATGTTCATTCCTAAATAGCCTTTGATATTTTGATCATAATATTTTCACCCGATATCAGATTGAGGTAATTCAACGTGCGTTGAAAATAGAACATAAAGGACTACCATGAATTCATTTGAGTTCATGGTAAAGCATCAATGGTCCACTAATTTTAACTTATTTAAATTTTAAATCAAACTAATCCTAAATGATCCAAAACATAAATTTTGTGCTCAAAATTATCAATTTTCACATGAATAAGCAAAAATCAACTTAACATACAACTTTTCTACAATTTATCATATAACACATAGTTTCAAATATATCCATCATAGTAGACAAAATCATAAAATCCACACAAGCACATAAAAGAAAAAATAAGGTTGAAAACAAAATAATTTTTTCAAATTTATGAAGTTTTTTTTACACGCGAGCAAACATATAAAATAGTAAAAATAGATAAGACTCAATGTATTTCAGCCCCAAACTTATAACAAACATTTTTCTTGATGTCCAAAAATATAACAAGCAATATATAAAAATTAAGGATAAAGAAGGGAACTAAGTATTCCTCTGGTATAAATCTATAGGTGGTGAATGAACTGGCATGAAAGTATTGGATCACTTACTATGTATTTTCCCTTATTTAATGTGTTCAGGTATCATGCCCTTTTATAGTAGTAAAAATTCAATCATAACATGGAACAATTTATAGTAAGCTCATACACACTGTAAAGAAAAATATGGGAATGAAAGTGTTTAACTTGAATCTGATGTTCCGACTATTTATGATGGCTTAAGAATATAGTTTTTAGGCTTGTACCAGCTGCATTGGCAGTTGTTCCTTTCACATCTATTGCTTCTAGATTACGAGATTTTCATTATTGTCTCATTCAACGACTCCACCTTCTTCCTCCTTTTCTTGCTTCTTCTTTAATAGTCTATCCTTTTGCACTCATTAATGTCATGTAGTTGCTTGAGTTGAGTATTCATTGTGAAGATTTGTTGCTTTTCTTTCATCCTCAAGATTAATTAACTTTTTTCAAAATCCATTAATGCTCGTTTAGTTGCTAAAAATGGTCTTCCTGGTATTAACGGCATGTGTTGAGCATCCATATCAAGGCTAATGAAATCAACTAGAAATAAGTTATCTCCAACTTCGATGTGCATATCATTTACCACTCCATAAGGATACTTGAGTGTCATGTCGCAACTATAGGATTATTGATGCTTTTTTTGGATCATCCAATCCTAATTTTGAATTTTCTATAGCTAAACCGTGGCTTCAGATTAATATTTGCTTTAGAATCAATTAAAGCATTTAGATCATGTAAATTTCCTAAAGAGGATACTATGAAATGCCCTGAATTTTTTAGTTTTGGAGGGACCTTATGTTGTACGATTGCACATAATTCTTCTATCAAAGCCACTTTTTCATCCACTAGCAACTTTTTCTTTTTAGTCAACATTTTTTTCCAAAACTTTGTGTGATTTGAAATTTGTAGAATGGCATCGATGAAAGGTATGTTGATGTGAGGTTGTCTAAGGCATCCAAGAACTTCTTAAATTGTTTCTTCAGCTTATTATCCTGCAACCTTTGAGAGAATAGGTCTGAAGGTGTGTGTTTATTGATAGGAATGGTTACTTCAACCTATAGATTGTCTGGCTTCTCCTTTGATTCCTTTCTTCTTCACAGTAATTTCTAGAAACTAAACTCCACTTCTTGTTGTGATGGCCTTAACTTGTTCCTCTATTGGACGATATAGCTGCTAGCTACCCCATTCGAGTCTCCAAATTTGTTATTGCAACCTACTGATTTTGGAGTGCAGTCTTACTCTTAGTGATGTAGCACATCAATAAATCTTCCAACAGTGAATTTTTCTTCTAATGTGGCTGAAATCCTTGTAGGTTGTCCTGAATCTGATATTCCTAATTATGAGGCCATGAGAAGTTCAAATGTTAGCTCCAACCTGAATTATATGCGTTGGGTTAAAAATTGTTCTGTTATCTCAGAAAGTTCAATACAAAAATGACCTCATCTGGCTGATAACTAAAGGACAGCTTATAGTTATATGATCTACCCTACAGTCCCAAAAGATTGGTGCTGGTTGGTATACTACGCTCACATTTTGAGTTAGTTTGTCAAATTTCTATATTAGTATTTCTGGCTTGGCTTCCATTATTGTCACTACATCAATATTGTGAATCTCCACTATTTTCTTAGAGTTTTCCTTTTGGGTGACCACATAAACTGATTTTCTGCAATTCTCTAAAAAAAGGACTAAGTCATTGTCCAAGGACATATCTAAGATTGACCCCCTCCTGCTAATGCATTAGCTATGTTGCATAATTCAAGTCTCATGCCTGAATAAAATATTCAGATCTTAAAGTCTTTAGGAATGCTCAGATTAGGACACTTTTTGAAGTAATCTTTAAATATTTTCCATTCTTCTAGGCAATTCTCAAGGCCTCTTTGCTAGAAAGTATGAACTTCATTTCTGATCTGATAGATTCTAGAAGGCAGGAAGAATTTCAAAGTGAATTTTTGCATCACGTCATTTCATATAACGATACTCGCAGGATTAGGCGTAATCAAAAAGCATCAACAAACATATCTTCTTCACTAATCATATCTCAAAGCGTTGAGAAGGCCTGAATAAGTTCATGAGAACTTTTAGGTGATCTTCCATAGAACCTAATGTCTTGATGATTTTAAAACATGTTGATGACATCTAGTCGAATGTAGAAGTTAGCTTGCCCAAAAAGTGGATGTATAATAGCCAACTGCATAGGAGTTGGGATGGAATTCACATAATCCCTTACTAAAACTTTGCTATCATTGGCCATTGCTCTTGGTGAAAATGGCTGTACTGGCGAATTTGGTGGTAATTGAATTCGGTTTTGATTTTGATCTTTATCTTCTGTCATTTTTCTCACTTCTCTCTTTACTCTTCTTCATTGTCTAAAGGTTCCTTCAATCTCGAGATCCAATTAGATGAGCTTCACCTATTCAGAATTTTGCAGAAACTATCAAAAAAATAAACAAGAGATGTTAGATGTATAATTAATTGCCTAAAACAAAATTAAAAAAAAAATCAAATACTATATAAACTAACAAACTTCAAATTAAATATTTTATTCCTCGACAATGCTGTTAAAAACTTGTTCAGTAAAATTCAACAAGTGTAAGGGATCATTGACAAGTAACAGATTTGAAGTCTTAAGAGTTATCGTCCCACTGTGAATAAATTTAATTGAAGTTTACTACTCCAAAATTACATTTTGGAAATAAAAAAGGGAGCATAAAAGCTAGGGAGTCTTTAGGCATCTTCCAAATTTCTGAGCTTGGTTGATTGTGAGAGAAAGATCTAGCTGATATTTAAGAATTAAGTAAGATCAAGAGACTATAGGGCATAATTCTAATAAAAAGTAAAAAATAAAAACTGGCCTATATAAAATATGAGTTTCCTATCATTTAGATATATATTTAGAGGGAATTTGAATCCCTTGGCTCATGACTTAAAACCGGTACATTATTATTGATTTTGTAGTTTAGAAGTGGCATATCTTTCTATTCAAAATTTCCAATTCTCGATTTTTTGGTGCTTTATTTCTCTGTGTTTTTCTGGTCTCATTTTTTTATGTGGCTGTTGTTTATTACTATCAACAATATATGATCACTTGTATTGAGATCACTTCCAATTTCAATGGTTGTCATTTTGCTTTTTTATTTCTTATGATCTTTTTTGGTTGGTATCAGGTTTTCTTTTTTACCATGAATTTAATGTTAGTATAGTTCTTGGTGCGAAGGATCAGAAAATTCCTTTCAATACCAAAACATGATGAGTTTTTTTGATCGTGCACAGCAACCACCACTTCATCCATTTCTTTCTCTACCTTTCTCTGGTAGAGATGTCGATAGATTTTGGCTTACACCTCCTATGAATGATGTAGTGTCTCAATTTGAGCACCCGTATCTTCAAGAGACCACAGAATTTTGAAAATAACCAATCCAATTCTACACCATTTGCACAAATGATATCCCACAATGATACAAGTAAATCCACAGGGACTAAAGGGATGAACCGTATATTTTACAAGAATCGTATTTGTGCATTGTTAGGATTTTATGTATTGATAGTTCTTTAGACAAAAGGACTTAAATTAAAGAGTTGTAAAAGCTAAGGAGTTGGTAGAAATATTCTATAGTTGAAGTAGGTAACCTAGGGTTCGAGTTTGAAATAAGTAAAGAAGAGTCATCAAATTTTCGCTAGTCTATCGCCTATCCATTCCTCGTAGAAAAAACAGAATCACCGTCACACATCTGTAGCTTGACTCTCACTTGAGCAAAGACCTTTCACTCGCCTCTTGCTACCCTATCGTTTGAGCGACAATGCTACATGAAAAATCCTACTTCATATTTTTCAAGAGTTTTACACGGCCCATATTACCGAATTGTCTTCCACTATAAATACCCAATGCATTACATGAAATAGTGGGTGGTTGTTCATTATAATACTTCTCCATATCATTATTTGAAGATCCAAAAACACATCCATACATTGATTTCTATCCTTTGATTCTTGAAACTATACAACCACTTGTTGGGAAAAACATCAAAGTTCATAATCCAAAACACCCACTTTCATAACACATTAAGGAAGGTACTTTCTCAATAGCTTTCAGCTATTGCTGAAGATTGAGGAAGGTTGGACTACAAGCATAGGAAAATTACAAGAACTAATTGTTCTTGGTAAGCCACGTAAGATAGACAATTTTAGACGATCGCGGAGCAAGTGTGAGTGAAGTACAATCCAGCTGGTCTTAGAAATTGGAGGAATTAGATCAGTGAGTCTAGTGGAATTTGTTAGGTTGGATCTACTTTAAGTTCACATTTTCTGTAGTGAAGGTTACTGGTTTGGTCCCAAAGTTTTACCTAGCTGGGTTTCTCTCTCAACAATATTGGTGTTCTTTATTGCTTTTAGATTTATTGCTTATGGCATTTAAATCAAAGAATAAATTGAACTGTTTGATTAACCATATACAAAGAATTAAAAAGTAACATGTTACTTTTAATTATATAATTTCATATGCAAGGCCAAACATAATTGATAATCAGATCTTTTCAAGTGGTTTCAAAGCTTTTCAAGTGGTATTAGAGCCTAAGTTTGTGTCCTAACCATAATTGTCTAGACAACTCATTATTTGTTCAACTATATCTTGATGGTAGCAATTATGCTTATTGGAAGGTTAGAATGATAGAATTCTTAAAATCTATATATGAGCACATCTGGTTGAGCATGAATAGTGGTTGGGCTGTCCTTAGTGTAATGGTTGATAATGTAGTGATCCCCACTCCATGGCTAATTGGACTAAACCAAACTTAGATGAATGCAATTGGAATAGTAAAGCCTTACATGCTTTATCTATGGCAGTGTTCCCTGAAGAGTTTAGACATATGTTGGTGTGTGAGGTAGCTAAAGAAGTTCGAGATATTTTATAGACTGTAAATGAGGGAACTCAGGCTGTTAAGAGTTCTAAGTTGTAGATGCTGACCACTAGGTTTGAAGAGATTAGTATGAAAATGGATGAGACATTTGATAATTTCTCTACGAGCCTAAATAATTTAGTTAATTCCAGTTTCAACCTTGGTGGGAGAACCCTTGAGCCTAAGATTATTAGAAAAATCCTTAGATCCTTACCTGGGCAATTTAGGCGTAAAATCACGAGAATTGAAGAGGGTAAGGACATAGAGTTTATTAAGGTAGAAGAGTTGGTTGGATCTCTTAAGACTTATGAACTGATACTAGCTAAACCTACAAAAGATAAGTCCGCGGCCTTGAACATTGTGAGGAATAACTATATTGAGTCTTCTGATTTAGAGTCACAGAATAAGGAGGAGGTTAGCTTATTTTGCTCAGAAATTTCAAAAATATTTAGAAATAAAAAGAAGACTCAAGAGAGACATAGAGATGCCTCCAATGTGTCTAGAAAGAGATCTCAATTAGTAAGATGTCATAAGTGTCTAGGCTTTCACCATTATAGGAGTGAATTTCCTAATAGTAAGAGAAATCAAATTAAAGCTATGAATGCTTTTTTCACTAATGTCGAGTCTAGCTCGGATAATCATAGTGAGAGATCCACTCATGATGAGAATAGAAAACACATTGCCTTTACTACCAGGATTAGGATTGGATCTGATAAGGTGAGTAAGAAGGCTGAGGAGGTAGATAGTGGCTAGCAATCTGAGGAAGATTTTGACTGTGAGGAAGATATTCATGAGGCTTACGAAAAAAATATAAAAGGAGAGTTGTAGGATTCTAACTACGAATAATGCCCTAGGTACGAAAGTTAAAGAACTTGAGCTGGAAAGAAGAAACTTATAGCTAACTTTCAGAAACTACATCATCACTGAATAAGTTGAAATCTATAAATGAATCTTTAGAAAGTTAGTGAGCTGGTCATTGAGAATGAAAAATTAGAAATCTAGGTTAAGAAACTTCTGAACGAACATGAATATTCCAAGTCTCAATTTCTTGCCTTCTCTAGTGGTTTATTGAAACTTGATAACAACTTAGGAATGAACAAGCCTATTGGTAATGATCACAATGTTGCTAGTACTTCCAAGACCATCTTCATCCCTAACACTAACAAGCCGAATTATGTTCCTAATCCTAAACCCAAGAAAAAGTGATTCATAGGATAGAGGCATACTAGATAGTATAGGACCTGTCAACCTAGGGATATATATTAGTGATCTCATAACTTTGGTCCTAGGTTTATCCCTACGTGTTTTCATTATGGTGAGTTAGAACATATAAGGCCTAGGTGTCATAAACTTATGAACAAAAATAGAAACAAGAATTTTAATAAATATAAAAATCAGGTTTTGTTAGTAAGATTGACTTTCTTACTAATCAGGTGAGTCGGCCTACTAAGTTAATAACACAGATGACTAGGAATATTCCTCTCTCTAGACAAGTTTGGGTAAAGATGAGTGATATAAAAAAATCTTGAAATAGATCACGGTGCTCTTAAGGGTATGAACACTTATGTACCTAATTGATTAGGTATTTCTAGTACATGCTTGTATTATTCATTATTATCCATTCATGATTGCATGCTCTTATTTATTTTTGTTCGCTTTCTAGGTGGTAGTTTCATGCATGTGCATATTCATCAAATTTGCATTGGCACATGCATATTTTTTTTTGGTTTATGTGTTAGATTTTTATATCTTGTGTGATTAGTTCATTCATGTTTTAAAATAAAAAAAAGGAAAGGGAAAATTATTTTAACTATAGCATTATATATATGATGAACTTGAAGATGCATATAATGACCAAGTATGAGTTTAATTGATGTGTTGTAGTATATTTTTCATTACTTTGTTTAGGTTTTTATGGAGTTCTTAGTATAGGTTTCTTTACGTACCATTTGCACTGTACATTCTATGATATTGTTAGTCGGACTTGATCACATGTGTGAGATTTAGGATGACAGTCACATGTTGGTAAGATGACTTTGAGCATGAATTGACCTTATTTTAGTAGACCAAAGCTCAAATATATTCCCTTGAAAAAAAAGGCTCAATGTCTTATGCTCTTCTTCGGAGTCTTGCTTATAAAGGATTGTGAGACTTTACACACATAAGTCACTTATACTATTTACTCCATATTAGCATGAACTCAGTATGTGGAAAAGTTTACTAATTATTCATTATCCTTGTGCATGCTATCAATGGTATCTTTGAATTATTGTATATCGATGATCAAATTATTTTTGGTATTGTTCCCTTCCCCATCTGTGATAAAAGGGGGAAAGGGAGCTGCATTTTAGGAGGAGAGAAATATGTATTTTAGGGGGAGAGATATGAATTCTTGATGAGATGAGAGTTTGCGGTAATGGGGAGATTGATTGTGTTTATTACATTCCATATCATAATGCATAGCTTTTCGAGTTTTCGTGTTTTGTGGTATTAATGTTTTAGTTGGTATTTTGATTATCGTTAATATTACATCTCAATCAAGCTAGCATATTTATGATTGTGTGTTTCAATTGTTATATTTTTTGTATCACGTGTTTTACATTTGGTATTTGAGCCGTTGATCTAAGGAAACAAGTTTAACAAGGAATGCAAAAAACAGACATTCAGTTTGAGCTTGAGAAGAATAGTTTAGTTTTTACTTTTTTGACTTGTATTGTATAGTTTTGTCATATAATGTCATATTTAAACAAAAAGGATTTAAGTTAAAGAGTTGTAAAAGTCAATGAGTTGGTAAAAATATTGTACAGTTGAAGTAGGTAACCTCGGCTTTGAGGTTGGAATAAGGAAAGAAAAGTCGTTGGGTTTTTGCTAGTCTATTGCCTAAATATTGCTCGAGCAAAAAAAAAAAAAAAAAAAAAAAAAAAAAAAAAAAACACCCCAGTCACTCACCTGTTACCCGGCTTACCCTTAAACGAAGACCTGTTGCTTGCCTCTTACTACCCTATCGCTCGAGTGACAATGTTACATGGAAAATCCTATGTCACTTTTTTCATGAGTTTTACATGAACCATACTACCTAATTGTCTTCCATTATAAATACCTAATGCATTATACGAAATTATGGGTAGTTGTTCATTATAATACTTCTCCATTTCATTATTTGAAGATCCATCCATACACTGATTTTTATCCTTTGATTCTTGAGATCATATAACCACTTGTTGGGAAAATATCAAAATTTCATAATCCAAAACACTTACTTCCGTAACACATCAAGGAAGGTACTTTCTCAATAGCTTTTAGAGATTGCTGAAGATTAAGGGAAGGATGGACTACAAGCATAGGAAGAGTACAAAAATTGGTTGTTCTCGACGATCTATAGGAGATAGAAAATTCTAGAAGATCAGAAGCAAGTATGAGTTAAACACGTTCCATTGGGTCTTGGAGATTGTTGGAATTAGATCAGCAAATCTAGTAGAATTTGCTAGGCTTGATCCTGCTGTAAGTTGACATTGTCTATAGTAGAGGTTACTGACTTAGTCTTGGAGTTTGTACCAATTGGGTTTCTCCGTCAACAATATTGGTGCTTTTTATTGCTTTTAGATTTATTGTTTGTGGCATTCAAATTGTAGGATAAATTGAACTGTTTGATATAGCATTTAAAAACAATTAAAAAGTGACTTATTGCTTTTTATTGTATAATTCCGCACATAAGGTCAAACTCAATTGGTAATTGAAGCTTTTCAAATGGTATCAGAGCTTTTCATGAATTATTCACCAAAGGTACCTGCAAGAATGGAGAGCATTGCACATGTGCTCATAGTGTTGAGGATTTATGGAATCCCCTCCAAATTGGCAAGAACTTGTTCGAGGAAGGAAGAGAGGCATCAGGAATTTTAGCGATAACCAAAGAATGACACATAGGATAAAAATTTTCAATTTGTTTTTTACAATGGGCTTGAGTGTCAATATGGAGAGAAATGCTACTTTCTTCATAAACGTCCAATGAAATTTATGACTCACATTTCAAGGCAGAAGAAGTATTTTTGAAAGTATTGGAACTATATAGGGTTTACTTCATCCAATACAAAAGTGGATCTAGCCTAACATATTAGTATATAAATTACAAAAAGAATTATGGAAAAATATCACCCGAATCATGAAATAATCCCCAAGCAATTGATCTTCAAGTTCAAGGTTTAAATCTTCAATTTGTAGATATAATTGGTCTTGAATTCCTTGCTAGGGTTTTCGATGATTTATTCTACATAAAGACACAATAGAGAGTTTTCTTTTGTATTTTTCCTGTTATCTGTTTATAAGGATTGACTTTGAGTTAAGAAATTGTCCCGAAGTTGTTACCGACAAGAGTTTGAATCAAAAAAGGAAATTGGGCCATCAGTAGAGAATTTGGCTTGAGTGCCATAAAATTCATTAAGCATGCATGGTGGAGTAGTTTTGTTCTTGGTAAATAATACATAAAGTTGTGTGCGCATGCCAGAATAACCTGTGCGCATCGGTTCACATCTATTCGTCCCTATGCAGCTTTCGGTATTTTGATCATAACTTTTCCACCTGTTATCGAATTGAGATTCAAAATACACTTGAAAGATAACTCAAAGAACTACAATTCTTTTGGAAGTCAAAAAGTATTTCAGTTCGAACTTTTGCTACCTGAAAATGGGTTTCAATCTAAGGCTGAAAATCTAAAGCATAACTTTTTTGGCTGAAAATTGAATTGTGAAAATATTTGACTCTATTTCACACTTTTGACCTCTAGTTACATCCAATTGATCATATGTGATCTTTAATAATCATTTTATGGTCCGAATTGAGGATTATATGTTTACATTTTGGTCCCAGAACTTCAGATTTCTTTCGCATTGCCCATTTTTGGTTCAATTTTTTTTAATTCCACCAATTTGCCTCAAGTTTTACCTAGCGAACAAAATTAATATCTAATTAATCCATAAGTCATCAAAATTAATTACAATTTATCTCATTTAATATCCAAAATAAGTGTACAAAATACACTTGTTGAGCACCCCAAACTAGAACGTTTGTTTGTTCTCAAACAAAATAAATTTTGAGTTAAATAACTTTTTCTTAATATACATGGTTAGAATAATTTGTATTTGATCTAAGGATTGGAATTCATATATCAAAACTATAAGCTGCTTCAACATCACATCGTTAAAATTTATTTCTACGTATTCAATGTAAAAGTGATGTGTGTTCGTGAATGAAAATTTATATCAAGCGTCATAAATTCATAAAGTGATTCAAGTTCCAACCCTTAATTGTCAAATATTTCATTTCTTCTCTCTTAAGATTCACACAGCATACTTATTCTTTTTTATTCTATTCACAATGTTTGATTAAGGTAGAATTTTTTTATACTAGCACTCACCCCTCTCTAATATGATTAGATCAAACTAATTGTTGCTCAACACTTCAACAAATGAGGACACTCTTTATTTTTTACTGCTTCAACTTCAAAAAAATCAACTATGATAATAATTCCTTGTCAAAGGACACTCTTTACTTTTTCACATCTTATGTGTGGACTTCCATCTATTAAACTTTCTAAATAACTCACGTAACGAGCTTTTGACCGTTGCTTCCAAGTCAAATGACTATAGGACACCAAGTTTTAGATACACTTGCAAACCTAATAACTCAAGTCATAAAGGCTATGAAGAAACATTGCACAATAAGAAATTTACTATTCTTTTTTCATACGATTAGTGCAATGCATTTAGCATTTATTCCAAAAAATTGAGACCTAGTATCTAATTTTCATTTTATTGGCATTAGACAATTTGCACAAAATTTAGCACTCATGAAATTCACATTTATCTTAATGTCTCCTTACAACAAATCAAAATTTACAAACTATTCTAGAATTGGTTTAAAGATGTATAATTTAGTGGCTATTTAGATTTAGCATCTATGGTCCACTAATTTCAATCTACTCAAATTTTGAATCAGACTAATCTTTCATGATGCAAAACATAAATCTTAAGCTCAAAATTATAAAGTTTCACATGAATAAGCAAAAAATGACGAAACATGCAACTTTTCTATAATTTATCATATAACACTTAGTTCCAAATATATCCATCATAGTAAACAAAATCATCTAACCCATACAAGCACATAAAAGAAAAAATAAGGTGGAAAATAAAATATATATTTTTTTGTTGAATTTTTGAAGTTTCTTTCTTTCTTTTTTTTTTTTTTCACGAACAAGCAAACAAAATAGTAGAATAGATAAAACTCGATCTTTTTCCACCCCCAAACTTATGAAAGGCATTTTCCTCAAAGTCTAAAAATTTAATAAACCATATATAAAAATTAAGTGTAAAGAATAGAACTAAATATTCTCCTGGTTCAAATCTGCAAGTGGTGGATGGACTGGCATGAAAGTGTTGGATTATTTGCTATATATTTTTTTGTCCAATATGTTCAGGTGTCATGCTCCTTCTAAATAGTAAAAATCAATCATAACATGGAAAAATTTATAGTAAGCTTATTCCCACCCTAAAGGAAAATATGGGAATGAAATACGCTATACTACAAAAAAGAATAAAGTCTACTAATCCTACAGTCTAGAAAGCAAAATGAACAAAAGGAAAGAAATTTATGTTGCCTCCCAATAATAGTAAGCTTATTCCCACCCTAAAGGAAAATATGGGAATGAAATACGCTATACTACAAAAAAGAATAAAGTCTACTAATCCTACAGTCTAGAAAGCAAAATGAACAAAAGGAAAGAAATTTATGTTGCCTCCCAATAAGTGCTTGTTTAAGTCTTTAGCATGACTTTGTTTTTTGGTAAATATGGTAGCTTGAGAAGAGAGTTTTTAGCCTTACATCAGTTGCATTGGCAGTTGTTCCTTAAGTCATCTTTAAGCCTGGATTACAATAATTCCATTATTGTCCATTCCTACAATTCTGCCTTCTTCCTTGTTATTATTGCTTCCCCAAAGGTCCATCCTTTTGCACTATTCAATAACACGTGGTTGCTTGAGTAGAACATTCGGTGTAAAGATTTATTTTTTTTCTTCTAACCTCAAGATTAATTAACATTTTTCAAAATCTATTAATGTTCATGCAATTACTAAAAATGCTCTTCCCAATAATAACGGCATGTGTTGAGCATCTATATCAAGGATGATGAAACCAGCTAGAAAGAAGTTATCTCCAACTTTGATGAGCAATTATCTACTACTCCATGAAGATACTTGAGTATCGTGTCAGCCAGCCAGCCATAATATTATTACTATTTCTTTTGGATTATTGAATCCTAATTTTCTATAGCAACATAGTGGCATCAGATTAGTACTTGCTCTTGAATCAGTTAAAGCATTTAAATCTTGTAAATTTTCTTTAGAGCAAGGCACATTGAAACTCCCTGGATCTTTTAGTTTAGAATGGAGCTTATGTTGTGTGATTGCACTACATTCTTATGTCAAAATCACTGCTTCATCTATTAGCAACTGTCTATTCTTGATCAACATCACCTTTAAAAATTTTGTGTAATTCAAAATTTGTAGAATGGAATCAATGAAACGAATGTTGATGTTAAATTGTTTGAGGCATCCAAGAACTTCTTGAATTATTTATATAGCTTATTACTTTGCTATCTTTGAGAGAATAGGATTAAAGGTATGTGTTTATTGACAGGAACAATTGTCTTAACCTGTATATTGTGTGACTGTTGTTTTTTATTAACCTTTGATGATTCTTTAGGTTGACCCACATCGCTCGTGGCTCGTACCTAATTCTCCTTAATCCCTTTCTTCTTCACAGTAATTTCTAGCAGCTGAACTCCAATTCTTCTTGTTATGGCCTAGACTTGTTCCTCTTTAGCCTGTCTTCAAAGCCTTTGAGAAAATGGAATAGGTGGTACATAAGCTTGGATAGAGGTAGCATGCTTGATTAATGGTGCCTCAATAATTACATAATTCACAGCTTCAACTTCTCATGCATGTTCCCGTGGTTTCTTTTTTGTATCGCTTGCACGATACCCAATGCTCAATTGGATAATGCAGCTTCTAGCAGCCCCATCTGAGTTTTCAATTTTTTTATTGCAGCCTATTGATTTTGGAGTGTGATCTCACTCTTAGTGATGTATTACCTCAATAAATCTTCCAACGATGGCTTCCTTTTCCATTGTTGCTAAAATCCTTATGGGTTGTCTCGAATCTAATATCCTTGATTATTAGCCAATGAGAAGTTCGAATGCAAGCACCAACCTGGATTATATGCATTAGGATAAAAATTGTTCATGTCTTTTGAAAGTTATTTGCATAAATGACCTCCTCAGGCCGATAAACATGCATTGAGGCTGGAGGATAGCTTGTAGTTATATGATCTGTCCTACAGCCCCCACAGATTAGTGTTGGTATACTATACTCACTTTTTGGGTTAGTTTGTCCAACTTCTTTGTTAATATTTCTAGTAGGGCTGCCTTTGCTGTAGCAATCGAAAATTTTTATATTTAAATGATAGCTTTCTCAAAATTTTTATAAGAAAGAAATTCGGGTCACTGCATGTTGTTCCCAATTTATATGCTTTAAGTGGCTATGCATTTAACACACTAACTTTGTCTAGTCCATGTTAGTTACTTGTTGCCTTGAAAATATTGTGGGATAAATTATAGCAAGTTTAAGTTAGGTTTTTCTCACTTAATTTTGATAGAGTTAGTATTCACATGAGTCATGATTTAGTTAAGATATTTATTTTCTAACTAATGCTCAATATAGCGAGATTGATTATTAAATTATTGATGTTATGAAAATTTCTACAGCAATATTGGACTCGTTTGATAGATCGTAATTAATAATTTATATTAGGCTTGAGAAGAATTTAATTTGTATAAGGACAACCAAGTTAGAGCAGATAAAAGTGAAACTAGGATTATTGAATTTTGGTAGAATTCTATACCTTGATTTTGGAATTTTTGGTCAGTGCACGCTGATATATATGGATGATCAATAATCACCTGATTTAGTTTTAAATTATCCTAATCCTAACAAAATTGTTATTGAAGAAATTAAATTAATAGTTATTTATTGATATTTTAATCTCTATTAAGGATAAAACGTTCAATTCTTAGAAGTCCAATGCCACAAGGATTCATGCAAAAGATATTTACCATCACAACAACTAGTCTCGAGTTCTGCCTTCATATTACTTAATTATCCCACCTCTTTTCCTTTGATAACATAGCAAAAAAGATTTATACACATAGATCAAGTGGTCAACAAATTAAAATCCAAGTAAAATGGCACAGTGCTCAAACCTTGATATTGTTTCAAAAGTTCCACTTCATGTTATATTTCAGCATGTATAAAGGTGATTATATGTATATGTGGCTCCTTATGGGGTTTAAATATGAGCTGGTAGCATAGTAGTGGACCAGACATATGAACTTGCTGGCGTAGTAGTGCACCAAATGTTGGTATGTCATCTGATCATTGATGTGCTACTTATTAAAGTTTGAATGCTATGAATATGTGCTTAAAGTATGATATGTTTATATTTACATGTGTATGAGTCTATTAAGTGCTTCTAAGAAACACATAACCCCCCTAACAATTACAGATTAAGGCGATCAATAGAAGCATGGAGGATAGTGGTGGTGCCTTGTGTGAACTCAAAAAGACATCATTTGATTCATGTTTCGTTCGAATAATTATTTAAATTTGGAATAATTTAAATTAGTATTTCTTGAAAGCTTGAAGATTGAATTGATTATGAAATTGTTTCATGGTTGATATAATATTTTTATGGTGGTTTATTTAATTCATTTGAGTTATTACACTAGGATTTAAATATTTTCAGTTTCTGGCCTAAGTTTAAAAATTCACCTGAACCTAAATACTTGGAATTTTGAGGTGATTCCAAGAAGATAGTCATACGAGTTATCTATCTCTTGGACTTAGAATCATGAATTTTGGATCTGTAAAACTCAAGTTATGATTGTTAACTCAAGAACAAATGGATCCGGTTTTGAAAATTTTTTGGCCAATCTATCGATTGAATTTGTATACGAAAATTTTAACATGTAATTGTCCTATGTGTATCTACAGTTAAAATTTTGTAAATTTTAGATTTAATTTAGTCATTGAACGAGATTTATTTCAGAAAGTCGTACAAGCCAAAAATCTAAACTTTTCGAAAGAAAATTTCTTAAATTTTGTAACAGGTTCTCTATAGCCTTATTGTTTTCAATACAATTTAAATTTCTACATTCTATGAACTATTTATATAGAAGTTTACAAATTTAAGGTTTTGTAATGTCACGAGCCCCTAGAGCTCGGGGCGTTACATTTGCAATTACTATATTGATAATGTCAATCTTCACTATTTTTCTCAGAGTTTTCCTTTTAGGTGGTCACATAGACTGATTTTCTACGATTCTCTAAAAGAGGACCAAGGCATTGTCTAAGAAAATACCCAAGATTGACCCTCATGCTGAAAAATCAACTATGTTGTAAAATTTATATCTCGTGCCTCAATAGAATATACAGATCTTAGAGTATTTAGGAATGCTTAGATTAGGACACTTCTAAAGTAATCTTTGAATTCTTTTCGATGCTTTTAGGTAGTTCTCAATGTCTCTTTGCTTGAAAGTATATACTCCATTTCCGATTTGATGAACTCTAGAAGGCGGGAAGAATTTCATAGTAAATTTTTGCATTATGCAGTTCCATTAAATGATACTCCCAAGAATTAATGAATTTAGCCATTCTTGTACACCTTCCTTTAAAGTTTGAAGGAGTAGGCACAATCGAAGAGCGTCAACAAAAATGCATTCGTGACTAATCATATTGCAGAGCATCAAGAACGCTTAAATATGTTCATGAGAATTTTTAGTTGATCTTCCAAAGAACTTGATGTCCTAATGATTTTGAAATAAGTTGATGACATCTAGTCAAATGTAGAAGCTGGCTTGCCCAAAAAGTTGATATATAATAGCCAGTTGTATAAGAGCTGGGATAGGATTCACATAATCCCATACTAAAACTTTAGTATCATTAGCCAATGCTCTTGGAAGAAATGGCTATACCGGCGAATTTGGTGCTAATTGAATTTGATCTTGATTTTCAGCTGGTAATTCAATTTGGTTTTGATTTTGATCTTGATTTTCTACAATTTTCTCGCATTTCTTTGTTGTCATTGTCTGAAAGTTCTTTCAATCTCAAGATCCACTTATATGAGCTCATTTATTTAGAATCTTGCTTAAATTGTAAAAAAGAAAAAAATAAATAAATAAGTAAGAGAGATTAGATATCTAATTAATAGCCTAAAACAAAATAAAAGAAAAAATTGAATATTATATAGACTAATAAACTCAGATTAAATATTTTATTCCTTGGCAATGAAACCAAAAACTTGTTCGATAATCTCGCAAGCATACATGATCATTGACAAGAAATAGATTTAATGAGTTAAGAGTTATCGACCCACATAAAATAAATTCAATCCAAGTTTGCTAGTTATACATGGCATTCGAAATATGTCACACACAATAGAGTCTGATTCAATTTACGTTAAATTAATCTAAGAAAGCTGTAAAAGTGTGATTGTTATCAATTTATGGATGATTGTATTGAAAATCAAATCCACCTAGTAATATCTATTTCAATTCTCAATTAATTAGTTTAATCTTATTCATATATCCTTAACAGTCGATAATGCTATTGTATTTAACTTTCTTTTTAAAGATAAATTAACTTCATTCTAATCATAATCCTAGTCTGTTCCTAGCCCAAATATGAATAATTAGAACACACTAAATTTCATATTATCAATATGATTACACACATGATAATTATTATTCCTAATATTTATTAGTCATATGTTAATTTTGTTGCATTCTAAACTTATTATGAGTCTTTCAACACTACAAAACATCTAAATTATCTAATTAGTAATAAAGCAATTAAATAATGCTTAAATATGCAAAATTAATCAAGAAAAACAAAACGACTAGTTATGAATTAAAATAAATAACAATAGGATTCACTTCACCCAATACAAAAGCAGATCTAGACTAGCATGTTAATATGTAAATTACAAATGAAATTATGGAAAAATATCACCCAAATCATGAAATAATCTCCAAGGAATTGATCTTCAAGTCCAAGGTTGAAATCTTTAATTTGTAGATGTGATTGGCCTTCAATTCCTTGCTAGAGTTTGATCTTATCCCTCAAAAGTGATGAATTGACCTCTTGTTCTTGATGATAGTATTGTGTATGAAGAGATAAGAGAGTGTGTTTTACCCTATTCTCTATTTGGGTCGGGCGATGTGCCATAAGGTTCACTAAGCACGTTTTGTGGACTAGTTTTGTTCACTGTAAATTATATATAAGGTTGTGAGTGCCCGTTCTATTTCACATAAGTTCATTCTTGAGTAGCATTCGATATTTTGATAATAACTTTTCACCTGATATCAAAATGATTGCTACCTAAAAAATGCTTCTCAATCTAAGACTGAGAATCCGAAACATAATTTTTTGGTTGAAAATTGAAATGCGAAAATACTTATATTTCAATCCTTTGAACTCCAATTTCATCCAATTGCTCATATGTGATTTTCAATCATCATTTTATGATTCGAATAAACTATTAGATGTTTACGTTTTGGTCTCGAACTTTGGATTGGTTTTGCCCCTTTTCATTCATTTCTTTCAATTCCACTAATTTGCCTTGAGTTTTCCCTACAAACCATATTACCATCTATTAAGCCATAAGTCTTCTAAATTAATGACAATTTATCTCATTTAACGACTCAGATAAGTGAACAAAATATACTTATCACTTTGTCTAATTTCTTGTTTGTAAATGAGGTATATAAAAATTTATTATAATAATTTTCAAGAATTAGAAAATTATTCCTTGTTGTTCGTGAATGCCAAATGTCTATATGTAGGAGTACAATTTGAACGTTCTATTGTTTTTGTAAAATCTGAATTCAAATGTACTAGTCCCACAAATTACGACCACCATTTTGAAGATAATCTCTTATTTAATTCGTAATTAAGAGGTGTAAGGCACTTTTGGATTAAGTCATTTCTATGGTTCCCTTTTGGAATGGACCTTGATCTCGATTTGAATTCTACTTAATCTATGTAATTTTTGGCTCAGTTTTTACGTTTTTAGAAGGAAAAAAAAAAACACTAAGAACTTTAAACACTCGTGCAAACTAAATATGAGTATAATTGTAACTTTTCATAATTTGGTTTCATCATAAAATTGCATTTATTATTCTAAATATAAATAACTAACACATGCAAAAAAATTTAAGTACACATAGGTATAGAATGAATGTTCAAGAATTAAACTGTATAAAATTGAATCAACAAATTTATTCTAGAGGAAATGGCACCACGTACTTCAAATTTATTAAAAATTCATTCTTTACCTTTCCAAACTTTTATCACCAAATATGCTACAATATATGTAGTATAAATGAAAAATGGAAAATATCCTCAATCCCATATTTAATATACTAAAAGCTGAAATCATGCCACCAGACACGCCTCATAAACCATCTCCAATTCACGTCCTATTTCCCAAATCTCCAGCCTTTACCAGTAAACCATTGAACTAAGATATTGGTAAATCAAAACAAAAAGATCTTCAATACACTCCAAGAACTCTACAAATCATATCTCAACCTGTGATTTCACCATATTTTTCATCTAAAAAATCTTCATTTCTGATACACACACACACCGATTCTTTTCATTTTCCATCAGCCTCACGATCCATGTAAATCTATTGAAGATATGGATGGAGAGAGTTAATGATATTATTCTCTATAAAACTTCATTATTTGCAATCTCTGCATTAAACAATGTATTAAAATCCTGTTTGAGAGATTACACACCAGGCATCAAGCTTCTGACCTATTAGATGGAAACTCCAAAATGCATTTCAACTATAGGATTCGACAAGAACAACCATCAGTTCTATACTGCACTGTCAATAGAGTTATTGGATACCAAGAATGAAAATCTGGAAACTCCTTCAAGACGCATCACTTGTTCAATAAGCAATTTGATGGATGCAAGGGACAATGTTCATGGGTCGCCTGATTCTAACCATTCACATCTAGGAGATGCAACGATCCAAAAAAATAAGTCTTCCAAGAGTGATGCCATGTAGGATAGTGATTATTCTATTGACTTGTTGTAGCAGATGATTCGCAAGAAAGAAACAAAAGAAAACGCCCCAAAAACCATAGAAAATACTCTGAAATCCCATAAACTCCTCCAGAAATGACTCATAAACTTAGTGTTATGGTCAGAAGTCGACGATTATCAGTTACCTCCCGAATTATCTTCCCAAATGAAGGATCTGCAGCATACATATCAAGAAATGCCTTAAATCCGACAATCTTGGTGCTCATGGTGGGAGGAGTAATGTACGATGGCTCAATGCATCTGCTACTCGATTCAAACTCCCTGCTTGATGCCTTAGTGTAAAAGTAAACTCCTGCAAGTATGCCAACCACTTTGCATGTCGCCTACTCAGCTTGTGCTGACCATTGATGTACTTCAAGGCCTCATGATCAGTAAGAAGGATGAACTCCCTCTGTACCAGGTAATGACGCCAATGCTTCAGAGTCTGAACTATGGCATAGAACTCCAGGTTATAAGTGGAATAATTTTTCTTCGATCCTGATAGCTTCTCACTGAAAAAGGCTACTAGACGCGCCTCCTGACTCAAAACACCAACAATACCAACTCCAGACACATCACAATTTACCTCAAACACCTTCTCAAAGTCCAGAAGTGCCAAGATTAGGGCCTCCGTCATCTTCTGCTTAACCAACTGAAAGCTAGCCTCTATCTCCTCGGTCCATTGAAAATCACGCCCTTTAAGGCACTCTGTGATAGGAGCAATCAAGGTACTGAAGTTTCTGATAAACCGGCGATAGAAGGATGCGAATCTATGGAAACTCCTGACATCGTGCAAAGTTTTTGGCTTGGGGCAATTCAAAACTGCTTCAATTTTGGATTGACCTACATGAACACCATCAGTAGACACAACAAAACCCCAAAAAACTTACAAAAGTTGTGAAGAAAGAACACTTATTCTGATTGATGAATAAGCTCTCCGTCCTCATTACATCAAAGACAGCACGAAGATGATTAAAATGTGACTCCCATGTTAGACTATAAATAAGTATGTCATCAAAATAGACTACCATAAACTTCCCTATGAAAGACCGTAAAACCTGATGCATAAACCTCATAAAAGTTCTGGGTGCGTTGGATAGTCCAAAGGGCATGACCATCCACTCTTACAATCCATGCTATGTCTTGAACATGATCTTCCACTCATCTCCAGGCTTGATTCTGATTTGGGGTATCCGCTTTTAAGGTCAATTGGTATGTTGCACGCTGAAGGATTTATTGATTGGCTAAATGAAGTGGAGCGGATTTTTGAATATAAGGAGGTTATAGATCGTGTCAAAGTGAAACTGGTTGCCATCAAACCCAAAGGTAGAGCATCTGCATGGTGGGAATAGTTGAATCATTCACGGAAGCGACAAGGAAAATCCAAAATTACTGACCGGGAGAAGATGAAGAAGAAGATGAAATGGCACTTCCTCCCTTTGAACAACACTTAAACCTTGTTTCAGAGGCTCCATTCATTGAGGCAAGGCACAAGATTCGTCAATGATTATAATAAGGAATTCTATTAGCTGGTGGCTCGAAATGATTTATCTGAGACAGAGGAGCAGATGGTAGCACGATATTTGGGGGGATTAAGGCAGCCCCTGCGGGATGTTCTCAGCCTTCATTCATTGTAGACGGTTTCTGAGGTATATCAACGGGCACTTGCAGTGGAGAAACAGCAGAGTAGGAGGCCAATGGTCAGAGGTGAAAGTAGTCAGCCAGTTCGCCCTCAAGAATCTCGTCCTGCTTATCAGCCACAACGGGACAATTCCAACTCAAGTATTAAGTGTTTCAGGTATGGTGAACAGGGGCATAGGGCAATTGATTGCAGGAAGCCTGCTGGTCAGAAGAATAAAAATCTTCTGATTGAGGAGGATATGATAGAGGAGTTCGAGGAAGTTGGGAAGCCTGTTTATGATAATGGTGAAGATGAGAACATGCTATATGGAGATGGCCAGGAGACCCTGGTCGTTCGAAAGAGCCTGCTGACTCCCAAGGCGATTCAAGGGATGACTGGTTGAAGACCAACGTTTTCCACACAGCCTGCACAGTTGCTTATAAAGTTTGTAAGCTGATAATTGATAGTTGCAGTTGTGAGAATGTAGTGTCTAAGGGGGCTATCGAAAAACTGCAACTGAAGACGGATCATCATCCCAAAGCATACAAATTGTCTTAGCTGAATAAAGGCAGTGAGGTAACGGTAGAAAAATGGTGCTTAGTGTCTTTTTCGATTGGAAAAAAATATGTTGATAATGCTTGGTGTGATGTAGTATCAATGGATGCATGTCATGTTTTGTTGGGACGACCTTGACAGTATGATGACAGCGTTATCCATGATGGGTGGAAGAATACTTATTCTCTTGGCATCAAAGGGAAGAAAATTGTTTGGCGCCTCCCAGGGAAGAAAACATCCCTGCCTCGGTAGTTAGTAACACCAATCTACTTTCTATGTCCAAGTTCTTGGTTGAGGTTGGGCGTGAAAAAATAGTTTAAGCTTTAATGCCTCGTGAAAATAGTGCAGCGAATGTGGATTGGGAATTACCAGCAGAAGTACAGCAACTACTGATGGAGCTTTCTGACTTGATATCGGAGGATCTTCCTCCAGGATTACCACCTATGAGGGACATTCAACATCGATCTTATTTTGGAGTCGAGTCTACCAAACCGACCAGCATATCACCTCAGTCTCAAAGAAGCTGAAGAGTTGCAGCGACAAGTGGTAGAATTATTGGAAAGGGACTACATTCGTGAGAGTATGAGTCCTTGTGCAGTTCCTGCTCTACTAGTGCCGAAGAAAGATGGGTCGTGGCGTATGTGTGTTGACAGTAGGGCAATTAGCGAATCATCTGTTATAACAAGCCAATAGGATAATCACTATCCTATACAACGTCAGTTGGTATCAGAGTGTCAGCATCTTCTTGGGAGATAAATTCCATTAGTTATAATGGTTGGTGGATGTGGTCGTGGTTGTCAAGGGTAGGTTCTGATTGAGGAAGTCCCACACCATAATCATAATATTCAGGGTGTGACGATTGAAGATGAAATAAATCGTAAAAACACAGTTATTTAATCCACATTGAAGATTGAAGATGAAATATAGAGAGGAAGATTGACGATTGAATCGGGCATCAAGAGTATTTCATCCACATAGAGCAGTAAAAACACAGTTATTTTCAGTCTCGTTATATTGAAAGTATACGCAATGGTTGAGCTTACTTCTTTGAAACCCTATAGTGAGTACAAAAGAGTATAATCTTTTATACCATTATCTAGGTGACTACTTTAAGCCGTATAAGGACCCTTTGAGGAAACACACATGATTTGGTTTTAGTTTGTCTTTAAAACCTTTCGGTTGATTCATAAGGATTTATTCGTCAAGTTCACTACATAAAAATACAGCTTTTCAATCAAGTTGTTCAAGTTCCCAGTCAAAATGCGCAACCAATGCAAGCATGACCCTAATAGTAGTATATTTAACAACTGGTGAAAAAAATCTCGTTATAATAAACACCCTTCTCTTGAACCTGAGCCTTTACCTCATTTGGAGTAGTGGGGATAAATGTGCTAAGTTTTCCTAAACTCCACCTTAAATTGATCTCTCTCTTTACCTCAATTTTAGTCACAGGTTCAGGTTCACCCTTAAGGAAAGACATCTCACCCTTTTTAAATTTGACATCCCTACTCACGATGATCTTAACTCCTTTTTGGCTTCCATCCCATAACCTATAACCAACACCCTCAGGATATCCTAGAACGGCAAACTTTCTAGCTCTAGGTTCAAGCTTTCCCTCACTCTGATGAGAAAATGCAGCATAGCCAAAAGTCCTAAGTGTAAAGTAATCACTTAGTTTATCAGACCACCTTTCATAAAGAGTGTTACCAGTTAGAGTAGAAGAATGAGTCAAATTAATCAAATAACAGGTAGTAATAACAGCTTTATCCCAAAATGACTTTGGGACACAAGTACATAACATTATACAAAGTACTTTATCTAGTGTGGTTCTATTCATCCTTTCCGCCATCCCTTTTTCCTAGGAGTGTAAGGAAAAGTCTTATACCTTGTTATTCCATTTTCCTTGCACATACTATCAAATTCAGTGTTACAAAAATCTAGGCCATTACCTATTCTCAAGAATTTAATCCATTTGCCAGCTTGTTTTCTATTTGTCTTTTCTAGTTATTAAAGTTGTGCAAAGTATCGGATCTATCCTTTAAAAGATAGACCCATACTTTCCTCGTGTAGTCATCATTAATAGGCAAGAAATATCTATTTTCATCCAATGTGGAATTACTAGCAGGACCCTTCAGATTTGAATGCACATATTCAACCATGTCTTTAGCTTTGTGAACACTAGCAAAGAAAGAAGTTCGATTATGTTTATTAAGCACATAGTGATCAGAATGACAAATCAAGCACACAATCATTAACAAATGCAATTTTTCATTAAGAAGCTTAAGTCCTCTAATGCTTATGTGTGTTAGTTTATTATGCTATGTATGTGTGTGATCAACCTTGGAAGAAGAAATAGAGGAGTTTAAACCTCTAATTACTTCTCTAGTAGTGATATAAATGTCACTTTTCTTAGTTTACTTAATAAAACTAATGCACCCTTAATCATTTTTAATGTTCAATTTCCAAATTTACCAATGAAGGCATCTTTTTCAAGTCTTATTATTGAAATTAAATTCCTAGACAGTTCAGAAATATATCTAACATCTTTCAAGGTATATGCACGTCAATTTCAAATTTTATATTAATGTCGCCAATTCCACCAATAGGGTAGGCAAAATTATCACACAGCACAACATGCCAAGTATTAGATTCATAAAAGTTTTCAAACCAATTCTTTTCATGGATATCACATGAAAAGATGCACTAAAATTAAGTATCCACCCATGCATGGAAGAATTAGCAGTTAGATTTAGTTCAGCAGTATAAGCAATAGAACTTGTAATCATGTAAACTTCACCGTCATCAACATCGGGGCAGAAGACAACACATTCGTCTCATCTCTCTCTTTGACCTTTAACTTACCTTTCTCCTTATAACATTCATTTATAAAATGCCCCGTGTTTTCATAGCCATAGTATTTTTTAAACTTTGTTCTAGACTTTGATCTAGACCTATTCTTGCCCTTTTTTCCGCTCCATCACTACTTAACTCATCACCACTTTGGTATTCGTTAAGACTATTTTACCTAAACTGAGTTCTACCTCGTATCATATGTTTCTCTCCGCTTTTATTATCATGTTTTTTAGATCTAATTTTCATCTCCTTACTTCTAAGTCAATGACAATTTCAGACGTCAAACTGTCCCTGCTGTACTTAATTACATTTTTAACCTCTTTATACGTGTCAAACATAGAGTTAAGCAAAATTATGGCCTTGTAGGTTTCAGACACTATTTCTTCATAGCTAACAATATCTTAAACTAACTTGTTAAACACATCTAAATTGTTATCAAGATCATTTGAAGGATTCATTTTAAAGTGAAGAAATGCTCAAGTAAGTAAAGCTTGTTCGGGGTAGATTTGAATAAATACAAGTCTTTCGATTTTTTTCAAAGTTATTTGGCGGTTTTTAGTTTGCCCACCTTTCTTAAAATAGCGTCAGACAAGTCTCGGTATTCTAATGAAATTAACAGAATTGACAATGCAACAAAATAGATATGTCCAATCAAAAGAGATCTCACAACATTTATAGCACAAAGAACAATAAGCTAATTCATCAAAAGCAAGTGCTCAATTGAAACAATTAAGAGCAAGTAATCCTAATTTCTAGCACAATCAATGTTACCCCTTACAGTAATTACAATCTTATTGCCACCTCAAATGGCGATGTGCTAATTTTGAAATTAAACAAGTTAAGCCAATTAACCAGAGCAGACCTATCCGAGTTCGTAAATTACAAGAGATGCGAATTTGCTGCTTTAGGGCCACTACTATTCGCCCTAAAGATTCAGCAAAAAATTTTTCAATGCAACTTTCCAATCAATCATAGAATGTGCGTTCGGGGGCAAAATCGTTCAAGTTTTCCTACGTAACCTAAAACATTGAGTAAACGATATCAATATGTTCAGGAGATCAAAATAAGTATTCTGCTTGAAAAAAGCTCGTCGAAAAGTTGTTGTACACGTTGCCGCCATCATGCTTCCCACCACTGGAGGTGTTTTACTTTGTTGAGTATGGGTCCAGCTACCGTTCATCCAATGGAGGTCTCGTTTGGCTGAAATTTGGAATTTTTAGATTCATGTTCGAAAGGGAAATCGCGTCTCCTTCGCAATTTTGGCTGGATTTTCAACCTCCATGCTTTAACATCAGATGTAGATGAAAACTTATAGCCACCAAGGTAATACCAAGCTCAGTTCACCACTAAGATCAACACCACAACTGAACAAGACCAAAGACCTCCTACCGTATTTCTTCTCCTTTCATGATTGCTAGTCAATGCCCACAAAGAGGCCACAAAGGATAGCAAATAATCTCACAAAGATCAATCGCAAAGGTAGCAAACCGAGAATGAACCAAGAGATGGAGAAGAAAGAAGGCAGCGAAATCACGCGCTGGAGGCAGCAAAGGGGAGACCGTCAATCTAGCCAAATAGGCTAAAAAAATAAGGTAAATTATGTTAGGTTAAGGTTGTGGCCTGAGAGGCCCAACACCAAATAATAACGGGCCAATAAAATGGGTCTTATTGCTAAGCCATCCAAGTGAATGGGTCGGGTCGTAAGCAACTTTACTAAATTAGGTCGCTTCGAGTGGCCCATCCAAATTGGAGTTTGGTCATTCATTTCGTGGTGTCAATAAACCACTCAGTCATTTGGTCTAAACCGACGGAAATTATAATTGAGTTATCATCATGGCCCTAGGAGATCGTTTGACAACAAATTGTCTAACACAAGGACCTTAGATGATGCATTTTGTAGTAATGTGTAAAGACTTCATCTCAATCTACATTGTATGTATTGTTGTATTATAATTCAGAGACAAATAACAGGATTATATTGATGAAATTTTTAAGGAAACCTACAATTTTAATGTGATTTTCCTACATTTCTTGCTACAACATAGATTTTATCAAGTTCATGATGATTTCCTACATGTTGTTTTGAACTCAACAATTAATGAATTGATTGGATATATTTGTAATTCCATATTCATTGTTATTTAGTTTGTACATTTTATCGAATTTTAGCATTTTTTTAATGATCACTAATGAATTCAAGATTCATTTACTGAACTTTATTTTTGCCAGGTGTCTACTAGTATTTCAATAATTGATTGAGTAATTTAAGGAGTCTTCTTGGATATGTAAAAGCCACATTTATTTTGATGTATTTCCCATTGTCCTCTAGTATGTATAAATTGGAATGTAATCTGCAATAACTTTTTATGGCAATAAGATTGAGTATTTTTTATGATATAATTCCCAACTTTGCTTGCCTTCATTACATTATCAACGAATTAGTTTTGGTGGATGCCATTATCTTTCTGTGTTTTCCCTCCCGTTACGGTCTCAACCATAGGCTGTGTAGGCTACCTTTGGCTTTCTTTCTTAAAAAACAAAAAAATAAGAAAAAAAAATAAAGAGAGAGAGAGAGAGAATTGAAAATCGACTGCACTTGGACGTGTTGGCTGGGCCAAGTATAATTTTAAAATGGCCTACATCGGGCCTCTTTAAAAGCAGCCAAACTTATTTTTCACCTTGGATCTGTATTAACGGGAAAACCTTGCTTGGTTGCACATGCATGTCATTGTAAGGAGGCAAAAAGTACATATAGAGAGAGTTCAAAATTGTATCATGATGATTTAATGAACACAATAGAGCCTTTAAAACATAAAAACATGACCATAAAAACAAAAATAATGTATTTGAACCTACTACAGAAAATCATTCAATCAAAATTACACTGAATGATTCCAATCAATGAAGGAAAATACGTGGAATCTATCGTTGAAATTAAAACTTACCAACATCCCAAATAAAGTGAAAAAAGTTTAGTCAAAAGATGATAATCATTCATCTTCAAAAAGTCTGACAGTAATTGCGAGATGCTAATCTCAAATTCATATCTATTCATTGCTAGAAGAGTTGTGAGGTGGCAAGAAATCATCCAACCAATCAACATAAATCTCCTTAACATGCCTGTCATGCTTCCATTTTTTTCTTTCTTCATATTAATTTGCACGAGCAACAATGACTGCAGTTGCACAAGATAAACCAATTACAGGCCTAGGAGGGGCTCTTCTAGAATTTTGTGGCCTGAATTCATTACCATCTCTGTCTCAACACGATAACCATGTAACTGCATATGTATTGGAAATTTACTTAAAATGTAAAGTATTTCCAATAGGAAATAAACATGCTACTAATTGAAAGCGATGCTCAAGTAGGAAATGTTTTATTGAAATTGAGTATAAGAAGGGCCTTGAATTTAATTGTACTGAACTAGGCCAAAAAAAAAAAAAATAAATTTAAATTGTACTACGAGAGTAAATATCATGAGAAAAATGACATGTTTCTCCAAAAGGGCATTGGCCAATTTCCCAGTTGCAACCTAGTATCGTTTTCCAAAATGCTGTCTTTGCTGGAAAGTATCAGAATTACTGCTGATGTTCTTAACATAATCAAGCTAAGAATAATCACTTTTATTTATCAAATCGGGCCATGAAGTTCTAGTACTTTTAACAACACTCACTTTTGCTTTGTAAGTCATAAATTTCATTGGACATTCATGAAGAAAGTTGCACTCCATATTGACACTCGCGTCCACTGTAAAACAAATTGCAAATTTTCATCCTGTGTATCATTCTTTGGTCAGCACCAAAACTCCAGTGCCTCTCTTCTTTCCTCGAACAAGTTCTTGCCAATTTGGAGGGGATTTCGTAAATCTTCAACACCATGAGCTAATGTGTAATGCTCTCCATTCCTGCAGCTACCTTTGGTGAATTTTACAAAAATACAAGTCATGTAAAATATATGGCTTGTCCGTTTAGTCTCCGAGTATATAGTGATTACATCCTAGGATTTAATTTGTGCAAAGGGTGCGGAATTCGATAGGTTGTTTTCAAAATTCATTGGTCTTGTGAAGGGAGGGGTGTTGTGGGTTGCCTCTCTATTCTTGGATTAGGCCAAATCTAATTGTCAGTTTTATCTTTTAGGAAAAATGCGATATTAAAAATGTGACTCTCTCTTTAAATGTGAGATTATTTTCTGGTCCTACATCTGGTATTATTGTGATTGTTGTATCTAGATCATTGGTTGGACTATATATAGTTTCGTGTGACCCATAGTGGTACTATGCAGTCACTTCTAGGGTTTTCTTTCGTCTTCTCTGAGAGTTTTTCATCTTCTTCGTGGTTTTTGATTTTCAATCTCTGTAAAATTTTAGTGATGTTTAGATTGCATTTTGTATACAATTTGAGATATTGTGATGAGCAATTTTTCTGTAAAGAGAGGCGAAAAGAAAACTTAAGTGATCTTCACACATTCTTGTATCGATTCTTTATGATTCTTAATGGATTTGAACCTAATCTACTTGATAGATGCTCAATGGATGAGTAGGCTTCGATTGAACATCCAGGCCTAAGGCGCAAAAATTCTTATTGTTTTTACTTTCTGCAATTTTATTTGTTTTCTAAAATCACTTTTGTATAAATATTGATCCTGAGACCAACAAGTGGTATCGAAGCTCTTTTTTGATGGGTTAGGGTTAGGATTAAATGTATTTTTTTTTTAAAATCCTAAATTGCATATATGAATTTTTCCAATTTTTTTTTTTGAGTTTTTCTGAAATTCTGGCTAAGATTTACCTTTGATTAAATTTTTGATTGGATCTTTGAATACTTCATGATATTGTTAGTTCTTGTTTTTGAAAGAAATTTGTGGTTTCTTGGGTTCTTGAAGTTCTATGTTTTCTGAGTACTACTGAGTTGTATTTTTCAAAACTCGTTCTGAGTGACGGTGAATTAACTTCACTAACCACATTTCTTGATTTCTTGTGACTCACTACTAAGTTACATTGAGTTGCTGTGACTCGTTGGCTTCTTGTGCAATATTTTGGACTTTGCAACTGGTTTTGGTATTTGCTTGCTACCTTCTCCACTTTGAAACATTAAGGTTTTAATTCTCGTATAATTTCCCTACTCTCTTATTTTTCAATCAATTATTAAATTGTTTACTGCCTATCTTCATTTGTTTATTAAGGTAAGTGATCTACTACTACCTTCCTTTGTCCAAAATCTCCTGCGAGGATCTAGAAATCTAAGGAGGTAGTGGATTTACGGGTCACCTCTCCTTAGACCTATCAAATTGGCAGGCTAACCTGATTTAATTATTATTGTTGATCAATTGTATATCTTAATACTAGACTGGGATATTTGAATCTTTATTGTTCTTTCACACAGTCTATACCTATCATATCCTGTGGCACATATAAACTTGAATCTGTAATCATGACAACTTGACAAAAATTTGAAGTATAAATTTGGAAAGGGACCAGAGATTTAATTTTGTGGTACCAGAAAATGAGGGCTTTATTATTACAACAGAGATGTGTTAGGCTATTGATGGGACATGGGTACTAAAATTAGTGCCTATTGAAGATAGGAATTGGATGAGATTGCTTGGAGTTCTATATTCTTGCACCTGTTTGATAGTGTTATTAGGATGGTTGGAGAACCTATTAATACACAAGGTCTTTTGACCAAACTTAAGTCCCTGTACCTAACTAAATCTTGCCTAACAAATGCTATATTCTGAGGCAATTCTACAATTTTAGATTTGATCCCTCCTCAAGTATAGAAGAAAATATTGATAAATTCACAAGATTGATTCAAGAATCAACTGACTGCGATGAGAAGTTATCTCAAGATCAACAAGTTGCTGCTCTGTTAAATGCATTAGGTGATAAATATAGAGATCTGAGAAACGCTTTAGAGTACGGAAGAATCGACAGTACTGTTGATATTTTTATATCATCTTTAAGGAACAGGGAACTTGAATTGAAATTTTAATCTAAAGATCTAAGTTTGGAGAAGGTCTAAATATTAGGGAAAAGGTAAATCCAAACAAAAACTACAATCAATGCAATTTCAATTCACACAAGAAAAGAAAACCTTAATTTCCAAAATTCAGGAATCAGAATAAAACTTAATCAAAGTCGAAGTTACCAGCCATAAAATGTTATTATTGTGAAAAAACAGGACACCTCATAAAAGATTGTTTTAAAAAATATATCTGACATGAAAGGAAAAACAAACTCAGATGGGTCTACAACAATTGCCTACAATAATGACCCTAATATTCAGGGGTTGACCTAGTTATCACGTCCAAAAGAAACCTAAATGAATGGATTTTAAACTCTGGTTGCTCATTTCATATGTGTCCCATTAGAGAATGGTTCACTAGCTTAACTGAACTTAGAGGTGGTCAAGTTCAGATGGGAAATAATATGACTTGTCAGATAAAAGGTATTGGAAACCTTAAGCTTTTGCTAGAGAATAATAATACCTTTGAACTGTCCCAAACTAAGTATGTACCTAATCTTCAAAGAAAATTGATTTCTCTTGGGCAGTTGGATGATGAATATGAAATTAGGATCCATAAAGGATTGACCAAAATAAGTCTAAACTCTAGAGAAATAATTTCCTCTCCGAAATCGAATGAGATTTTGACACTGCAAGCTGAACCATTAGTTGGAAACAGCTCTAGAATTGTGAAATCTTATGATAACAAAACCCTAATTTGGCATAGGAGACTTGGCCACATTAGTGAGAAAGGTTTGACAATTTTAAATAAATTAAAATGTTTTGGAAAGGATGATATTGAAAATCTTGAATTTTGTGAAGATTGTGTTATTGTTAAACAAAGTAAACTGCCCTTTAAAATAGGGGTCCATAAATCCACTTCTACACTCGAGTATTTACATGCTAACTTATGGGGCCTAGCATCAATAAATACTCCAAGTGGCTTCAAATTTTATTTGTTAATAATAGATAATTTTTAAAGAAAAATCTAGACCTCTCTTTTAAAACATAAATCAAATACCTTCCAATAACTTTTAAGCAATGGAAACTAATGATAGGAAAACAGATAAATATAAAGATCAAAGCACTTAGAGTAGATAATGGCCTTGGATTTTGTAATTTTGAATTTGACTCCTTTTGTAAAGATTCTATTATGTAAAATACCTTATGCAAGTACTGTTGGCTCCATTATGTACCAAACTTGACCTGACTCATGGAATAAGCATTCTTAGTAGATTTACGGCTAATCTAGGCTAGACACATTGGCTAGCAATTAAAAAGATAATAAAGGTGTTATCTTAAAGAGGTATACAGATTCTAATTTTGCAGGTGACTTAGATGAAAGAAGGTCAACTTCTTCTTATGTGTTTACTCTTTGTGATTGTTGTATTAGTTGGAAGTTCCAATTACAAAAACTTGTAGTTTTATCTTCTACAGAAGCTGTGTACATTGCAGCATGTGATGCTGTCAAAGAGGGACTATGGTTAAGGGGTTTATTAAATGAACTTGGCTGACACGACCCGTCCCGAATCATCCTAGTGGACCCAAAACGTGACGTGCGTCGATGAAAGATGTTGACTAGATGTCAATTCTATCACCAAGGCTAACTATGCAACAAAATCAAATGCTTATGTAAAACATAATGCGATGGGCCCAAAATATTTACTTTATGCCCCCATCAATATGACTTTATAACACTCAACATATTGTGTGGCTGTCATTCCGAAATCATTAGGTTCTTTCAGCTAAAAAGAATCAATTGCTACCTGTAGGAAAAATTACGAGAAAATATATGAGTTGATAGCTCAGTGAGTGGAGAAGTTCAAAAATAATTATACTTTTTCATTTACACATTTTTATTGAAAATCAAATTCACATCATTTGATAATTCACAAGTTACCATCATGTAATTATAGCCAAAAAGTGAAATATTCACATAAAGTCATACAATATCATCTTAAAATCATGATATGAACATAAGATGGTAATTATGCTATAATCTCAACACCTCAAATGTACTGAAAAATCCACCAAAATTGTACCCTCTGATTAAAATATGTAATCCGCCCCTCGGGCTAAGAACTTTCACCACGGGCCTTTGGCCCCTTCCGTGAACGAAAGTCAGTCTCAAAAATATCTGGTAATCAATTTTAGAACACGAGCAAGGCCCCTCAGTGAACTATATGTACACGGTTGAGACCCCTTCATCCCCGGTCAAGGACCCCTCAGTGTAGTATAGAACACGACCAAGACCTCTCAGTGAATTAGAAGAAATATATAATCATGGGTACTTTTCTGGTCGATCTCAAAATCACTTCTCATATCCCAATTCACAATGTACCGTATACAATCTTTGAAATCCCACATATATCATAATAAAAAATATTTCCATAAAAAATCATATAATTCGAACACGTAATTGCATATAATTGCACATACTTTAACAATATACTTAATTTATAAATACTGTAAAAATATTTATATTTTTCCACTCACGGTACTATGTTCGCAAAATCAACTCGGTCGATATGCCATTCCAATGTCAGTATTGCCGCATGAAATATAATATAATTTTTAAATCAATATTTAATTATTTTAAATAATTTCAATAATTAAATAGGCGATATCCAAATTTAATCATTTCACGTTTAAGCGATTTACACGGTCTCTTTAATCGCTAAAACTGGTTTTTCTTTCACTTTACTCAATTTCATAGTTTATTATACTTAACCCATTTAATAAAATTGAATTTAATCTAACAATCTAACAACTATAAAATCAAACATAACTTGACAATAAGTAACTTTTTACTTATCTTTCAAAATTGAATAATTCAAACCTAATAATGTAGACTACTTAATTCCTAAGACATTGGCAAAAAAAAATTTTCTTCCTCTTTTCTCTTCCTTTTTCTCTTTGGTACGTTTCTTATTGGGTGTGTGTTATGTGTGTCTTTTTTTTTTTTTTTTGGATAATGGGTTTGTTTAATGTGTATCCAATTCACCGCCTCACTGTTTTGTCCCTTTTTTTTTTTTTTTTAATTAATGCATTACATTGGCTTTATGAATGAAGTTCTTAAAATTTGTACAAATAACCAAAGTGCAATCTATTTAAGCAGAAACCATGTATATCATGATAGGACTGAGCATGTTGATATTAGCTTTTACTTTGTTAGAAATCTGGTTGAAAAAGGTTTGATTAACTTGGTTAAAATTCCAACTGAGTTTAATCCTTAATTGAATTTAATCCTTCTGACATTGGTATTAAGGTTCTACCCTTCAACAAATTCAGAAATTCTTTGAAAATTCTGAATATATCTTGAAATGTAATAAATTCAATTAAGGTCTTTGAATCTGTTTCATTTGAAAATAAACTAACTCTTTCCTTTTTTCAGAGCAAATGAAACTAGTAGATTGTCTTGAATCTACAGAAGAATCCTAAGAATAGATCAGCAAAGTGGAGATTTTTGTGTGTTGCCTCTCTATTCTTGGATTGGGCCAAACCTAAAGGTTTTTGGGCCATGCTGGTTGGGCCACCGGGTTTTATCCTTTAAGAAAAATGTGTTATTGGAAACACGACTTTCTCTTTAAATGTGAGATGAATTCTTGGCCTTACATTTGGCATTATTGTGACCATTGGATCTAAATCATTGTTTAGAATATATATAGCCTCCTGTGACCCTTCATGGCACTGTCCAGTCACTTTTAGGGCTTTATATCATCTTCTCTGAGAGTTTTTCATCTTTTTTGTGGTTTTCGATTTTCAATCTCTGAAAAATCTTAGTGATGTTTAGATTGTATTTTGCATACAATTTGAGAGATTGTGAGAAGAACAATAGGCTTTGGCTGAACATCCGGGCTCGAAGGGACGAAATTTTTTTGTGTTTTTACTTTCTGCAATTTTATTTGTTTTATGCCAATCGCTTTTGTATAAATATCGATCCTGAGACCAACAAGAGAATTCTCAAATTGAGAAACATCATCATTAATAGGAGGTGTAGGCCAAAACCTATCGACATTGCCTCTGGCAAAAGGTAGAGGAAGAAATGATGGACGTGGTGGCTGTTGTGTACGATCAGGAAAACTCGTCCTCTTTTGGTATTGAAAGGAAATTCCTTATTCTTCTCACCTAAAAGTGTACTAAGATTCTTTTATTTTTTTTGGGGGGGGGTTGGGGGTGACTGATACCAACCTGAAAAAAATCATAAGAATTAGAAAAAACCGAAATTACCAGGATTGAAATTAGAAGTGATACCAATGCAAATTATCATAAATTGTCCAGAACAATCAACATCATCCACAAAATAAATTAGTCCAAAACAACACATAGAAATAAAGCACCGAAAAAACCAAGAATCAGAAATTTCGTATAGAAAGATAAGCTTCTTCTCGGGGTTTCAGATTCCTTCTAATATAAATCTGAAAAATTAGAATTAAAAGGTACGAAACTCATATTTTATCTAGACCATTTATTAATTAGAATCTAGCCATTTAGTCTCTTGATCAAACTTCAATCTTAAATTTTAACTGGATTTTTCTATCACATTCAACACGGTTCTTCCCCCTTTTTTTCTTTTGGCAGCATGATTTTTACTCGTAGGGTTTGATTCGAGACATAAAATTTATTTTATTATATTAATGAAGAAACTGATTTCTAGGGTCACTGTGAGGCTTAAAATTAATTTAGTTCACCATCTGTAACTCGAAAGTCTGGGAGGAAGATGGAGCAATCCAAATAAAACCCTCAAGTCTTCACCTTGTTCAAAACGAGGATATGTTAGAACTTACAAGCTTCCTCCAAGAATTTAATACAGTAGTGATCTAAAATTTAAAATTATAAAAACCTAGAAAGCAACGCTCAATTTTTGAAGAACAAGAATTCAATTCTAGACAAAACTTAAATCTATAAACGACCTTACTAATTTAACATCGATTGTTTATAATAACTTTTTATAAACAAGAAATTAGACAAAGCAGAATTATCAAACCTGAATTTAATTAGAATTGATGTGATTTCTGGTAGATTAGAGAGTTCTCTCTGGTGAGCTCTGTTGGAATAATTAATAATTCCATATGTGGACTTCACATTCGATTGCAAAATTTTACGGGTTAGATATATGGCTCATAATGATATTTGTGTTTGAGCCAAATTTATTAAGTGATCAATTGGCCCTTTTACACCTTATGGGTTGTAATTAATTTGATGTGGTAATTTAAAGTATGTGGGCCGGAAATAAACCCTAATTAGAATTATAATCGTAATGGGACGGCTCAAATTATTTCCTATATATAAAGGCTAGGTCCCCTCTCCTCTCTATATATATGTTTTTTCATTAGCTTGCCCCATTGATAGCTATTACTTTGTGAGTAGTAAGGAGGGGAAGATCTTGACCGCTATTATAACTATTATTCATATCAACAATGGCTTCCGCAGGTATGAATTCGATTTATCAATTTATTATTTTGTGATTCTTGATTCTTAGCATGATTGAAATTAAATATTTATAATTGGTATCAGAGCCTACATGCTAAGATCAGTATCCTTCGTAAAAATAAAATAAAATAACATTAGTGAAGTTCTTTTCAATTTTCTGACCTAATCATGATGAAATTTCTAATGAGGTTATTTTGCTCTTCCTTCCCTCCATATTTCTTTTCAAACTCAAACCACAGAACCCTAATAATAATAATTTGAGCAAAAAAAAAAAAATTCCCTCAAATTTCCCACCCGTCACCAAAATTTTTTCCTTTTCCACCCAGCAAAATCTGGGATTGTACGTAAATCAGAGAAAATTTTGTACTGAAAAGTGAGAATTTTGGTTAATAATGGTTGGGAATCAAGAAAATTTGAGGGCTTTTAGACCGTTACTGATAGTTGCTTGGAGTTTTCTGTTGGCTTCAATATTTGTTTCTGTAGAAAGAAGTAGCTTAAAGCTGAAATTTTTAACACATGATGCACAAACGGTTTTTCAATCAAAACCAGCTATGGTAGGGTCCCATTCATTGATTTGAGGAGAACTGTTCTCTATCCTCTCACCTCTAGAATTTTACCCATTTAATAATATTCATGGATTTTGGTTGCCCTAACTTCAATTTTTCTTGAATAAGCGTGGGAATCCATGGTAGAGGGCGATGAAGAACAGGGGATCTTCTTGAAAATTGTTGAAATTAGGGTTGAATTTGTATGTGGGTTTTACCATATATGTTTCACTGTTATGTTCCATAAAGACAAAAAAGTTGTGAAACGGGTTGAATAAAGGAGACGGGGGCTATGTTGTAATTTAAGAAGTTAAAGGCCCCTGTCTACAATTAAATGATTGTGGTCATGTTGTAATTTTTAAAGTGAGGATCTGTCACGCAATTTTAAATATTGAAGGACCTGATTTTAATTTTTTATTTGGGTTAAAATGTAATTTTCAATAAGGGTTTCTTAATTTGAACTTTTAAAGTTTTGACCCTAAAATTTTAATTTTTGACCCGGTTAAAAATTTTATTTAATAATTGACTCGATTGAAATATATTAAATAATAATAATAATAATTTAATTGACGACTTTTGTACTATTTCATTAAAATGTTATGTATTGCCATTATTTATGCATTAAATTTCATTTTGAAATTTGTTGCCAATTTCGTCTCTTAATATTAATCACGTATGAATTTCTTGTCTTCCATCAATTAATGATCATGATTTATTGCATAACTTCTATGATTAAATTTTTTCATGGGCATTGAGACGATTCTTATTTTCCCACTAAAAGAGAAATATTTTGAAATAAAAATGGGTGGTAGCTGCCAAAGTGGCACACTCATTTTTATTTATTCGATTTTCTCTACAATAAAAATACATATATTTTTGCCCAACAACTTTTGATTTATTGCATATAATATCTTGCCCAAAGGTGTTATTAGATGTAATATTTTTTGGAAAATGGCATGAGAAAGTTAATGAGCTTATTTTGGTTTAGAAATTTCCTTCTGTCCAAAGGTGTTGGTATTTCAAAAACCAGTGTAATTTTGTTAACTAGGTACATGATGTGTTTTAAGAGTACCTTATAGTGTGTTGTATTGTCGACCCAAAGGTGACTTTATGATGATGCATCTAGGCTTTTACCGTAATAAAATTTATATGTTTCGATTTAAATTACGGATTATCTAATTAATAGCCCATATTAATTAGTTGGATATTATATCATCTATTTGATTGCATGCATTAAGTTTGGATGATATTAAGAGTGATATTTTATGTTTCCACAGTTTATAATGCCTCATCTATTTCGAATCAATTGTCTGCTATTGAAACTTTGACTGGGAATAACTATGTGAGATAGAAACGAGATGTAGAAATAGCACTTGGCATTTTGGGCTTGGATTTTGCAATGGAGAAAAAGTTTGAAAAATCCACAGATAAGAGTACCATTGAATATGTAGCCGAGCATGAAAAGTGGGAAAGAGCTAACAAACTCTGTTTGAAAATCATTAAGCGATCGATATCTGATTCCATTCTAGGTGTCATCCCTGATAATGAAAATGCCAAAAGTTTTATGGATGCCATAGGAGAAAAATTTATTGAGTCTGATAAAGTCAAAATTGGGGATCTGATGGATAAATTTAGGAGCATGAAATATGATGGCACAAATGGTGTTAGGGAGCATGTCAGGAAAATGATAAATATATCATCTAAGCTAAAGGCTCTTGACATTCCCATTGCGGAGCCTTTCCTGGTCTATCATGTTTTGAATAGCCTTTCTAGCAAGTTTAATAAGCTTAAGGTTGCTTACAATGCTCAGCGGGATAAGTGGAATTTGAATGACCTCATAGCAGTGTGTGCCCAAGAAGAGTATAGGATGCGCCGTGAAACTGTTGAAACTGTGCAATTAGCTTTTCAGCTATCACAGAATAAGGGGCCTTCTCATAATCATAAATCTAAATTTCGTAAGGGTAATAAGTCCCATCGAAGTCAGCAGAATAATAATTTTAGTGGTCCCAAAACAGTTATAAAGAAAAATGATCAATGCAAGTTCTGTAAAAAGAAGGGTCACTGACAGAAAGACTGTTTTAAGTTCAAGACTTGGTTGGAAAAGAAGAAGAGTTTTCAGGTATTCCCTTGGCCTTAGTTTGTTTTGAGTCTTCTTTAGTAGATGTACCTTTGAATTCTTGGTGGTTAGACTTGGGAGCTAGTATTCATATTGCGAATTCCTTACAGGGGTTCATAAGCAAACGGAGGCCAAGTGAGAATGAAGTAAGCTTGAGCGTTGCAAATGGATTTCAAGTGAAGGTTGAATTCATAGGAGTAGTGAAGTTAACTTTAGAGTCTGGTTTTTATCTTGTTTTAGAAAATACAGTTTATGTACCACAGATGAGACGGAATTTAATTTCTATACAAAAACTTGATGCTTGTGGTTTTACATTTAATTTTGGTAATGGAATGGTTAAGTTATTTAGTGATTCTCGTTTGATTGGAAATGACATTTTATGTGATGGTTTATACAAATTATCTTTGGTTTCTTTTGGTGATGTCTTGTGTGTTACAAATGTATCAAAGAAAAGGGCTTTAATTCGTGAATCATCCTCTATGTTGTGGCATAAGCGATTGGGTCATATTTCTAAGGATAGAATGGAAAGATTAGTAAAAGATGAGATACTTCCTTCCTTAGACTTCTCCGATTTTGACACCTGTATAGATTGTATAAGAGGAAAGTTAACTAAGTCTACGAGGAAGGGTTCGACTAGGAGTAATGAAATTTTGGACTTAAATTCACATTGATATCAGTGGACCTTTGCTTTCCACTATATGTGGGAATAAATATTTCATAACTTTCATTGATGATTTCTCACGATATGGATATGTTTATTTGATTAACGACAAATCACATGCACTTGAGAAATTCAAAGTTTTCAAACTGGAAGTAGAAAAACAATGTGGGAAAAGTATCAAAGTTGTAAGATCTGACCGAGGTGGTGAGTACTATGGGAAATATGACGAGTTTGGTCAAAATATGGGCGATTTTGCAAAATTTTTACAAGAGTGTGGAATAGTGCCCCAATACATCATGCCAGGGACACTTGAGCAGAATGGTGTTTCTGAAAGACGTAATCAAACTCTAAAAGATATGGTTTGAAGTATGATGAGTAGAACAAATTTGCCTGAATATTTGTGGGGTGAAGCCTTGAAAACAGATATGTATATTTTGAACAGAGTTCCAAGTAAAATTGTTGCAAAGACACCGTTTGAATTATGGACAGGACGTAAGCCAAGTATGACTTACTTTAAAGTTTGGGGATGTCCAGCTGAGGTTAGGATTTATAATCCATTTGAAAAGAAATTAGACCCTAAATCAACTTCTGGCTACTTTATTGGGTATCCGGATAGATCAAAGGGATATAAATTTCACTGTCCAAATCGCGGCACTAGAATTGTGGAGTCCATTACTGCTAAGTTTTTGGAGAATGATTTTGGAGATAGTGGAGTTCCACGTTGAGAGAAATTCTTATTGAACCTAATCAAGTTGTAGTTCCAATTCCTATCATACAAGAAAGAGTTGGTTCCCAACCAATTGAAGTTGTTAATGAAGAACCGAGGAACCAGGAGGAATCTCCAATTCCTCAAACAACGATTGAATCGGTTCTTGAACCACAAGTTAGGAGATCACAAAGGGAAAGAAGATCTGCATTGCCCAGTGATTATATTGCATATTTATTGGAGAGCGATTTTAATATCGGGCATATTATTGATCCTGTAACTTATAATCAAGCATTGACAAGTCCTGAGGCATATAAATGGATAGCTGCCATGGAAGATGAAATGAGTTCTATGGAAAGGAATAAAGTTTGGGATCTTGTTGAACTTTCTCCAGATGCTAAGGCTGTAGATAACTAGTGGATTTTCAAAAGTAAATTAGATTCAAAAGGAAATGTTGAACAAAAGAAAGCAAGATTGGTTGCAAAAGGTTTCATTCAACGAGAAGGCATTGATTATGTTGAAACCTTCTCCCCTATTTCGTCGAAAGATTCTTTTCGAATTATCATGGCTTTTGTGGCACACTACAACTTGGAGCTTCATCAAATGGATGTTAAGACAGTATTTTTGAATGGAGATCTTTCTGAAATGGTTTATATAAAACAACCTGAAGGTTTTGTTGTAAAAGGAAAAGAAAACTTGGTGTGTAAGTTAAACAAATCCTTATATGGTCTCAAGCAAGCATCTCGACAGTGGTATTTAAAGTTTGATGAGGTTGTGACATCTTTTGGTTTTGTTGAAAATACTATTGATCAATGCATTTATCTTAAAACCAGTGAGAGAAATTTTATTTTCCTTGTATTGTATGTTGATGACATTCTACTTGCTAGGAGTAACTTAGGGCTGCTTCATGAGACAAAGAAAATGTTGTCTGCTAATTTTGAGATGAAAGATCTTGGAGAAGCTTCCTATGTACTTAGCATTGAAATACATCGTGATAGAAATTGTGGTTTATTGGGACTTTCTCAGAAAGCTTATATACGACGTGTTCTAGAAAGGTTTAATATGCAGAATTTGCACCTGGTGATGTACCTATCATAAAAGAAGATAAGTTTAACAAAACTCAATGTCCAAGGAATGAGTTGGAAAGGGAGTCTATGAAGATGATCCCATATGCTAGTACTGTGGGGAGCTTGATGTATGCCCAAGTTTGCACTAGACCGGATATAGCCTACGCAGTAAGTGTCCTTAGCAGATTTCAATCTAATCCAGGACAAGAGCATTGGAAAGCAGCTAAGAAAGTTATGAGATATTTGAAGAAAACTGAAAGTTATATGCTTACATTCCAACGTACAAATCATCTTGAGGTGGTAGGATATTCAGATTCTGAATTTGCTGGATGTCAAAATGATTTCAGGTTACATTTTTATATTAGCTGGTGGTGCCATTTCTTGGAAAAGTGCTAAACAGACTTTAGTGGCATCTTCTACTATGCAAGCTGAATTTGTGGCATGTTATGGGGCTACAGTCCAAGCCGTTTGGTTAAGAAATTTCATCTCTGGCTTGAAAGTTGTTGATTCCATCTCAAGACCGATCACCATCTACTGTGATAATAGTGCAGCAGTATTCTTTTCAAAGAATAATAAAAGTTCTGGTGGATCAAAACATATTGACATCAAATTTTTGGTTGTTAGAGACAGAGTCAAAGAAGGGCAGACGAAAGTAGAGCATATCAATACAGAGGTGATGGTTACAGATCCCTTGACTAAGGGACTCGCTCCAAAAGTTTTTAAGACACATGTTACTAATATGGGTATTGTGGAAACATTTGATATTTTTGGTTAGTGGGAGTTATTTATGTAAAGAACTACGTTTTGGGTTTAATCCCTTGCGGTGTACGTAGGCAACCCATATATTTTCGAGCACAGCCCCTTCTGATAATAAAATAAATTTTCCCATATCCATGAACTATTTTTAAGCATGCATTTGACTTATATCTTTTTATATTATTGACATCTTGAAATATGACGTATAAAGACATAAGATGAGTCTCTTTTAGAGACATGTGGCTTCATTTTGATTCGAAGCATTATGAGGACTGATATGAGTTAGCACAGTTTTTTTATCACATTTGGTGCTAAGTTCATACCACATTGGTTGGAGGATGGGGATCCATGTCGATAAGGATGTTGACATTTGTAGTTGTGGAATGGTCTTACATTGCTTAATTGGTGTAATGACTTCCATGTTCAGTGTTAATATTCTTGTTGGACCGAATCATGTTACGTAAGGTGTCATCATTGGAGCTATACTTTTGTGGCCACCTATGTAGTCTAACTCGGGTGTTAAAACTTTGTTATGGCAATCAAATGTTTGCCCAAGTGGGAGAATGTTGGAATAATTAATAATTCCATATGTGAGCTTCACATTCGATTGCAAAATTTTATAGGTTAGATATATGGCTCATAATGATATTTGTGTTTGGGCCAAATTTATTAAGTGATCAATTTGGCTTTTTACACCTTACGGGTTGTAATTAATTTGATGTGGTAATTTAAAGTATGTGGACCGGAAATAAACCCTAATTAGAATTATAGTCGTAATGGGACGATTCAAATTATTTCCTATATATAAAGGCTAGGTCCCCTCTCCTCTCTATATATATGTTTTTTCATTAGCTTGCCCCATTGATAGCTATTACTTTGTGAGGAGCAAGGAGGGGAAGATCTTGACCGCTATTATAACTATTATTCATATCAACAATGGCTTCCGCAGGTATGAATTCGATTTATCAATTTATTATTTTGTGATTCTTAATTCTTAGCATGATTGAAATAAATATTTACAAGCTCATGCTAAACAATGAAATTCACTCCTTCCAAAAGCAGTTAAAAGGGAGAATGAAATTGGGATTGAGTGAGTGTTAAAAGTTATTAAGTTTTTTTCCCCTCTCTCTAAAAAGCATTAATTTGAACCAAATATTACTATGATTAAGAAGATTCCATAATGGAGATCAAGTCCCAATCTTAAACGAAAAACTCTAGAAATGGCTAAACCAAAACATTCCTTACACCTCTTAATTATGAAATAAATATGAGATTGATTTCAAAATGGTGGTTGTAATTTGTGGGACCAATATATTTGAATTCAGATTTTACAAAGACAAGAGGACGTTCCAAATTTCACTCCTGCATATAGACATTTGGCATGCAGTGTTGTGATTTCTTCATTATCTTCAACAAAATTCGAAG
This sequence comes from Olea europaea var. sylvestris, assembly GCF_002742605.1. Taxonomy (NCBI): domain Eukaryota; kingdom Viridiplantae; phylum Streptophyta; class Magnoliopsida; order Lamiales; family Oleaceae; genus Olea; species Olea europaea. The sequence goes on along the minus strand of NC_036245.1, from coordinate 11,277,277 downwards.
GAATGCTCATTGCTAAGGTGTCAATTTTCTAACACATGTCCAATACGTAATTTTAAAAAATGTACCAACACGATACATTGTCAATATATTATTTAAAATAATATTTATTTTATTTTAGTTTTATATTATTTATGATTTTTATTATTATTAAAATCATAATCCAATGCAAGGTTCAATGCTATTTTTAATTTTTCAAATAGTCTTTGTTATTCAAATGCAAGTGGGTTAATTATTTTTAAAGAAATTTAATGTAGTGGGCCCCTTTTTATTAAGATTTGAGAAAATGGCAACTGCGAGTTTTTTCTCCTCCCCAATTTAGTCAATTGACGGAGTAACAAAAAAAATGCTTAGTGTGTAATTGTGGGTGGCATTTTAGAAGTTTTATATAAAAAAATATGTTTTTATTGGATTGTGTCCCTCTTTTTTTTTTTTTTTACTTTTCTTTAAAAAAAAAGTGACAATTTTTATTAAAAAAGCCACATTGTGTGACTTTTTTTTTCCCCCTCTCTTTTTTTTTTTTTTTTTTTTTTTTTTTTGCCCCACTTGAAGAGAAACTTAATCTGCAAAAATGGAGTTCAAGGTTATACTACTTTCTTCCTGCTTATTTTAAAATTTTTTGCCATGTCAAACATTACACCGTGAAAAACAATAAAGAAGATGAACACGCCACTTGACACATTTGGCATGATAAAGACCAATCCACCAATGTTAACTTCGTGCCTGTGCATCATGCATCCATAGTGGTTACATTCATCGTACCTAAGAAATGAAAAATTGTTTCATAGCATTGATCCTTGTGATGGGAATTCAATTGAAAAGCACCACCATATATTTTATGGGTATTAAAGATAAAAAACTGGACTGATGGAGTTATGTACCTGTGGTCTAATCAGATGGTGATATATATTCCATTTTGTTCTCTTGATGCAGTAGTGGACTCAGGGAACGTCTTCATAACATTCAAAATCAAGTGCTTTTGATGCAAGTACTTGGATCTAGTGGATACGATCTCCGTTGAAATGAAGATTGATTGTAGAATTGGTCGCTAGAAAATCAAATATGAAGTAGATAGAAACCTGTCCCTGATTAGGATACAAATGACCTATCACTCCTTTTCTACATTGAGCGTCCTCAATTAAGATTGCAAACAACTCATCACTCCTTTTGTACATTGAGTTAAAGACGATGGATCACAGTTTAGCCGCTTATGCACTACGTGTTGAATTTGAAAAATTGTTGAACCATAGTCCCTTTGAATGTGACCTACATTTGGACAGCTTATATTTACCAGTTGCTGATGAATTGGACATAAACAAATGTCTGACGATCTGAGGCAGCCGACTTTCACAGTCACGATGATATATGACTTTGCCTTGAGCGTGCAAATATCATCGTCCCTAACAGACGAAACGTGTTTTGATGCACCGTGGTGGAAAACCAATCAAATCCGACTGTCCTTTTCGCTTGGTAAGATTAATGTAATAATTTAAAATTACTATTTGCCACAGAAATAGTATCGAATTGTTCACAATAAAAATCAAAATTCACTATCTCCATAATTTAATTATGTACACCATGGCAGGTCTAACCACCGTGTTATTGACGTGATTATTGATAATTATAATAATCGCACGCGAGTAGCATGGTAATCCATTTCAACGTATGAAAACAATCAGCCAGTGACACGTGCAACTAATCAATTTTTCAGTCCTTTTCTTTTCATGGCTATGGTCTCTTATCTTGGAATCTAAATTTGAAAAGGAAATTTTGCAGTAGAATGTTTCAGTCCTTTTCTTTAGGTGGAATATATGAACTAAAATATTCTTCAAATAATAAATAGCTATTCAAATTAGCCGCCCGAAATGGTCAACGATAGCTAACGGCTTGTTTGGTGGCAACGATTAATGTTATTTTCCATTTTCAACTTAAATTCCAAAAACCCTTTTTAAAAAACTAAACACACCATCGCTCAAATATTTTTAATTTAAGAGTAGGTGAAAATTGAGTAACGTATGAATTTCACTCGATTTTTGACAAAGATAAAATTTTAATCAAGTTTCCTATGTTAAATAAGTATAATAAGAAAACTAAGCATTATTGAAAGGCAAACAGGCCCTTAGATATGTGGCTCTATAAATAAGTGAAAGGCCGAATCAAAATGCTTAACACAAATATCTCATTTCTATACACCCATGGCTGGACTTCAGTACAAATTCTTCCCCACTGATTTCTTCTTTCCTCCTCAAAAGTTCGCCGGCCGAGACATTGCTACTCAACAGCAAATCCCTCTGGTGAAATCCCGAAATACCGATGAATCAGACGAGCCAAAACAGCCCAAAATCACCACCATCAACACCAAAGCGATTACTTCCTCGACCGCAAGCTTGGTTCCGATTAAGAAATCAAATTAAATCAAGGTACGGTCTGATGTACTAGTTATTTGATAAAGACTGTTATATGTAAAATTAAATCTTATTATCAATAAATCTAGTATCGATTTGTTAGATCAAGTCGTTCAGAGTGTGATGAGCATTTGAGGGGTCTAATTAACTTTTTTAAAGGCTTCTCAAATAATAACATCAAAGATTGTTGTGTAATGTATCAAATTACTTTATGTGATGTTGTTTACAGCAGTTATGAATTGGCTATGATTTGGTTAGATTATTATTTTCCAAGAAATTTCGAGAGGCAAGTAGCCAAAATTGGGTCACCCAATTGAATAAAATAATACTATAATGTAATTAGATTCAAAGTTTTGTTTGCTTGATTTTATCTATATTTTCATACATGTTTCTCAACTAGATAAACATTATATTTTGTTATTTTTTTCCTAATAAATTGTTTTGAGAGTTCATCAGAGCAAAAACCTTGTGAGTTAAACCTTTAAGCCCGAATTTGCATAGCCGCTTTTCATATTTAAAAATAATAATAATAATAATAAATTCAAATGAACAAGTATCAAATAAAATATCATAGATCATATAAGGATCGTGTCAATTAAAGCCCTTACATAGATCGAGCTACCTACCTACATAATCGATATGGCTGGTTTTGACATCCTTAATCGAAAGTATCGACCCATTCCAAGTTTTTGATTTAGAATTTTATGAATAAAAAATGATGCCCAAGTAAATTGCATCTTGCTAGTCTACAAAAATCGACTACAAGTTTTGTAACACATGAAAAGCCCGCACACTTCCAGGTCGAAAATTTTAATATTCTAAGACTTATAAGTTTTATTAGTTGCACATGCAAATCCCGTCATATGTTGACTAATATGTATGTGTTGACTGTAAAAATTCAGGGGATCACTTGTTCAACAAAAATATAAGTAAAAAACCAAAAATAATAACTACAAGTAAAAAGTGTTGAACATAGACATCTTGAAATTATATAAAATGAAATTTACAAGAAATACATATTTCATTGTTGCGATTGCGTCAACCAATTTTCTTTATAAAAGAGTTATTCAATGGTTTCACAGCAATATATTATCAACTTTGACGAACAAATAAAACTATTCATTCAAATTCCTTGCAATCAATTTTTTATGGTGTAAAATGAAATGAAGAAAAACAGCAAGCCCTTTAGGAAAACCCTTGGAAATGCGACATGGAACCGAATAAGGTAGGGATATTAATGTAATTGCCGCACTTTCTTAGTGGCTGGTATAAGAATTAACCATTGCCTAGCGCCAAAGCGATTCGACAAAGCTTCGACAAAGGTTTTTTATTTTTTATTTTTTATCAAGAACCAAGAAAATGAAGATGGGAACTCCCAAGTATCTCTCTGTGTGTATTTATAACGTATGCATGTATGTATATAGTTATATGTTTGTTGGATTTGTCGATTGGATTTTACTGTTGCTTACACAAAGTGACTCACTCTTTGGGTAGTCTACTTCGTAGTCTTGTGGGTGAGAATATAGTCATTGTATCATAGACAATTTTACGCCATGTTTGCACATAATTGTGCACTTAATCGCAACACAAGTTTCTCCCCTTTTTAGGTGGTCTCATCGATTCAGATTTTTCCCACTTCTTTTGAACAAAAAAAGAAAGAATTAAAAATCTGCTGCAGTTGGACAACCGAGTACTATTTTTAAGTGGAAATTACATATTCTAATAGATTTGAAATTTCCATTTCATGAATCAGATGGCATGTTTAGTATTTCACAATCAGAACTTATTATATATATATATATATATATATATATATATATATATATATATATAGAAGAAGTGTCGTCGTCACCCATCTCCAATCCAACGACATCGTGTAGAACCCCAAATAATTCTAAACACCTTAGTGGCACTAAGACATGAATATTGGATGACTAAAGTATACTTCAGATTTTTAGTCTCATTTGAGACTAATTTTTGACATAGAAAACATTCAATTTGGAAACTGATATCTGAATAAAAGTTGTAGATCTTTGAGTTAGCTTTCCAACGCACTTTGAATTACCTCAATCGGATATCGGGAAAAGAAGTTATGATAGAAACACTGAAAATTGTGCATTGTCAATCGGACTACAACCGGTCGACCGAAACTACCTTAAATGAAAATTCTCGTTTTTCTCTAGAATTTAAATATTTATTTTCATCAATTATTTTCTCAAAGGGCCACCCACGTTTTTGGCAATAAAAAAACCCTACTAAATTGAAGCATTTAACCTCAAACTTAAATGGCACCCATGTTTTCTCTCTTAAATGAAATTTGACTCTTTATTTGCTTTAAGTTATGGAATATTTACCTATAAATAGAGACCTCATTTCACTCTTTTTTCTCACACCAAAAGCGAGAGCTTTTACATATTAAAGAAAGAGTTTCCAAGAGAGAAAAAAAGAGGGAGAAAAACTATTTTTCCTAGAAGTTTAAGAAGTGTTTCCAAGCATCAATTCTAAGCGGTTTTCAAACATCCAAGGAGTGCATTTCTTTCAACGTCCAAGTTTCATCGAAGTTTTCAATTCAAGTTTTGAAAGTTTCAAAAGCATCAATCAAGGTAGGTAGAGATGCAATGTGTTTAATCGTGTTAAATTATAAGTTTCGATTAATGTTAATGTTTGTCTATCAAATGGTACTCCAGTACGGCATATCCCTTTATGTTAATGGTTGTATGTCAAATGGTATTCCGGTACGGCATACCCTTCTATGTTGAAGAAATGTTCGTATGTCAAATGGTGCCCTCGGGTACGATATACCCCTTCATGTCAAATGGTGCCTCCAGGTACGGCATGTATGAAAAGTTATAAAGTTAATATTTTGAAATGTATAGTTTGATCACGAATGCACCTATAACACCTATTGAGTTTTTCAACTCACAGGTTTAATCCCATCTCTACAGATTGAAAGAATTCTACCTTGGGCATGGATGGAGGAGAAGATGGAGAGTGATACAACGAGCCCATGAAAATCCGGTGAATAAGTGATTTGGATTTATTTTTATGAAATGTTTTCCAATGTTATTTCTTTAAAGTTTTGAATAACGCAGAATGCGAGAACAAGTTATATTTTCTTCAAATAAATTACATTTTGTTGTTTTAAAAAAATGATTTAGTGTTTTCGTTTAAAGTATTTGAAGTATTGTTATTTAAATTATTATCCGAAGATGTAAGCTTCCGCTAAAACGTATACACTTGTTACTAAACCACCGGTTAAGCTAAGTAAAGTAAGTAGCGTTCCGGTCCACTAGGGGTCGGGGCGTTTTAACGGGGTATCAGAGCAAGGTTGTGCCGGTTCTGTAGACCAAGTATATTTTTTTTAAAAACAAAAAAGAAAATGAAAAGTTTAAGGTATTCCATGGTATTGTGTATCCATCCATCAACCTCATCCTATGGCCCAGGTATGTTTATGTTTAAAGTTAATGATTATGTTTATATTATGATACTTTGATATAATTTAGAGATGTATTATTTAAAGATATGTAATGGACTTGGGCAAAAGCTAAGGGCTTAAAGGGAATTGCATGATATGAAAGTTTAAATATTTGCATGTTTTCTTTAAGCAAAGAAAAAGTATGATGTATGTGAAAATGCAACAGATATGGCTCGTAGAACGGCTAGGGCATATAGAGAAGCATTGAACCGTAGAATTGCTATTCATTCCTATGAAAACTATGTAACTGATCCGACCCGACCACTTAGCGAACATGTGTATGACATCTATGAGAGATGCATGACGGCGATTAATGTTGGTATGGAGATCACGCATATTGAGGCCATAAATAACCTCATACACTCCCTCCCACCTCAATGGGGAGATATGGGAGTCACGGTTAGGGATGAAATGTTAGAAGGCAACCCAAACTTGTTCGAGTTTGAGAGGTATTGCCATGCCCTGATTGATTTGTGGGATGATATAGTCCATGAGGAGCCTGAGGAGGAACCTTTGGCTGAGGAAGAAGATCCCGAAGAAGAACCCAAGGATAATTTAGAGAATGATCCTAAGCTTGAGCCACAGATTGAGATGGACATAGAGTCCGGACCTGAGGCGGAAGACTCCTCCGAAGATGAAGCTCCACCAAAGAAGATCCGTAGAACTTATAGGGATTAGATTTAAATCCTTGTAATAGCTTCCCATATGTCAAGAAATAAAA
>NC_036245.1:11204672-11270673 GCF_002742605.1 Olea europaea var. sylvestris | reverse complement strand
GCACAAGCCCCCTACCTTCAACGGAGCAGCTGATCCACTTGCAGCCAAGGAGTGGCTTCGCAAGTTGAAGCGTATATTCTGATTGATAGGGTGCACGGACGCTCAGAAAGTCCAGTGTGCTGAGTTCATGTTCTTCGGTGATGCAAGTCACTGGTGGGACTCAATGTCAAGGACAAGGACCCCCGAGCAACAAGCAGAATTAACTTAGGAGCAATTCAAAGGGGAAGTAATGGACAAGTACTTTCCCCAGTCCTTGAGGGATCACAAAGAAAGTGAATTCCTCCAACTCAAGCAAAAGACTATGTCCCTGACTGAGTATGAGAGGAAGTTTGATCAACTTTCAAGGTATGCTCCACATTTGGTGGATACGGAAGATAAGAAGGTACGAAGGTACGAAGGTTTGAACAATGGCTGAACTTGGATATAAGCATGATACTTATGTCCCATCGTTCACCACATACTGTGAAATGCTGGAAAGAGCTCATGCTATTTGGTACCAGAAGACTAGCACCGAACAACATGGTCAACTGTTCAATCAACCGGACAATGGTAACATGGGAAAGAGGAAATGGAATGGCCAAGACAAGGGAAAAGGCAAGTGGCAGAACAAGAAAGCTAATGGCGGAGCCAATGCCAGTAAAAGCATTGTGCCTGTTATTGCGCCTTGTTCTAAGTGTGGAAGGACACATCATGGCGAGTGCTTACAAAGGAAAAATGTCTATTTCCGATGTGGCAAGCCAGGACATATCATTAGGGATTGTCCCACACATATCCAGAAGAAGGATGATAACAGCGACCATAACCAGAAAGGGAAAGCACGAGTTTTTGCATTGACTCAACAGGATGCAGAGGAAAACTCTAATGTTATAGCAGGTACTTTACTAATAGCCAATACACCTGCTTATGTATTGTTTGATTCAGGAGCTACACACTCCTTTGCTTCAACAACTTTTATGGCTAAATTTAGTATTACCTGTGATAAGTCGGAAGGTACAATAGAAGTTAGTATTCCTTCGGGCAACCCTTTGAATACTAATAGAATAGCCAAGTCAGTAAGTATCGAAGTTGAGGGAAAACCAATGGAAGTGAACCTATATATGATAGAAATGAAGGATTTTGATGTAATACTAGGCATGGATTGGTTAGGTTGTAATTACGCCACCATCCGATGTAAGGAAATGGAAGTATCATTTCAGAAACCAGGAGAGGAACCATTTTCGTTCCTTGGAATGAAGACAAAACCCCTTATTCGACTAGTATCGGCTTTACAAGTTGAGAAGATATTGAGAAAAGAAATATGTCAAGGATATCTAGTAGGTATCTCATGAGGGAAACAAGAGACGATAAGGGTTGAAGATGTACCAGTAGTACGAAAATTCGTAGATGTGTTTTCAGAAGATCTATCTGGTATTCCACCTGATAGACAAGTGGAATTCACCATAGACCTAATTCCAGGGGCAGCAACAGTATCTAAGGCCCCATACCGAATGGCCCCAAAGGAACTACAAGAATTAAAGAAGCAGTTGCAAGAATTCCTAGATATGGGCTTTGTACGACCAAGCGTATCTCCATGGGGTGCGCCGGTATTGTTTGTAAAGAAGAAAGATGGAAGCATGAGGATGTGCATCGATTATAGGGAGATAAATCGATTAACCATCAAGAATAAGTACCCACTCCCGAGGATCGAGGATCTGTTAGATCATCTGAAAGGAGCTAAGGTATTTTCCAAGATCGACTTACGATCGGGATACTATCAACTGAAAGTAGAGACAAAGGATATACCTAAGACAACTTTTAGAACTCAATATCGACACTACGAGTTTACGGTGATGCCGTTTGGGCTAACCAATGCACCTACAGTTTTCATGGACTTGATGAATCGAGTGTTTCATCAATACTTGGATAAGTTTGTCATAGTTTTCATTGGTGACATTCTGATATATTTCAAGAGTAAGGAGCAACATGAAGAGCACTTGAGAATAGCTTTAGAGGTATTACGCAAGGAGAAGCTATATGCCAAATTCAAGAAGTGCGAGTTTTAGCTTGAACGAGTTGGATTTCTTGGACATGTAGTTACTGCCCAAGGGATTGAAGTGGATCTAGCAAAAGTAGAAGCAGTAACCAACTGGAAAGCACCAACAAATGCTAGCGATATACGAAATTTTCTAGGATTGACTGGATATTATAGGAGATTCACAGAAGGATTCTCCAAAATAGCTGAACCAATGACGCAGCTTACAAGGAAGGGAGTAAAATTCCAATGGACGGAAAAATGCGAACAAAGTTTCCAGAGACTTAAGCAGAAGTTGATATCAGCACCTGTATTAACAATACCTGAAGGTACGGAAGGGTTTGTTATACACAGCGACGCATCCAAGCGAGGATTGGGATGTGTACTAATGCAGAATGGAAAAGTGATAGCTTATGCTTCAAGACAATTGAAAAAACGTGAGCAGAATTACCCGACGCATGATTTAGAACTTGCAGCGGTAGTACACGTTTTGAAGATATGACGACATTACTTATATGGACGGAAGTGTGATATCTACACAGATCACAAAAGTCTCAAGTATTTCTTCATACAGAAGGAATTGAATATACGACAAAGACGATGGTTGGAATTGGTGAACGATTACGACTGCACTATTCACTACCATTCGGGTAAAGCTAATGTTGTGGCCTACGCTCTAAGTAGAAAATCAATGGGACAATTGACGTCACTACCCACCTCTCAAGTGGAGTTAGTCAAGGACTTGGAAAAGTTGCAGATCAAAGTAGTTACCACACCAGGACAAGTCACTACTCGTCCAACAACTTTAATAATTCGACCTACTCTTAGAGATCGAATTATAGAAGCACAAAATAAAGACTCATTTTTGCAAAAGATTAAGAATGAAGTTGGTACCGATAAGAAAAAGGACTTTGAAATAGCTGAGGATCAGACACTGATATTTAGAGGACGAATTTACGTGCCTAAGGATGAAGCCTTGAGAAACGAGATATTGAAAGAAGCTCATTCCACCACGTACACCGCACATCTCGGTGATACGAAAATGTATCGAGATCTTCGAGATACATTTTGGTGGAGAAATATGAAAAGAAGTATAGGGCTGTACGTGCAGAAGTGCATGGTATGTCAACAGGTTAAGGCAGAACACCAAAAACCAGCTGGATTGTTAAATCCACTAGATATACCTGAATGGAAATGAGAAAATATCACGATGGACTTTGTGGTTGGATTCCCGAAGTCAACAAGAGGAAATAATGCTATATGGGTAGTAGTGGATCGACTAACGAAGTCAGCTCATTTTCTTCCAGTGAAAATGACATTCAATTTAGACCAATTAGCACAGTTGTACATTAAAGAGATTGTGAGATTACACGGTGTACCTGTATCCATTGTGTCTGACAGAGACCTAAGGTTCACGTCTAAATTTTGGAAAAGTCTACAAGGAGCTATGGGAACGAAGTTGAACTTTAGTACAACATATCACCCTCAGTCCGATGGTCAGTCTGAAAAGACCATCCAAACTTTGGAAGACATGCTGAGAGCATGTGATTTGGATCTAGGAGGTAATTGGGAGTCATACTTACCTTTAGTAGAGTTCGCTTATAATAACAGTCTCCAAGCAACTATTGGAATGGCACCATACGAAACTCTCTATGGTAGAAGATGTAGATCCCCTGTTCATTGGGATGAAGTCGGAGAGAAGAGAGTTTTAGGACCAGAAACAGTTGAAAGGACGGTCGAGATAATCGATAAGATCCGTGCAAGAATAAAGGCAGCACAGGATCGACAAAAGAGCTATACAGATACAAGAAGGAAGGATTTAGAATTCCAAGTTGGGGATAAAGTGTTTCTGAAAGTAGCACCGATGAAAGGTGTACTTAGATTTGGAAAGAAAGGCAAGCTATGACCCCCCGTATATCGGACCTTTAGAGATACTTGATAGAGTCGGAAATGTGGCTTACCGACTAGCTTTGCCACCTGAATTATCGGCAGTGCACAATGTGTTCCATATATCGATGATAAAGAAGTATGTACATGATTCTAATCATGTAGTGAGTTATCAAACCTTGGAGGTACAGAAAGATTTGTCGTACGAGGAACTACCAATCAAGATATTGGATCGAAAAGTGCATAAACTAAGGAATAAAGAGATTCAGCTGGTTAAGATACAGTGGAATCATCACGGCGTAGAAGAAGCCACTTGGGAAAAAGAAGAAGAAGCTAAAGATAAGTATCCAATACTATTCGCCCAATTAGAAGGTAAATTTCTAGGACGAAATTTTAATTAAGGTGTGGGGGATGTAGAACCCCAAATAATTCTAGACACTTTAGTGGCACTAAGATATGAATATTGGATGACTAAAATATACTTCAAATTTTTAGTCTCATTTGAGACTGATTTTCGACATAGGAAACATTTGATTTGGAAAATTATATCTAAATAAAAGTTATAGCTCTTTGAGTTAGCTTTCCAACACACTTTGAATTACCTCAATCGGATATCGGGAAAAGAAGTTATGATTGAAACATTGAAAACTGTACAGTGTCTACCGGACTACAACCGATCGACCGAAACTGCCTTAAATAAAAATTCTCGTTTTTCACTAGAATTTAAATATTTATTTTCATCAATTATTTTCTTAAAGGGCCACTCACGTTTTTGGCAATAAAAAACCCCCACTAAATTGAAGTATTTAACCTCAAACTTAAATGATACTCATGTTTTCTTTCTTAAATGAAATTTGACCCTTCATTTGCTTTAAGTTATGGATTATTTACCTATAAATAGAGACCTCATTTCACTCATTTTTTCTCACACCAAAAGCAAGAGCTTTTATATACTAAAAAAAGAGTTTCCAAGAGAGAAAAAGAGAGGGAGGAAAACTATTTTTCCTAGAAATTTAAGAAGTGTTTACAAGCATCAATTCTCAACGGTTTTCAAACATCTAAGGAGTGCATTTCTTTCAACGTTCAAATTTCATCGAAGTTCTCAATCGAAGTTTTCAAAGTTTCAAAAGCATCAATCAAGGTAGACAGAGGTGCAATGTGTTTAATCGTGTTAAGTTATAAGTTTCGATTCATGTTAATGTTTGTATGTCAAATGGTACTCCGTTACGGCATACCCCTCTATGTTGAAGAAATGTTCATATGTCAAATGGTGCCCTTGGGTACGGCATACCCCTTCATGTCAAATGGTGCCTCCGGGTATGACATGTATGAAAAGTTATAAAGTTAATATTTTGAAATGTATAGCTTGATCACGAATGCACCTATGGCACCTATTGAATTTTTCAACTCATGGGTCTAATCCTATCTCTACAGATTGAAGGATTTCTACCTCGGGCATGGATGGAGGAGAAGATGGAGAGTGATGCAACGAGCCTATGGAAATCCGGTGAATAAGTGATTTGGATTTATTTTTATGAAATGTTTTCCAATTTTATTTCTTTAAAGTTTTGAATAACGCAGAATGCGAGAACAAGTTATGTTTTCTTCAAATAAATTACATTTTGTTGTTTTGAAAAATGATTAAGTGTTTTTGTTTAAAGTATTTGAAGTATTGTTATTTAAATTATTATCCGGAGATGTAAGCTTTTGCTAAAATGTATACACTTGTTACTAAACCACTGGTTAAGCTAAGTAATGAAAATAGCGTTTCGGTCCATTAGGGGTCGGGGCATTACACGTCGACTTCTCCCTCTCATTTCCTTTCCTGTATTTGCATTAGATCCCTTTGTGAATCTGTGATGGCGATTTTGTGTTAGCGGTTGTAGTGATAGATCTAACAGTTTAGGTGGGTGTGAATTTGCGATGGTGACGGTGCTATGGTGGCAGAGATGTTTCACGTAGTGAATGGGGGTGTCGGTTGTTAACAATGGTGGTGGATCTAATCGTGAAGGTGGATCTGGCGGTGGAAGTGAGTTTTGTGGTGGTGGTCGCTGGCGATGGTCACTGTAGCTATATGTGATGGTTGCAGTGCTATGGTCACAAATATTATATGTGTGATCTTTTAAGTTTTAAACTTGTTTTCTTTATTTTGAAATATGTCATACTTAATCTCTTACTTATGAAATTTTTTCTATTTTTAAATGGCCGATATCGGGCCTCTTTAAGGGCAACCAAATTTATTTTCACAACCTTGGGTCTGTGTTGACGAGAAAAACTTGTTTGATTACATTTGCATGTCCTTGTAAGGAGGCAAAAACTACATATCCATTAGAAAGTTAAAAAATATATCATGATGAACCTTCTAAAGAAAATAATTCAATCAAAATTACACCGAATAATTCAAATCATTGAAGGAGAATACATAAACCCTATAATTGAAATTAAAAATTACCAATAGCTCATATAAAGCGAAAAAGTTTAGTAAAAAGATCATAATCATTAAACTTCAACCATTTTGATAGGATTTGAGAGATACTAATCTCAAATTCATATCTCCTCATTTCTAGGGGAGTTGTGAGGTCGCAAGAAATCATCCAACAAATCAGAATAAACTCCCTTAACCGGTCTGTCAGGCTTCCATTTCTTTCTTTCTGCATGTTCTTTTGTAGGAGCAACAATAACTACATTTGTAAGAGATGAACCAATTACTGGCACCAGGAGAGACTCTTCTGGAATTTTGCCGCCTAAATTCATTACCAGCTCTGCCTCAACACGAGCACAAAATAACTGCAAATCGATAGAAACAAAAGTATATATATTGGAAAATGACACGTTTCTCCGAAAGGGCATTCGTCGATCTCTCGTTTGCTACCTAGTTTCTTTTTCAAAAATGTTGTCTTTACTTGGAAAGTATCGGAACTACTGCTGACGTTCTTACCATAATCAAGCTGAGCCGCATGAGCATAATCACTTTTATGTATCAAATCAGGCCATGGAGTTCCAATACTTTTTAACAATATTCTCTCTCTTTTGCCTTGAAATGTCAGTCATAAATTTCATTGAACATTCATGAAGAAAGCTGCATCTCGCTCCATACCGACACTCATGTCCGTTGTAAAACAAATTGCAGATTTTTATCTTATGTATCATTCTTTGGTCATCACTAAAATTCCCGATGCTTCTCTTCTTTCCTCGAACAAGTTCTTTCCAATTTGGAGGGTGTTTCCATACATTTTCAACACCATGAGCATATATGCAAAACTTATCAACATCTCCACCGGCAAAAGGTAGAGGAAGGAATGGAGGATGATCTTAGGTTTGGTGACTCAAATGTGTTATGATTATTGTTGATTTAGAATTTAATCAAGTGGAGTCCTAGAAGTTTGTTTGGAGTCTTTTGAAAATGTGTGTTATACTTTTATTTGGAAAGGGAATCTAATTGCATCCAACAAAAAAGAAACAAAATCCTATTGAAATTGGGTTTCCTAATTGTAATATATTTTCTTATCTTTTAGGACTCTTCTAGGGTTGGCCTATAAATACAATGCTCCTCTATCAGTTTTATTAGGTGTAACAGATAGAAGTCAATTGCTATATTGCTTTGTATTCTTCATATTGTTGATACAATGAACATCGTTTTCATGCGTTAATCCTTTTGTTTCTCTTTATAATTTAAACCTTGTTTCGTGGTGTGATCTTGTTTACTTCAATATTGTCATTACAATTTCGTTTTCTACAATCTGGTTTGAAATCAATGTATGTTATTGGAGCTTCCATTCTCAACAAGTGGTATCAGAGCTAGGTTGTTGATTTTCTATGGATTGTTTGAGATTATTTTGGGATGGATGGGTTGAAGTATGATATCCTGCAATTAGATCACAATACAAGGTTCTCATTGTGGCAAGTAAAGATGAGGGTTGTTTTGGCGTAGTTGGATTTGGAAAATACGTTGTTGGGTTTTGAGAGGATGCCAGTTGAATAGACAATGGAAGAGAATGAACAGAAGTATCGAAAGTCTACGTCATTGATTCATCTTCATCTGTCCAACAACGTTCCACAGGATGTCTTGAAAGAGAAAACGACGACTGCTTTATGGTTGAGGTTAGAGTAGTTATGTATGACTAAGAGTCTTACAAGTAACTGGCTTCTAAGTAGAAGCTGTATTCACATCGCATGACGAAAGGAGAGTCGTTGGAAGATCATATTACCATGTTCAAGGAAATAGTCACAGATCTAAAAACGTTAGAGATTAAGTACGATGAAGAGGATCTTCCCTTGATCCTGTTATGTTCCATGCCTGGGTCTTATGCGTTGTTTTAAGATATTATCTTGTATAGTTAAAATACTTTGACTATAGAAGATGTCTATGATGCTTTGCACACAAAAAAGAGAAAATGAAACATTTGGTTAGAGCTACATCAAGGGATGGGGAAGCTCTTGTGTCTCAAGGTGGTTGACGAACAGGTAGATCGAGAGTTAAATTTAGCAATGTAATTTGTTACTACTGTAAAACGAAGTGACATATTTGGAAGGATTGCGATATGTTAGAGGCTAAAGGTGATTTAGCTACAACCGTGGGATGCAACCTTTGAATTAAGACGAAACCAACGTAGTTTAGAATTATTCATATGGTAAAGAGGTGATGTTGACCATGGTATCTAATGTGTAATCTAGGCTTGATGAGGAGTGGATTCTTGATTTGACATGTTCGCATCATATGTGTTCCGATAGAAATTTATTTCAGACATATAAGGTTGTTCAGGAAGGTGGAGTTGTACTGAGAAACAAACAATCTTACCATATTACTAGGATCGGTCGAGTCTGATTGAGGCTGCGGGATGGAACATTTAGAACAATTGCTTAGGTTCGACATGTTCTTGACCTGAAAAGGAATCTCATTTCGCTAAGTACCTTGGAAGCAAAAATGGTATAAATTCTCTGGAAGAGATGGAGTTTTGAAGGTTCGAAAGGGAGTCTGGGTTGTACTGGAGAGATGAAGAAGATCCTAGTTGTACATTTTGTGGGAAAATGCAGAACCAGTTAAGAGGAGACATTTGGACAAGTTTAGTACAGTGGTGAAAGTTCAGTTTAGTACAGTACCTCTTGTTTTAGACTCTAAGTCAGTTCTAAACACTATGAGGAAGAGTATTGGTGATCCCACTTTGCCACCAATTTCAGCGGGTACACTGCTCATCAAGTGTAGGTACTGTGGTGTCAGAAATGTCTGGGACGCTTCTGGGGATGTTGACGGCAATAGTTCCAACAAGGGGCCTTCTGATCAAGCATCTGGTTTGGTTCTTGCTACAGGGTGTGATTCGGCCCTATGTGATCAACATCAATCCTTTTGTGGAATTGAGAACCCTAGGTTTGGGTTTGGGTGTCTGTTGTGGATGTTTGGTAGATGACGAGTGTTTAGTTTATATGGAGTGATTACTGTGTTAGAGAGATTCAGTCAATTAATTTCGATGTAGATGGATTTGATATTTAGGAGTTCTGTTCATAGCACCGGAATTTGAGTCAAGGTGGATATTGTTAGATTTGGTGAATCAAATGTGTCAAGATTATTGTTGATTTAGAATTTGATCAAGTGCTAGAAATTGGTTAGGAGTCTTTGGAAGATGCGTGTTAGATTTTTACTTGAAAAATAAATCTAACTACATCCAACCAAAAGGAAACAAAATCTTGTTAAAATTGGGTCTCTTAATTGTAATATATTTTCTTGCCTTTTAGGACTCTTCTAGGGTTGGCCTATAAATAAAATGCTCCTCTGTCAATTTTATTAGATGTAACAGATAGAAATCAATTGTTAGATTGTTTTATATTCTTCATATTGTTGATTCAATAAACATCGTTTCTCTGCGTTAATCCTTATGTTTCTCTTTACAATTTAAACCTTGTTTCGTGGTGTGATCTTGTTAACTTCAATATTATCATTACAATTTCGTTCTCTACAATCTGGTTTCGAATCAATGTGTGTTATTAGAGCTTCCGCGCTCAACAGAAAAGGTGGTTGTTGTGCAGGAAAATTCATCCTTTTTTGGTATTGAAAGGAATTTCCTGATTCTTCTCACCTAAAAGCATACTATGATTAAATTCTTGCCCAAAAAAAAAAAAGGGCAGATTCCTTTTGAAATTAAGAATTAAAAAACCAAAATGACTGGGATTGAAATTGTTGATCATAAATTGTTCAGAATAATCAACAACATCCACATAAAAAAATTAATCAAAAACAACACAGAGAAATAAAGCACTGAAAAATCAGCAATCCGAAAATTTGAATAAAAAGATAAGCCACTTCTAAACTACAAAATCAATAATAATGTACTGATGTCATGAGCTTGGGGTTTCAAGTTCCCTCTAAATATAAATCTAAAATATTGAAAATAAAAGATGAGAAATTTATTTTTTATTTTTATTACAATCAAACCCTTTAGTCTCTTGATCTAACATTAATCTTAAATTGTAACTGGATCATTCTATCACAATCAACCAAGCTCAGAAATTTGGAAAGACACCTAAGGACTCCGCAGGATTTATGCTCTCGGTTCTTTTTGCAGCACGATGGTGGTTGAAGTTTAGGGACCAGTATATTTGAATTCAGATTTTACAAAAACAAGAGGACGTTCCAAATTGTACTCCTACATATTGACATTGGGCAGTCACTATTGTGGTCTCTTCATTACCTTTGACAATGAACTGATCAAGGGGCCGTTTTAAAGAAAGATCTCATGGTTAAGGATCGGATTCAGTACACGATGCAACGGATTTTTCACAGTCCTATTGCTTAAAATTATACTTGATTTCATATAAGTGAACGGTCTATGAATATTTTTTTTTATTATTATTTTTAACCGTTCACATTACACGAAAAAAATGATATTTTATGACTAATGTTTCAACAACCAAATCAATTTGGTTGTTAAAAGTTTTTTTCAACAACTAAATATTAAGTTTGGTTGTACAAAATGGATGATGAAGAATCAAATTTCAAATTAGTTGGAAATATTTCATAACAGCCCAAAATAGTTGTTAATTCTATATCTTTTACGACCAAATCAAATTGGTTGCTCTGAGTGAACGTCAAATCAAAAATTCCCGCTAAATGTCTATTCATATTCAATGACAACGTAATTGGTTGTTAAAAATACAAAAAATATATTAAACATTCAACGACCATAATATGTGGTCGTTAATAGACTAAAACAACATCTGATTCTATCTTGACATTCAACGACTACTTTAGTAGTTGTTAACCCTCTTAAAATTTCGCTTTCTGCCTAAAAATTCTCCTGGCTCTTCGATTCAAGGAGACTAGTGATTTTGGGCATTTTCTTCAAAGAATAATGCTATGATTTAGGGATTTTGGCAATAAAATCGGGAGTGATGTGCCATGTTTGGAGGAGAGATTATAGCCATTGAATAAATTAATGATGAGAGGTGTAATTTTTTAGTTACCATATGTACTATATAAAATGCATTAGTTTTGTTATAAAAAATATTTTATAGTAAAATATGAATATGTATTAAAAAGAATGTATTGGGTGTAAATTCCACTAACTAATTACTTAATTAATTAATCGACAAATTTATTTAGAAAAAAAATAATTTAGCATATTCAATATAAAAAAAATTAGGAAAATTCGGTTCTTTGATTATTGATATAGAATCGTGAATCAAACCAAATCCATCGATTCTCAATTCTAGTATCCATTCGGGTATTTATCCTAAAAAAAATCGAATTGTATCTAACTGCTTTATTCGGTTCGGGAATTTTTTTCAACCATAATTTAAATTTGTCATATTATTTTTAATCATCAATCTAACCAATCATCGTATAAAAACAGAAAGAAAAATAATTAATTATTAATAAAGTTAAAAAAATCTCGCAAACACGTCATTATTCATGCTATGAGTCCTAATTATTCAAATTTAAAATGAGGCCAGTTAATTTTATATAGTTTTTATTTTTTACTCACCAATAAAATGGTATGGATCTTATAAAGAATTTTGATGGGTGTATATGGTCAGTTCTACAGAGTTTTAACAGATTCCTCACATGATGCGAGACCCACCTCATTAAAAAATTACCTGAAAAATTCCCACCCCATGTTTGTGTGTATTTGGTTGGCGATTACCTAGCATGGTCTTTTTATGAAAGTTAGGTGGAGTATATGGCCCCCGGGGTATAACCCAGTGGTGCAAAGAATATGAGTGAGATAGTCTCAACCTTGCTGGCAGCCGCAGTGTGAGGATTCAATTCCTCAGATATGAAATTTGACTCTTTGCGGGCACCAATGTATAAACAAGCTTGTGTTCTCTAGTCTGTTTGGGCACATCCAGCGATTTACCTTCCTCATGATGCTCCAAGGGCGGAGCGGTGGGAGCCTTCAATGTTAGGGTTCAACCGTTTAGGTGGAGTATATGGTCTAGAATATTCTTCGAATAAAAAATTATTTCAAATTAGACTTCTAATTGCAAAGCCTCCCAAAATGGTCAACGATAGCTAAAGGCTTGTTTGGTGGCAACTATTAATTTTATTTTCCATTTTCAACTTAAATTCCAAAAAGCTTTTTCAAAACACTAAACACACCATCAATGGCAACAATTGATACATAGATCAATGTTATCAAAACCAACCGGGACCAAAATCGAGCCAATCATACCCAGTTAACTACTTAAAAATGCACTAAACCGGTCGGTTTAATGTGAACCTGTTGCAGTTTTGTGGTTTTCCCTTTTTTATTTTTTTAGTTTAAAAGTTTTGAACTTCATAAATGGGCCTCATAAACAAAAATTCAAAGGCCTAATTGGATGACATGCTCCTTTCATAGATGTGTTTTTTTCTCAAATGATTTTATAAACTTCTTTCCAATGATTTTATAGCTTCCAATGTGGCATAGTGGTATAACAAAAATGTTAGCAAATTATAGAATAACGAATCTAATTAACAAATTATTAATATGAAATTTTTTAAAAAAAATTATTATTTTCACAGTATTTTATTATTTTTGTATGTATTTATTGCATCCGGTTTGATCCCTGTTCAACCCCAGTTGAATGAACCTTTTGATCTTTTCCGGATCGATGATTTGGTCGGTTTTCAAAACATTGACATAGAACTTGATTCTCAAAGACTTTTAATTAAGAGTAGGTGAAAATTGAGTAAAGTATGAATTTCCCTTGAGTTTTGACGAAGATAAAAATTTTAATCAAGTTTCCTATGTTTATAATTACTTTAATAATTAAAAAAAAAAAAAAAAACTAAGCATTATTGAAAGGCAAACAGGCCCTTGGATAATGTGGCTCTATAAATAAGTGAAAGGCCGAATCAAAATTCTTAACAAAAAAGCTCTATACTCTAACATAACTCATTTCTATACATCCATGGCTGGACTTCAGTACAAATTCTTCCCCACTGATTTCTTCTTTCCTCCTCAAAAGTTTGCCGGTCGGGACATCGCTACTCAACAGCAAATTCCTCTGGTGAAATCCCGAAATACCGATGAATCGAACAGCCCAAAACGACCACCATCAACACCAAAGCAATTCCTTCCTCTGCCGCAAGCTTGGTTCCTATTAAGAAATCAAATTAAATCAAGGTACAGTTTGATGAACTAGTTATTTGATAAAGACTGTTATACGGAAAATTAAATCTCATTATCAATAAATTTAGTATCAATTTGTTAGATCGAGTCGTTCAAAGTGGGATGAGCATTTGAGGGGCCTAATTGACTTTTTTAAAGCTTCTTAAATAATAACATCAAAGATTGTTGTGCAATGCATCAAATTACTTTATGTGATGTTGTTTACAGCAGTTATGAATTATTGTTTATGATTTGGTTGGATTATTATTTTCACAGAAATTATGAGAGGCAAGTAGCCAAAATTGGGTAAACAAGTTGAATAAAATAATACTATAATGTAATTAGATTCAAAGTTTTGTTTGTTTGATTTTTCTATATTTTCAAGCATGTTTTTCAATTAGATAATATTTTCATAATAAACATTATATTTAGTTATTTTTTTTCCTAATAAATTGTTTTGAGGGTTCATCAGAGCAAAAACCTTGTGAGTTTAACCTTTAAGCCCGCAATTTGATAGCCGTTTATCATATTTAAAAAAAAAAATTCAAATGGATAAGTATCAAATAAAATATCATAGATCATATAAGGATCGTGTCAATTAAGCCCCTGTTTGGCCCCCATTACATTAAATTAATGACATTTCATTTTTCGCTCTTTTATTTTCAACCACATAATCTTTCATAAAATAATATTATACGTAAACCGAAAATTTTTACTTCTTTTTCAACCATTCATTTTTCAAAAAAATACTATTCCACCCATTTTTACTTCGAAAAATGGGGTCAAACGGGGGCTAAACCCTTACATAGATCGACCTACCTACCTACCTAATCAATACGGCTGGTTTTGATGTCCTTAATTGAAAGTATCGACCCATTACATGTTTTCGATTTGGAATTTTATAAATAAAAAATGTTTCCCTAAATAAATTGCATCTTGCTAGTCTACAAAAGTTGGCTACAAGTTTTGTACCAAATGAAAAGTCTGTACACTTCAAGGTCGAAAATTTAAATATTCAAAGACTTATAAGTTTTGTTAGTTGCACATGCAAATCCCATCATATGTTGACTAATATGTATGTGTTGAGTGTAAAAATTTAGGGGATCACTTGTTCAACAAAAATATAAGTAAAAAACCGAAAATAATAATTACGCGTAAAAAGTGTTGAACGCAGACTTCTTGAAATTACATAAAATGAAATTTACAAGAAATACATATTTCATTATCGCGATTGCTTCAACCAGTTTTCCTTACAAAAGAGTCATTCAATGGTTTCACACCAATATGTTAACAACTTTGACCAACAATTAAAAATATTCATTCAAATTCCTTGCAATCAAGCACACCCCTACAAATTTTTATGGTGTAAAATGAAATGAAGAAAAACAATGAGCCCTTTAGGAAAACCCCAGGAATTGCGATGTGGAACCAAACAAGGCAGGGATATTAATGTAATTGCTGCGCTTTCTTAGCGGCTGGTATAAGAATTAACCGTTGCCTAGTGCCAAAGCCATTTGACAAGGCCTCGACAAAGATTGTCTTTTTTTGTCAAGATTGTTTAGGAAAATGAATATGGGAACTCCCAAGTTTCTCTGGCTCTGTGTGTGTGTATGAACAACGTATGCATGTATGTATGTAGTTATACGTTTGTTGGATTTATCGATTGGATTTTACTGTTGTTTACACAAAGTGACTGACTCTTTGGGTAGTCTACTTCGGAGTCTTGTGGATGAGAATTAAAGTCATGGCATCACAGGTAATTTTACCCCATGTTTGCACATAATTGTGTGCTTAGTCACAGCACAAGTTTCTACCCTTTTCAGGTGGTCTGATCGATTCAACTTTTTATTTGTTTTTTTTTTTTTAAACAAAAAAAGAAAGAATTAAAAATCACTAATTTATCAACATAACCATCATTTCAAATTTAAAACTAATTTTACTCTCCAATCTAATGAAACTAGTAACCACAATTCCACCCACATAATATACATTTGTTCCATAAAATCAATTCCTAAGTGAAATATTTCATTTACATAATCACTTCACAATTAATTAATTAAAACCCCCAAAATCGGATTCTAGGGTTTTCCCAAAAATTTGACATCTCCATACCTTGCTGAAAATTTGAAATGAATAAATCCCCACACTTGAGCTCCAATTCGAGCAAATATCCCTAAAATTCGACATATTATTCAACAAGTTAAAACCCTAAAAATTTTAACATAATTCATACTTTATCACCTAAAACAAATGGAAAATTTCAACCCAACTTGAAGATATCAACCTTACCTCCTTTCCTCTTCTTTTTTCCCTTCTTCTTTTCCTTTTTCCCTTCTTCTTTTCCTCTTTTTCTCCTTCTTTCTCGGTCTCTGCTCCTTCCCGTATGTTTACTCTGTGTGTGTGTGAAATAGGGTTAAAATTGGGTCAAAGGTTTGAATATGTAGTCCAAAATCCAAAATTTGCACAATAAATCCCTTAACTTCACTTTTTAGTAACATTTAATCTTTTAACTTCCAAAAGTATATATATAAATTCCAAACTTTTAAATATATCCAATTCAACCTTTATATTTTGCCAATTGCAAAATAACCTAAATAAAATATTTAATTTCCTTTTAGTCCTTGATTGACTTTGACTTTGACTAGTCAATATTTGAATTTTTGACTATAAAAATTGGATTGTAACATACACTGCCTCTCTTCCTCTTCCTCACTCTTTCTCTTTGATCATATATAGAGAAAAAGAAACCGTAAATTTCAATCTCCACGATTGTTGATACAATCACAGTCCATTTGTGGGCCCATTTGTATATCCATAACCACTCTTAATTAACTATCCCCTCCTACCTCCTCAAGAAATTATACAGATGTCATGGCTAATTTTTGGTTTTACTTCTATGGCTCTCTAATAGTTTATAATAGATTTTATGGCAAATGGAAGTAAAAATTGCGAGGTTTATCTATTATCAGGAGGGATGCTTGCCGGGAGTAACAGTAGGTTGATTATTTGTGCATAGAGAGTAGTCATAGATGCCATGAACCACATACTTGGCTGCCCCGACTCCATTTTTGCCAAGGAGCACTTGATTGGGTAGAAAGTGGTGGTGGTTAGATGTGATAAATATGCCTTTGCAGTGGGCTTGCCTTTTACAACATGAACACCATGTAATCGATCCATTATTCAAGTTTCTTCAACAAGCAATTGATGGTTCACCTACATGGTTTCAATTTTCAACATTTACATACAGCATTATGGGGTTTCTTTTCTTCATTGATTCAAAGGTAAAAGTAGCCATAACTTGATGAAGGTTTTGGCTATATATATAGATAAGTTTGGTCCCTAAGTTCGACCATCAAAAATACATTATAAACCATCAATTTCAGGGTGTTGAGACTTTTAAGTGCCATTACTTGAAACAACATCAATAGCTTGAAGTATGAACTCGATCCATGAGTTTGCGAATTTTTTGATTCAACTTGTTTCTGCATAATTGTTTTGGATCGAATTTTAGTTTAACAT
This sequence comes from Olea europaea var. sylvestris, assembly GCF_002742605.1. Lineage (NCBI taxonomy): Eukaryota > Viridiplantae > Streptophyta > Magnoliopsida > Lamiales > Oleaceae > Olea > Olea europaea. The sequence continues at coordinate 11,253,672 of NC_036245.1, read as the reverse complement.
TTGGCATTAAAGCAGCATATTAATTACCTTTGTCTTGGTGTTTCACCGTAATCTACAAAACTCTATCTTATGGCCGAATTTTTTCCGAAAATAAATTCAGATTTCTCCTTAAATCACATGACTAGACTGTGTGGGGTTTTAAACTTCGGATTTTCATCGAGGAAGGTTGAATTTGAAGGGGTCATAACCGGGCTGATTTTGCCCACTAGAGGAAGAAGATGAGTGTGATTTTTCAAAATGGAGCACTCTATAATGTTTTCTTGTTTGCTTTTGAAGTAAGTTATTGTACTTGTTTTCAAATGATAAGAATTTTTATTGGGCCATTAATCATGACTGATTTCCTTACAAAGTTTGGATATATAATAAGTAAGGGAAAAATTCATAATTCGGGTGTATTGTTTATACCAATTCACAAACCAGGTACAAAGTTTAAAAAATTCAAGATTCACGTATCTGTATAATTAATTGAAAATATTTACTAATTAAATATAATAAAATCACGGTTACACGATTAATGTTCACGAATTTATAATTATTGGTCACAAATTTATTTACTAGTCACATATCGTCGAATTAATTGATCACAATTTATTTCGAGGTCACAAATAAAAAATTTACAAGTCACAGATTATTTCAAGATCAAATTGCTTGGTCACATATTATTAAATTTTTATGTCACACTGAATAGTTGGTCAAAGAAGATTAAATGGTTGGTCACATACTCCAATTTCTTGATCACAAACAATCAAATCATCTGTGAACACCATCACCACATGTGATGTGAACTCGAATAGCTAGATCGCTATCGAACCCACAAGAATTGACACCAGATCCCAAGAACGCCAAAGAACCAAGGTTTTGGATTTAATCCAAGAATCACGAACCAAACAACCAATAGTATATTAAACTATTGACCTCTTGATCACACAATTATTGAACGTCACCCGGATTTGTGGATTTGACCCAAAGAATTAATGAATCAAACAACCCAACGATAATAGCGATGCGAAGGACCTTTTGATTATACAACCCAACGAATCTCACCCGATTATTTGAACTCCACAAGATGATTAGTCTTGATAAGTTCAGTTTTTGCCATTCAAGAACAAGATATTGAAGCAAGAGCTTCGAAAGGAAAAATCTCCATCAATTCATAATTCAACGTTCTAATGTTGCAATGAAAGAAATTTGCTATTTATACTAAATACCTAAAAATAATTAAAAAGGAATAAAATTATTAAAATCCTAGTTTAAAAGGGATAAAATACATCCCCAAATAACCTAAAGATAGCAAAAGATAAGAATTCTAGTTAAACTAGGAAACTGGCCCAAAATTGCGAAATCCGGTCCTCGAATTAACGTCGCGACCGCATAGTGAAAAGTGGTGCAGTCTCATGGTTGATGCAAACTGCCGTGCCCAGATTTTTGCTCCATCATGTGTGGCCGCAACTCGGGTTATGCCTTGCGGTCGCAAGGCTTGAATTCTTGGCTCCAAATCCAGTTGCTTCGGTTGCCCACTTCCATTGGTTGACAAAATCTGGTCAACAACTTTTGTCTCCCATTCCCAGCATGTAAACTGATTCCAAGTTTGTTAACTTCAACAATTTATATTTCTTTACTTCAAAAAAATAAATTTGGCTGTTTTTATTGATTCCAATTACGCTCAAAACTCGGATCGATCTCTGTTCATCAATCGTCAATTCATTGCAATTTTGAGACGTTCCCATGATCACATCAACCTGTGTCCACCACCCATCTCACAGTATCGATCTCCAGCACCACCACACAAATCACAGAAATCAGCACACATATCACTAGCTCTACCACCTGCATCAACGACCATCACCACCACCACCCACATCGCACCTACTACCACCACCACCACCACCACAGCCACAGCCACAGCCACAGCCACAGCCACAGCCACAGCCACAGCCAAGATATGAAAATACAACAAACAAACCCCTAAAATTATTACCTACTGACTGGAAAAAGAAAGAAATAACACCCAAAAAGTCCCAAACCTCTTCCAACACAGGCTCCAGCCTTGGTTTTGAACCTGCAAGCGTCGCAAACCCCTTCCAACACCGGCTCCAGTTGCCGTCTCACTACCACCGTACCCAAATTCCGGCACCACAATAGCCTTTACCCACACAAGGTATACCCATAGCAGCCCTAATCTACAACCTGCAACTCGGCGCTACCATCAATCGATTGAGTGGCACCACCACACCACACGGCGGGTGGTAACAATTGTCGGATTAGTACAGTCGTGCAGAGAGAATGGATGGAGGCAGAGCTTACAATGGGGAGAGAGAACTAGAGAGATGAAATGAATTAGGGTTTTAATACATAAGGACCTGAATTATGAATGATAAAACTTCAACTCGGATTTTTTAAACACCTGGATTTATGTAATTTCCACTCATAAGTAATCATTCATTGTGCCATAATTGTTGGGCCACTATGGAATGGACTCTAGTTATGTTTAAGTGGGCCAATTAATATTATCAAATCATTTGCAAGTTTTAATTTGAGCCATGACCTATAGTTTGTATTGGGCCAACTTTACAGTAGTCTTATTTGGCACTTCTGGTTATAATTGGGCCGATTTTATAGAATTAAGGGGAAACATCATATATACCCATTATTAAAATTTTTTTTCATAAAATACTATAATTGTAGGCAAAAACATAAAGGAAAATGCCAAATGAACATCATGGTTGATACAATGGGCGACCGTACCCTCACATGTCGAGGTGGGTCCCAAGTGATTAAAAAAAAAGGGGCCTCCGTGTATGAGTCTGTGCGGTCATCCGTGTGGGTCATGTAGCTCGGTTCAAACATAAAATACTACGTTGCTATGGTTTTTATTGCAGAAGTACTGACCTATAATTTCCATGTTTTTCATTTGTAACCGAAATTTAAAATGGCAAACATTAAACATTTCATTAATTGCGTTTGCAAAAACAAAGCTTAATTCAAGTTCATGGATAACATAAAGTGCCCAAAAAATTGAAATTCTGCTCTCCGTTCTTTTAGTTTTCATGAACATGATATGAATCTTCTTCTCCGTTCTATCAAGTATGCAATAACCTATTCTGTGTCGATTACTGCACAGAACCCCTTTTTTTAAATTCAATACAGACATATGGTATATGATGTTTTCGATCAATGAAATATGGTGGGTATTAACTGATGAATATACCAGTAACTTTCATCTATTGCTCATATGTTAAATCTTTATTTTTAGATTCCTTGCCATAATCTGAATAATTGAGTGTTTTTATTAATTAATTCCGTACATTGCATATATTATTACGAATCTTTGAATCAATTGCATAATTCTTGTCTATCAAGATTTTGTTTTACATTATGTTAGACGATAGCACTTTTTTGTGTAAACTAGTCCTCTGATTCCCCCGGAGGTTGATGTCGACAACTCGATGAATCTCCTGGTCGTAGCTCACTCCATGCCATTTATGACAACAGTTAGTACCAGTCCATGAGTCAGAAATGCTAAAGTAGGGCTCATGCAAGGTAGCTTTGAACTTGAAGGCCAGTAAAGTTGCCCGGTTCGACGGCGAACAGGCATTAGATACAGAACTTAGTGTAAGAAACACAACTGATATATACGAAGGATTGTAAATGCCATTGTTTATCTATAGTTTTCTCTCTCTAGAACACAGTACTTTTCTCTTTAGAACTCAGTTTTGCATATGGAGTTCTAGCCTTGCAGGTATGTGTAACAATATGAGTTTATCGGATTATTTTATTAAACAAAAAACTTGCAAATAATAGTTAATTCAATCATTCAAGCTTATTTTTTACTTTTCATTTGAGTACCTCTATATCCAGATTATTTTTCATTTATTAGATATTGGCGTCAAATGATTTCTTGTACAAAGATTCGAACAAAAACATACAATGTATTGTTGATTTGATGGAAATGAAGTGCACTTGCCACAGGTTCCAGTACAATGTGTTTCTTGAATTGTTCTCATATTTTTATCATTCTGCGAGAAATATGTTCTCAGTAAGACAAAAGCTAAATCTTGATCTTTCCGATGGGTAACTCTTTTTGGTCCCAGACTTGTAGTGTCAACTGTCAAGCGACTCAAAAATCATCATACAATAAAGATTATCAATCCGTTATTGGTGTAATAAAAAACAACAATTGAACTATCAGATGGAAAATTTTGATCACCAATGTTAGATAGAAACATAGTTACATATTTCTTTCAAGTAACCAACTACATTAGTTTCTTTCCTATTCCTGTCATATGGCATTGCCCTCAACCCCATTAAATTATTGCATGTTATGAATTCTTTCTCCGAATTTAGTCTTTTGCTCATTTCAAATTCAGCATTAACCTTTCACTTATCCTGGCCGCAGACAAACAGTACCATGATGCACTAGCCATGATGCAGTCAAAGACAGACATCACTTACCTCAGATCTCACATTTGCTCTGCTAATGAAGGCAGACTGCAATTTAATTTGCAAAACAGAATACATTCAAACTTTAACATATATCGCCAAACTTATATCACTTCAGCAACATAAACTTAGCAAATTAACTTAGATTAACATGTGCTTCACCATGCATCCACAAAATTATAATATTGTTTACATGACACCAAATTGAGTATGAAGCACATAACTTCTAGTGTAATGCAAATTATATGATTCAATTAGTTAGGTGTATCATTGCATAATATGTAACATCTAAGTGTGCAATTCGACCAAGATGATAAAGTCATGAGCTTCATGTGTATATTGTAAATGGGAGAGACAAGTTATCTAATTTTTGGAGGGCTAAATTATTAGTGGCAATGCATTAATGAAAAATTGGCACACATAACCATTACCATGGCACAACCCTTACTGTACTTATTTTCACTCTCTAATTTTTTCCCCTAGCTATTTCTTTCACATTACATTAGATGACATGTCTTTGAGTATTATATATCTTGCGTCATATTGTATGTATTTTTCATTGACACACATTCTTGGTTTGGGGTCATGCTGATACATTTTAACTATATATTCATTTGTGTGTAGTGTGTAGGTAGTGTTTGACATGACTTGAAATGATACATGAATGGTTTGAAACATATAGCATCAAATGAAATGTAACACATTAGCAAATTCCAAGTCTCAACAAAATAGTCTCACTTCACATTTTAATAAGCAAGAACCAAATTTGACAAGCTTTAACCAAATTCAGAGCATTGGACTCTTGCTAGTTAGTACCCACTTAACAATTTAAAAAGCCCAGCATATATATGCCAAAAAAATTTATATCAAAGTCCATCTCATAACCTTCTATCTGCTTCTCGTACCATGCTTGAATAGTTGGGTAGCCAAGTACGATCATGAGATGTTCACGTTGAAGTTTTCTGCCATCACATCAATCGTTTGGTTGGAAGTTGATTAAGAATTTTTTTCTTATTGGAACTAGGGTTTAGAACAACCAATTCAATATGCCTCTTGGAGGAGTTGTCTTGTTTTTTTTTTTTTTTTTTTTTTTTTTTGGATCGTTGCATCTCCTGGATGTGAATGGCTAGAATCAGATGACCTATGAACATTGTCCCTTGCATCCATCAAATTGCTTACTTAACAAGTGATGCATCTTGAAAGAGTTTCCAGATTTTCATTCTTGGTGTCCAATAACTCCATTGATGGTGTAGTACAGAACCACAGATTGTTCTTGTCGAATCCCTAGTTGAAATGTGTTTTGGAGTTTCCATCTAATAGGTCAGAAGCTTGATGCCTGGTGTGTAATCTCTCAAATAGGATTTTAATAAATTATTTGATGCAAAGATTGAAAATAATGAAGTTTTATAGAGATTGGAATCGTTAACTCTCTCTATGCATATCTTCAGTAGATTTACATGGATCATGAGATTGATGAAAAATGCAACGAATCGGTGTGTGTGTGTGTGTGTGTGTGTCTCAAAAACAAAGATTTTTTGGATGAAAAATATGGTGGAATTATAGGTTGAGATATGATTTGTAGAGTTCTTGGAGTGTATTGAATATCTTTTTGTTTTGATTTACCAATTTCTTAGTTCAATTGTTTAATGGTAAAGGTGGGAGATTTGAGAAATAGGAAGTGAATTCGAGGTGGTTTATGAGGCGTGTCTGGTGGCATGATTTCAGCTTTTAGTATATAAAATATGGGATGGAGGATATTTTTCATTTTTCTTTTATACTACATATATTGTAGTTTATTTGGTGGAAAAAGTTTGGAAAGGTACGTGGTGACATTTCGACGATTGTGGAGATTGAAATTTAAGGTTCCTTTTTATCTCTATGTGCTCAAAGAGAAAGAGTTAGAGAGAGTGAGGAAGAGGAAGAGGGAGGCGATGTACATCAATGAGAAGTGATGAAGTTATGGATTTGAGCTTAGGGTTTTGGAGTGAAATGAAATGCCTGCATGGATGAGTGAAAATTGTTTGACCGTGATATGAAATTTTGAGAGCCAAAAGAATATTTTGGCAGGAAGTGAAATTTTAGGAGGGGAAATTGAAATCACCATTAACATCGACTAAAGTAGTCGTTGAATGTCGAATTTTTCTTTAGTTTCAACAACAAGACAAATCAATTGTTGTTTTAGTATATTAACTACTAGACATTATTGTAATCGAATGTTTACTACCAATTGCGCTGTCGTTGAATATGAACGGACATTTTGGTGGGAATTTTTGATTTGGCGTCCACTCACAACGGCCAATTTAATTTGGTCATAAAAGATATAGAATTAACAATTATTTATGGGTCGTTATAAAATATTTCCGACTAATTTAACCATTTTGTACGACTAAACTTATGTTTAATCGTCGAAAATAATTTTTAACCACCAAATTGATTTTGTCCTTGAAGCATTAGTCATAAAATATCATTTTTCTTGTAGTGTAAGCAATAAAAATAATCATAGGTGGTTCGCTTATATAAAATCAAGTATAATCTTAAGCAGTAGTACTGTGAAAATTTCTTTGCATTGTGTACCTGAATCCGATCCTCAATGGCGAGATCTTTCTTTAAAACGTCTTATTGACCATTTCATTGTCAAAGGTAATGAAGAGACCAAAATAGTGCTTGCCAAATGTCAATATGTGGAGTACAATTTTGAACATCCCTCTTGTATTTGTAAAATCTGAATTCAAATATACCGGTCTTACAAACTTCAACCACCATTTTGAAGATAATCTCATATTTATTTTGTCATTAAGAGGTGTGAGGCAACGCTTAGGTTTAGCTATTCCTTAGGTTTCCTTTTGGACTAGACCTTGATTTCTATTTGAAATCTGTTTAATCTATGTAATATTTGGCCTAGTTTTAAGCTTTTTAGATGGGGGGGGGGGGCCTAAAAACTTTAAAAACTCACTCAATGCCAATTTCATCCCCTTGTTTAGTTCCTTCCAGAAGGAGTGGTTTTCATTGTTCAGCATGAGCTTGTTGAGTAGTAAACTTGATTTTTGGACTAAATAATAAGAGTTTAAGGATTTTGCTTATAGACCCAAATCAATTAAAAGGCCCTACATGCCTAGTATTTCTAGAAATATTGTCTAGAAAAATCTATATAAATATCTAAGTAAGATATGTGGTCTTATGAAGAATATCTATAGAATTCTAGGAAAATATCTTGATGTATGATCTAGATATCTCTAGAAAATTGTGTGGACTAGAAGTTTCATGTAAACACTAAATAAAGGGGGCAATGCCCTCCATTTTGTAATAAGCCAAAAAATGTGTAAAGTCTTGAAGTTGAGAAATACAAGTTTCCTTTTTTCACTTCATTCTTCCTATTAGTGTTGTCCTTTTAAAAGCCTTAGCCAATCCAAGTTAGTAAACCCCTATTTCCTCCAACAAACTAGTATCAGAGCCCTAAGGTTCTTGTGAAAAATGGCAAGTGAGATGATTCCTTTTCAAGTTTCCCAACTCAACAAGGATAACTACGACAATTGGAGCATAAGGATGAAAGCGTTGCTCGGGTCCCAAGATGCATGGAAGAACGTAGAGAAAGGTTACACGGAGCCACAAGACGAGGTTGCTTTATCCCAAGTACAAAGGGATAGTTTGAAGGATGCAAGGAAGAAGGACAAGAAGGCGCTTACCCTCATCTATCAAGCCTTAGATGAAGGCATGTTCGAGAAAGTAGCTTGTGCTACTACAAGTAAGGAAGCATGGGGATTTTGCAAAACTCCCACAAAGGAGTTGAGAAGGTGAAAAAGATTATACTCTAAACACTTCGAGGTGAGTTTGAAGCTTTACATATGAAAGAATTGGAATCAATTTCTAATTACTTGTCTAGAGTATTGGCTATTGTGAATTAATTAAAGAGGAATGTAGAAAAGTTGAATGACACTCGAGTAATTGAGAAGATACTTAGGTCTTTAGATTCTAAATTTGATTACATAGTTGTAGCTATTGAGGAATCTAAAGATCTAGATAGTATGAGTGTTGATCAACTCATGGGATCTTTACAAGCCCATGAGGAAAGACTAAAGAAGAAGGTGAAAGAAAAGCCATTAGAGCAAGCTCTTCAAACAAAGCTCACTTTGAACGAGGGTGAAGGAAGGTTCAGTACTAATAGAAGCCAAAGAGGAAGAGGATGAGGAAGAGGCCAATAGCGATTAAGAAGTGCATTCTACAAGGAGGAAAGAAGACAAAGCTTATTTTCCTCCAGAGGTCCTGGAAGAGTAAAAGGTACGAGGGAAAATGAAGGGCCAGGTATGACAAATCTCAAATTAAATGTTACAATTGTCAAAAACTTGGTCATTATGCTTCAGAATGTAAAAATAGTACTAACCAAGTTAAGGAGAAAGCTAACTATGCTTGTTGGGAAATTGAAGTGGATCTTGCACTAATATTAGCTTACAAAGGTAAAGAGAGTAGAGAAAAGAACACTTGGTATTTGGATACTGGAGCAAGCAATCGTGTATGTGGAAGAAAAAACATATTTGTGGAACTTGATGAATCAGTAAGCGGCAACAATACCTTTGAAGATGAATCCAAGATCCCAGTGAAAGAAATAGGTAAAATCTTGATCCGCTTGAAAAATGATACTCATCAATTTATCTCAAATGTCTATTATGTGCCCAATATGAAAAATAACATTTTAAGTTAAGGACAACTCTTAGAGAAGGGTTATGATATTCATTTGAAAGATCATAGTCTTTTAATAAGAGATCAAAGAGAAAATTTGATTGCCAAAGTACCTATAACAAGAAATAGAATGTTTGTGTTAAGCATTTAAAATGATGTTGCCAAATGCTTAAAATCTTGTTTTAAAAATTCATCTTGGCTTTGGCACTTGAGATTTGGGCATCTTAATTTGGAGGCTTAAAGTTGTTGAGTAAGATTGATGGTGAAAGGTTTGCCTCCAATAAATCATGCAAATCAATTATGTGAAGGATGCTTACTTGGAAAGCATTCGAGGAAAGTTTTCCAAAAGAAGTATCTACAAGAGCTAAGAAGCCGTTAGAACTTGTATACTCTGATGTTTGTGGGCCAATTAATCTAAGCTCTCTCAGTAAAAGCAATTACTTTGTTCTTTTTATTGATGATTTTAGTAGAAAGACTTGGGTCTATTTTCTCAAACAAAAATCGGAAGTTTTTGAAACTTTTAAGAAGTTTAAAACTCTTGTTGAAAAAGAAAGTGGATATAGTATAAAAGCCTTAAGATTGGATAGAGGAGGAGAGTTCACCTCCAAAAAGTTTGAGAAATATTGTGAGGAGAATGGAATTCATCGCCCATTGACGGTTCCATACTCTCCACAACAAAATGGAGTAGCTGAAAGAAAGAATATATCAATTCTTAATATGGCTCGTTGCATGCTCAAAAGTAAGAGATTGCCCAAAGAACTTTGGACCGAAGCTGTTAATTGCACCGTGTATCTGTCTAATCAATCGCATTCTAAAAAAGTGTGGAATAAGACACCATAAGAAGTATGGAGTGGAAGAAAGCCTAGCATCTCTCACTTACGAGTATTTGGGAGCATTGCATATGCTCATGTACCAGATCAAAAACAATCCAAACTAGATGAAAAGAGTGAAAGGTATGTTTTTATCGGTTATGACTCTCGCTCTAAAGGCTACAAGTTGTATAATCCAAATAAGAAGAAGATCATCAAAAGTAGAGATGTCGAGCTTGATGAAGAAGGAGCTTGGGATTGGGCTGTCCAAGAAGAAGACTACGACTTTTTACCAATCTTTGAAGAAGAAGAATAAGAGAATGAAGAGCTGCAAGAGCTTATCAATCCACCTCTATCGTCTACTCGTGGAGATGCTTCTCCATCATCTTCACAAGGAGAAAGCTCGAGCGAAAGGACACCATGGTCTTATGATGCTTCTCCATCATCTTCATATGTGGTCTTATGAAGAATATCTAGAGAATTCTAGAAAAATATCTTGATGTGTGGTCTAGATGTCTCTAGAAAATTGCGTAGACTAGAAGTTTCATGTAAACACTATATAAAGGGGTAGTGCCATCCATTTTGTAATAAGCCAAAAAGTGTGTAAAGTCTTGAAGTTGAGAATTACAAGTTTTCTTTTTTCACTTCCTTCTTCCTATTAGTGTTGTCCTCTTAAAAGCCTTAGTCAATCCAAGTTAGTAAACCCCTCTTTCTTCCAACAGAGTTCTCCTGTTAGAATTTCTAGTATTCTTGAAAATCAAATTAATTCAAATTAAATTCATGCTTGGTAATTCTGCTTTGTCTAATTTTTTGTTTGTAAATGATGAATATAAACAGTTATTTTTAAAATTTTCAAGAATTAAAAAAATTATTTCTTGTTTTTCGTGAAAATATTCTTGAGGAATCCATTATGGAACAATATAAATTCAGTTGTCTTGTTAAATTAGTAAGATTGTTTGCAAATTTAATTTTGGTCAAGAATTGAATTCTTGTTCTTCTAAAGTACAGTATCGCTTTCTAGGTTCTTATGATTTTACATTTTAGATCACTATTAAATGAAATTCTTGGAGAAAACTTGTAAGTTGTAAAAGTGAATCCCGAAAGGAGGCAAGCACTTCTGTTCTAACATATCCTTGTGAAGAACAAGATGAAGACCTGAGGTTTTTATTTCAATTGCTTCCTCCCAGACATTTGAGTTACTGCTGGTGAACTGATTTAGTTCCAAGCCCTTATGGCGGCCCTAGAAATCAATTTCTTAATTATCAATAAGAAACCTCTTGATGTCCCTAATAGAAACCTAACCCTAGTAAAAAATGTGCTGCCAAAGGAGGAAAAAAAAAAAAAAGGAAAGAACAGAGAGTATAAAAGCTGGGGAGTCTTTAGGGTTCTTCCCAAATTTCTGAGCTTGGTTGATTGTGATAGAAAGATCCAGTTAAATTTAAGATTCAAGTTAGATCAACAGGCTAGAGGGCTTGATTCTAACAAATTTAAAATAAAAATTGGTCAAAATAAAATATGAGTTTCCTATCTTCTAATTCTAATATTTTAGATTTATATTTAGATGGAATTTGAAACCCCAAACTCATGACTTAACAATGATACATCACTATTGATTTTGTAATTTAGAAGTGGCTTATCTTTCTATTCAAATTTTTTGATACTTGATTTTTCAGTGCTGTATTTCTATGTGTTGTTTTGCACAAAATTTTTATGTGGCTGTTGTTGATTATTCTGAACAACTTATGATCATTTGCATTGACATCACTCCCAATTTCAATCCATCATTTTGGTTTTTTAATTTTATGATTTATTCCAGGTTAGTATCAGATTTTTTATTTTTGTTTTATTTTTATTTTTTATTTTTTATTTTTTATCTTAGTATAGTTATAGGTGAGAAGAATCAGGAAATTCCTTTCAATACCAAAACACGATGAGTTTTCATGATCCTGCACAGCAACCACCACTTCCTCCATTACTTCCTCTACCTTTTGCCAGTGAAGATGTTGATAGGTTTTGGTCTACACCTCCTATGAATGGTGCTGTTTCTCTATTTGAGGATCCCCCTCAGTTCAAGAGACTAATGAATTTTGAAAACAACCCATCAAATTTTGCACCCTTTGCACAAATAAATTCCGCAATGATATTAATAAATCTTGGACACTAAAGGGACGGGCTATACATTTTACAAGACTTGTATTTGTGCAAAATTCCCCAAATGTACCTGCAAGAATGGCGAGCATTGCACATATGCTCATGATGTTGAAGAATTATGAAATTCCCCTCCAAATCGGCAAGAGCTTGTTTGAGGAAAGAAGAGAGGCACTGGGGATTTTAGTGATGACAAAAGGCTGATATACAAGATGAAAATTTGCAATTTATTTTACAACGGACATGAGTGTCGATATGGAGAGAAATGCAAATTTCTACATGAACGTCTAATGAAATTTATGACTGACATTTCAAGGCAAAAGAGAGCAAGAGTTGTTGAAAGTATTGGAGCTACATGGCCTGATTTGATAAATAAAAAAGATTATGCTCAGCCTGATTATAGTAAGAACATCAGCAGCAGTTCCGATACTTTCTAAGCAAAGACAGCATTTTGGAAAACGAAAATATGTTGCAAATGGGAGATCGGCTGATACCCTTTCGGAGAAACATATCATTTTGCTCAAGACCAGTCAAGTATATTTAGTCACTCGTAGTACGATTTAAATCTTTCTTTTCTGGCTTAGTTCAACACAATTAATGTTTTTGCTATGAACTGATCTTGCTGATTTACCTTGTTTAGCAATATCCTTTTATGGCATTAACAAGAAAAAGAAGGTTCTCATTAAATGGCAGCAGATAACATATTTTGTCCTTTTTCGCAAACAAAAAATTTTGTAGTCCAGATAACACATTCAAAATATTGTTACGAATAATGATATTTGTTTTAAAATCAAACGTGTACGTGGTTATACTGTAATATTTGAATCAAAATGAAAGCAAAGAAATATCGTGAAAAGTATGTTATCAAGTTCCTAATATTTCTCTTTTGCTCAATTCGATGCCCTTCTTATAATAAATTTCAATAGAACATTTCCTACATGAACATCGCTTTCAATTAGTGGCATGTTTATTTCCTATCGAAAATACTTTATATGTGAAACTTCAAACACATATGCTTCCTTTTCTGCAGATTTGCAGTCACCTGGTGCTCGTGTTGAGACAGAGCTGATAATGAATACAGGCCTCAAAATTCCAGAAGAGCCTCTCCCCATACCTGTAATTGGTTCATCTCATGCAACTGCAGTTATCGTTGCTCCAGCAAATAAAGATGCAGAAAGAAAGAAATGGAAGCTCGACAGGCAGGTTAAGGGAATTTATGCTGATTGGTTGGATGTCTTCTTGCCTCATCACTACTCCCCCAGCGAGGAATTTATTTCAGTGGGGGCATAGTTTAAAAAAAAAAAAAAATATGAAACACGAGAATAAACAAGAATATTAAAAATTCATTTACAGATTTTCATATTTCGAAAATGACAATTCTTGAAATATTTAATCAACGTACTTAAAATAAATTATTCCAAACTAAAAATGAAACTAGTTAAAACCAATTATCAAAAAAAGAAAAAAAAAAAAGAAGGAAAAAAAAAAACCACATTTATTCATCCACTAATGTCCGTACACTTAAAAAAGATATGGCATTCTTGAAGTTTTGAGTAACATCCAAGAATACTTGGAGGTACAGGGCTCCATTGATTGTCAGAGGTTTAAAGCACATATCAAGGATAACTTACTAAGCATCTATATGTTTAATTCGATTAAATACATATTATAGAATTTTAGTTTCTACCCATTGACCATCAACCCAGTTTTTTACTCTTTAGTATCCCACAATAATATATGGTGGTGCTTTTGAATTGAATTCCCATCACAATGATCAAGGCTATGAAACAATTTTTCATTTCTTATGTAAGATGACGTAACCAGTATCGATCTGAGATGCGCAGACACGTAGTTGACATCGGTGCGTTGATCTTCCCCACAACTCCGACATGCTTTTAACACGTGTCAAAAATGTCAAGTGGCGGTGTTCATCTTCTTTTTTTGTTTTTCAGGCGCCAAACATTCATTGACTCGCCGTGACACGGTGTGTTGTAATGTTCGACATGCCAAAAAATTTAAATATAACCAAGAAGAAAATGAAAATAGAGAAGTAGAAAGTACCGTAACCTTGAACTCTATTTTTGCAGATTCAGTGTTATTGCCACACAGACATGCTTCTTTTCAAGTGGCAAAAAAATACAACCACCCAATAAGAACGATGTATTTTATATAGAAGTTCTAAAAGCCCAACCATAGCTACCCACTAAACATTTTTTACTACATCAATCGTCTCAATTGGGGAGGGGAAATTACTCACAATTTCTTTTTCTCAATTCTTAATAAAAAAGGGCTAACTACATTAAATTTCTTTAAAAAATATTGATAGGCTTACATTTGAATAGCAAAGATTATTTCAAAACATAAAAATATCTTTGTACCTTCTATTTGATTATGATTTTAATAGTAACGGAAAATCATAAATAATATTAAACTAAAATAAACTATGATTTTAAAAAAAGAAATTACAACGTATCGTATTGGTACTTTTTAAATACAGTGTCAGACACATTTAAGAAAATTGATACCTTAGCAATGAGTATTCCTTTGAAATTTATTGTAAGAGGATTCGGGTTTGTTTTTCCTTTCAAAAATCAGCTCTTATAGTGAAGCTTCAGATTATGGGTACTGTTCTTGTGAAGACTTGGGGTCCATCTTAATAAGGTCAACCTTATTAAGAGGAGTGTCCCAATTCTTTATATATTGGTCATTATTTCGATATTTTTACCGATGTGAGATTATATTCCCTTAACATGCCCCCGCAAGATGGTGGCTCATTTGAGCAGACCAATCTTGAAATCCGTGTGCTCATTTTTAGAGACTTAATCGGATCGAATCGCTCGTTGGAGCTTAATGGGCTCTGATACCATGTGAAGACTTGGGGTCCATCTTAATAAGGTCAACCTTATTAAGAGGAGTGTCCCAATTCTTTATATATTGGTCATTATTTCGATATTTTTACCGATGTGGGATTATATTCCCTTAACAGTTCTTACGCAGTAGAAATAATCTTAGGCCATGCACTTATATGAAATCAAGTATAATTTTAAGCAGTGGCATTGTGAAAACTTCTTTGCAACATGTACCTGAATCCGATCCTTAACCATTGGATTTTTCTTTAGAACGATCCCTTGACCAGTTCATTGTCAAAGGTAATGCAAAGACCACAACACTCTATGCCAAATGTCGATATGCAGGAGTACAATTTGGTACTTCTTCTTGTTTTTGTAAAATCTGAATTCAAATATACTGGTCCCACAATTACAACCACCATTTTGAAGATAATCACATATTTATTTCGCCAGTATGAGGTGTAAGGCACTGTTTGGGTTTACCCATTTCTAGGGTTTTCTTGTTGGACTGGACCTTGATTTCCAGTTGAAATATGCTTAATCTACATAATATTTGGCCCTGTTTTAAGCTTTGCAGAGCCAAACCAAAAAAAAAAAAAAAAGATAATAATAAATAAATCTAATAGCTTTTAACTTTCACCCAATGCCAATTTCATTCCCCTTTTTTAGTTGCTTCCAGAAGGAGTGATTTTCATTGTTCAGCATGTCCTGTTAGAATTTCTAATATACTCAGAAATCTCATTTGCTTAGATTAAATTCAATTAAAAATTTTGGTGCCAAAAGACAAAAAAAAAAAAAAAAAAAGAAAAAAGAAAAAAGAAAAGGGGAAGATCCGAGAGCATAAAAGCTGGGGAGTCTTTAGGTGTCTTAGCAAATTTCTTAGCCTGGTTAATTGTGATAGAAAGATCCAGTTAAAATTTAAGACTCAAGTTAGATTAAGAGACTAAAGGGCTTGATTCTAATAAAATAAAAAACAAAAAACAAAAGTAAAAATAAAAATTGTTCTAAATAAATTATGACTTTCTCATCTCTTAAATCTAATATTTTAAATTTATATTTAGAGGGAATTTAAAACCCCAGCCTCATGACTAAACATTGGTACATGATTATTGATTTTGTAGTTCAGATGTGGCTTATCTTTCTATGCAAATTTTCCTATTCTTGATTTTTTTGGTGCTTTTAATTCTTTGTGCTATTTTGGACTAATATTTTATGTGGCTGTTGATTATGTTGAACAATTTAGGATCATTTGCATTGACATCACATCAAATTTCAATCCCTGTCATTTTTGTCTTTTAATTCTTATGATTTATTTCAGGTTGGTATCGGTTTTTTCTTTTTCTTTTTTATTGCCAAGATTTTAAACTTAGCATAGTGAGAAGAATTCGGAGATTTCTTTAAATACCAAAACACGATGAGTTTTCCTGATCCTGCACAACAACCACCACTTCCTCCATTTCTTCCTCTACCTTTTGCCGGTGGAGATGTTGATAGGTTTTGGCCTACACCTCCTATGAATGGAGCTGTTTCTCAATTTGAGCATCCCCCTCCCTTCAAGAGACTAATGAACCTTGAAAACAACCCATCAAATTTTGCACCCTTTGCACAAATGAAATCACATGATGACATTACTAAATCCTCGGAGACTAAAGGAACGGGCCATATATTTTACAAGACTCATATTTATGCGAAATTCTCCAAAGGTACCTGCAAGAATGGGGAGCATTGCACATATGCTCACGGTGTTGAAGATTTACGGAATCCCCCTCCAAATTGGCAAGAACTTGTTCGAGGAAAGAAGAGAGGCACTGAAAATTTTAGCGATGATCAAAGAATGACACACAGGACGAAAATTTGCTATTTGTTTTACAATGGGTTTGAGTGTCGATATGGAGAGAAATACAAATTTCTTCATGAAAGTCCAATGAAATTTTTGACTGACATTTCAAAGCAAAAGAGAGAGAGTGTTGTTGTAAGTATTGGAACTACGAGGCCTGATTTGATAAATAAAAGTGATTATGCTCAGCCTGATTATGGTAAGAATCTTAGCAGCAGTTCCGATACTTTCCAAGCAAAGACACCATTTCGGAAAACGAAACTAGGTTGCAAATGGGAGATCGGCCAATGCCCTTCTGGAAAAACATGTCATTTTGCTCATGACCAGTCAGGTATATTTAGTCTCTCGTATTACAATTTAAAGCTTTCTTTTTGGGTTTAGTTCAATACAATTAATGTTTCCTTTGAACTGATCTTGCTGATTTACCTTGTTTAGGAAGACCCTTTCATGACATTAACAAGAAAAAGAAGGTTCTCATTAAATGGTAACAGATAACACATTTTGTGCTTTTTCGCTAACGACAAATTTTGGAAGTCCAGATAACTCATTCAAAATATCAGTACGAATAATGATATTTGTTTTAAAATGACATGTATATGTAGTTATACTGTAACAATTGAATAAAAATGAAAGAAAAAGAATACCATAAAAAATATCTTATCAAAATCCTAATATTTTTTTTTTGTCTAATTCGAAGCCCTTCTTATAATCAATTTCAATAAAACATTTCCTACTTGAACGTTAATTTCAATTAGTAGCCTGTTTGTTTCCTATTGAAAATACTTTACATTCATGTAAAACTTCCAACACATATGCTTTCTTTTTTGCAGATTTCCAGTTACATCGTGCTCGAGTTAAGACGGAGCCAGTAATGAATTCAGGCAGCAAAATTCCAGAAGAGCCTTTCCTGGTGCCTGTAATTGGTTCATCTCAGGCAACTGCTGTTATTGTTGCTCCAGCAAATGAAGATGCAGAAAGAAAGACATGGAAGCTCGGCAGGCAGGTTTAGGGAATTTATGCTGATTGGTTAGATGATTTCTTGCCTTCTAACTACTCCCCTAGCAATGAGGAGATATGACAATTACTCCCAGAATTGTTGAAGATTAATGATTATTAACTGTTGACTAAACTGTTTCGCTTTATATTGCTCGTTGGTAATTTCTAATTTCAACTCCAGGTACCAAATACACTCCTTCAATGATTTGAATCATTCAGAGTAACTTTGATTGAATTATTTTCTGTAGAAGGTTCAAATACATTATTCAGCTTTCTATGGTTGTGTTTCTAAGTTTTAAAGGCTCTTGCTGTCTTCTTTAAATCATCATGATACAGTTTATAAATTTCTAAATGGATATGTACTTTTGCCTCCTTATAAGGACATGGATACGTACTAAGCATCTATGTGTTTAATTAGATTAAGTACATATTGTAGAACTTTAATTTCTACCCATTGGCCTTCAATCTAGTTTTTTATTCTTTAGTATCCCATAATAATATATGGTGGTGCTGTTTAATTGAATCCATCACAACGATTGAGGCTCTGAAACACTTTTTCATTTGCCCACGTATAATGAATGTAAACACCTATGATGCACAGACACGAAGTTGACATCGGTGAGTCAATCTTCCACACAACTCTGACACAGAAAATTTCAAGTTCCATCTTCTTTTTTGTTTTTCAGTCACCAAACAGGTGTTGACTCGCAGTAGCACGGCGTGGTGTAATGTTTGACCTGCCCAAAAAATAAAAAATAACCAAGAAGAAAAACGAAAATAGAGGTAAAGCAAGTAGCATAATCTTTGAACTCCATTTTTACACTTTCAGCGTCATTGCCACTGACATGAAGTTTTGCTTCAAGTGGCGAAAAAATGCAACAACCTAATAAGAACAATGTCTTTTGTATAAAAGTTCTAAAAGCCCAACCATTGTTACCAACTAAGCATTTTTCACTCTGTTAATCGACTCAATTGGGGAGGGAAAATTACTCATAATTGCATGTTTCTCAATTCTTAAAAGAAAAAAAGGGACCCACTACATTAAATTTCTTTAAACAATATTGACAGGCTTACATTTGAATAACAAAGATTATTTCGAAATTAAAAATATCTCTGTACCTTCTATTTGATTATGAATTTAATAATAACAGAAAAACATAAATAATATTAGACTAAAACAAAGTAAATATTTTTTAAATAACATAATAACGACGTATTGTGTTGGTACTCTTTTTAAATTACATGTCGAACACGTGTTAGAAAATTGACACCTCAGCAATGAGCATTTGTCCGAAATTCTTTGCAAGAGGAATCGGATAATTAATATTAGAAGTCGAGTATGTTCAAAAATCAACATTGCCATATAAGATATTACTGTTCTTCTTTTCGTAAATCTGCTCTTATAGAGAAGCTTCAAATCATAGGTACTGTTCTTAAGCAGTGAAAATAATCATAGTCGATTCACTTATATGAAACCAAGTATAATTTTAAGTAGTGGTACTGTGAAACTTCTTTGTTTCTTTTACTTGAATCTGATACTGAAGTACGAGATTTTTTTAAAGACGATCCCTTGACCAGTTCATTGTCAAAGATAATGAAGAGACCACAACACTGCATGCCAAATGTCGATATGTAAGAGTACAATTTTGAATGTCCTCTTGGTTTTGTAAAATCTGAATTCAAATTTACTTGTACCACAAATTACAACCACCATTTTGAAGATAATCTCATATTTATTTCATCATTAAGAGGTCTAAGGCATTGTTTGGATTTAGCCATTTCTAGGGTTTTCCTTTTGGACTCGACCTTGATTTCCATTTGAAATTTGCTTAATCTATGTAATATTTGGCATAGATTTTAAGCTCTTTAGAGAGAGAGAGAGAGGCTAACTTTAAACACTCATTGCCAATTTCATTCAGCTTTTTTAGTTGCTTCCTGAAGGAGTGATTTTCATTGTTCAGCATGAGTTCTGATGTTAGAATTCTCTAATATAATCAGAAATCACAATAATTCAATTTAGATTCTGGTTTGTTAATTCTACTTTGTGTTCGGTAAAATTTTGCAAATGTACGGGATAGTTAACAAGTAATAGACTTGATTAGTTAAGAGTTATTGTCCCACAGGAAATAAATTCAATTTAATTTTACTAGTTATGTATTGGATTCGAAATATGTAACACAAAAGAGAGTTTGATTTGATCTGTACTAAATTAATCTAAGAAAGCTGTAAAAGTGTTGTTTTCAACAATTTATGGATGACTGTATTGGAATTCGAATCCACTTGTTGCTAACTATTTCAATTCTCAATTATGTAGTTTAATCTTATTCATGCACTCTTGACAATTGATAAATTTAATGTATTCAACTTTCTTTTCAAG
This sequence comes from Olea europaea var. sylvestris, assembly GCF_002742605.1. Lineage (NCBI taxonomy): Eukaryota > Viridiplantae > Streptophyta > Magnoliopsida > Lamiales > Oleaceae > Olea > Olea europaea. The sequence continues at coordinate 11,233,542 of NC_036245.1, read as the reverse complement.
ATAAATTAACTCTATTCTAGTCACGATCCGAGTCTATTTCAAACCTAAATTTGAATAATTAGAATGCATTAAATTTGAGATTATCAATATGATTGCATACGTAATAGATATCATTCCTAACATCTATTGCATATAAGTTAATTTTGTAGCATTTCAAATTTATTATGAGTCTCTCAACACTATAAAAAGCATCTAATTATCTAATTAGTGGTCAAGCATTTTAATAGAGCAACAGGTATGCAAAATTAATCAAGAAATACAAAAAAAAATACTAAACTAATAATTTTGAATTAAAATAAATAACAATATGGCTCATCTTCATCCAATACAAAAGCAAATCTAGGCTGTCATAAAAAAGAATTACGGAAAAGTATCGCTTGGATCATGAAATAATACCAAAGGAATTGATCTTCAAGTCCAAGGTTGAAATATTTAATTTGTAGATGTATGATCTTCTCTTTCAAAAGTGATGAATTGACATGATGTTCTTTATGAATTTGATGATATTATTGTGTGTGAAGATGGAAGAGAGAGTTTTCTCGTGTTTTCCTGCTTTTCTGTTTACAAGAATTGAATTTAAGTCAAGAAACCTTTCTGAAGTTGATAACAATAAGAGTTTGAATCAAAAAAGAAAAGTGGTATGTCTGTAGAGAGTTTAGCTGGAGCACCAAAGGATTCACTGAGCGTGTGTGGTAGAGTAGTTTTATTCTTGATAAATAATACATAAGGTTTTGTGCATGTAGCGGTTTGCATATGTTCATTCCTAAATAGCCTTTGATATTTTGATCGTAATGTTTTCACCCGATATCAGATTGAGCTAATTCAACGTGCGTTGAAAATAGAACATAAAGGACTACCATGAATTCATTTGAGTTCATGGTAAAGCATCAATGGTCCACTAATTTCAACTTATTTAAATTTTAAATCAAACTAATCCTAAATGATCCAAAACATAAATTTTGTGCTCAAAATTATCAATTTTCACATGAATAAGCAAAAATCAACTTAACATAAAACTTTTCTACAATTTATCATATAACACATAGTTTCAAATATATCCATCATAGTAGAAAAAATCATAAAATCCACACAAGCACATAAAAGAAAAAATAAAGCTGAAAACAAAATAATTTTTCAAATTTATGAAGTTTTTTTTACACGCGAGCAAACATATAAAATAGTAAAAATAGATAAGACTCAATGTATTTCAGCCCCAAACTTATAACAAACATTTTTCTTGATGTCCAAAAATATAACAAGCAATATATAAAAATTAAGGATAAAGAAGGGAACTAAGTATTCCTCTGGTATAAATCTATAGGTGGTGAATGAACTGGCATGAAAGTATTGGATCACTTACTATGTATTTTCCCTTATTTAATGTGTTCAGGTATCATGCCCTTTTATAGTAGTAAAAATCAATCATAACATGGAACAATTTATAGTAAGCTCATACACACTGTAAAGAAAAATATGGGAATGAAAGTGTTTAACTTGAATCTGATGTTCCGACTATTTATGATGGCTTAAGAATATAGTTTTTAGGCTTGTACCAGCTGCGTTGGCAGTTGTTCCTTTCACATCTATTGCTTCTAGATTACGAGATTTTCATTATTGTCTCATTCAACAACTCCACCTTCTTCCTCCTTTTCTTGCTTCTTCTTTAATAGTCTATCCTTTTGCACTCATTAATGTCATGTAGTTGCTTGAGTTGAGTATTCATTGTGAAGATTTGTTGCTTTTCTTTCATCCTCAAGATTAATTAACTTTTTTCAAAATCCATTAATGCTCGTTTAGTTGCTAAAAATGGTCTTCCTGATATTAACGGCATGTATTGAGCATCCATATCAAGGATAATGAAATCAACTAGAAATAAGTTATCTCCAACTTCGATGTGCATATCATTTACCACTCCATAAGGATACTTGAGTGTCATGTCGCAACTATAGGATTATTGATGCTTTTTTTGGATCATCCAATCCTAATTTTGAATTTTCTATAGCTAAACCGTGGCTTCAGATTAATATTTGCTTTAGAATCAATTAAAGCATTTAGATAATGTAAATTTCCTAAAGAGGATACTATGAAATGCCCTGGATTTTTTAGTTTTGGAGGGACCTTATGTTGTATGATTGTACATAATTCTTCTATCAAAGCTACTTTTTCATCCACTAGCAACTTTTTCTTTTTAGTCAACATTTTTTTCCAAAACTTCGTGTGATTTGAAATTTGTAGAATGGCATCGATGAAAGGTATGTTGATGTGAGGTTGTCTAAGGCATCCAAGAACTTCTTAAATTGTTTCTTCAAGTTATTATTCTCCAACCTTTGAGAGAATAGGTCTGAAGGTGTGTGTTTATTGATAGGAATGGTTACTTTAACCTATGATTGTCTGGCTTCTTCTTGATTCCTTTCTTCTTCACAGTAATTTCTAGAAACTAAACTCCACTTCTTGTTGTGATGGCCTTAACTTGTTCCTCTATTGGATGATATAGCTGCTAGCTACCCCATTCGAGTCTCCAGATTTGTTATCGCAACCTACTGATTTTGGAGTGCAGTCTTACTCTTAGTGATGTAGCACATCAATAAATCTTCCAACAGTGGATTTTTCTTCTAATGTGGCTTAAATCCTTGTGGGTTGTCCTGAATCTGATATTCCTAATTATGAGGCCATGAGAAGTTCAAATGTTAGCTCCAACCTGAATTATATGCGTTGGGTTAAAAATTGTTCTGTTATCTCAGAATGTTCAATACATAAATGACCTCATCTGGCTGATAACTAAAGGACAGCTTATAGTTATATGATCTACCCTACAGTCCCAAAAGATTGGTGCTGGTTGGTATACTACGCTCACATTTTGAGTTAGTTTGTCCAATTTCTATATTAGTATTTCTAGCTTGGCTTCCATTATTGTCACTACATCAATATTGTGAATCTCCACTATTTTCTTAGAGTTTTCCTTTTGGGTGGCCACATAAACTGATTTTCTGCAATTCTCTAAAAAAAGGACTAAGTCATTGTCCCAGGACATATCTAAGATTGACCCCCTCCTGCTAATGCATTAGCTATGTTGCATAATTCAGTCTCATGCCTGAATAAAATATTCAGATCTTAAAGTCTTTAGGAATGCTCAGATTAGGACACTTTTTGAAGTAATCTTTAAATATTTTCCATTCTTCTAGGCAATTCTCAAGCCTCTTTGCTAGAAAGTATGAACTTCATTTCTGATCTGATGGATTCTAGAAGGCAGGAAGAATTTCAAAGTGAATTTTTGCATCATGTCATTTCATAAAACGATACTCGCAAGATTAGGCGTAATCAAAAAGCATCAACAAACATGTCTTCTTCACTAATCATATCTCAAAGCGTTGAGAAGGCCTGAATAAGTTCATGAGAACTTTTAGTTGATCTTCCATAGAACCTAATGTCTTGATGATTTTAAAACATGTTGATGGCATCTAGTCGAATGTAGAAGTTAGCCTGCCCAAAAAGTGGATGTATAATAGCCAACTGCATAGGAGTTGGGATGGAATTCACATAATCCCTTACTAAAACTTTGCTATCATTGGCCATTGCTCTTGGTGAAAATGGCTGTACTGGCGAATTTGGTGGTAATTGAATTCGGTTTTGATTTTGATCTTGATTTTCTGTCATTTTTCTCACTTCTCTCTTTACTCTTCTTCATTGTCTAAAGGTTCCTTCAATCTCGAGATCCAATTAGATGAGCTTCATCTCTTCAGAATTTTGCAGAAACTATCAAAAAAATAAACAAGAGATGTTAGATGTATAATTAATTGCCTAAAACAAAATTTAAAAAAAAATCAAATACTATATAAACTAACAAACTTCAAATTAAATATTTTATTCCTCAACAATGCTGTTAAAAACTTGTTCAGTAAAATTCAACATGTGTAAGGGATCATTGACAAGTAACAGATTTGAAATCTTAAGAGTTATCTTCCCACTGTGAATAAATTTAATTGAAGTTTACTACAAAATTACACTTTGGAAATAAAAAAAGGGAACATAAAAGCTACGGAGTCTTTAGGCATCTTTCCAAATTTCTGAGCTTGGTTGATTCTGATAGAAAGATCTAGCTGATATTTAAGAATTAAGTAAGATCAAGAGACTATAGGGCATAATTCTAATAAAAAAGAAAAAATAAAAACTGGTCTATATAAAATATGAGTTTCCTATCATTTAGATATATATTTAGAGGGAATTTGAATCCCTTAGCTCATGACTTAACACCAGTACATTATTATTGATTTTGTAGTTTAGAAGTGGCGTATCTTTCTATTCAAAATTTCCAATTCTCGATTTTTTGGTGCTTTATTTCTCTGTGTTTTTTTGGTCTCATTTTTTTATGTGGCTGTTGTTTATTACTATCAACAATATATGATCACTTGTATTGAGATCACTTCCAATTTCAATGGTTGTCATTTTGCTTTTTTATTTCTTATGATCTTTTTTGGTTGGTATCAGGTTTTCTTTTTTACAATGAATTTAATGTTAGTATAGTTCTTGGTGCGAAGGATCAGAAAATTCCTTTCAATACCAAAACACGATGAGTTTTTTTTGATCGTGCACAACAACCACCACTTCATCCATTTCTTTCTCTACCTTTCTCTGGTAGAGATGTCGATAGATTTTGGCTTACGCCTCCTATGAATGATGTAGTGTCTCAATTTGAGCACCCGTATCTTCAAGAGACCAAAGAATTTTGAAAACAACCAATCCAATTCTACACCATTTGCACAAATGATATCCCACAATGATACAAGAAAATCCGCAGAGACTAAAGGGATGAACCATATATTTTACAAGAATCGTATTTGTGCATTGTTAGGATTTTATATATTGATAATTCTTTAGACAAAAGGACTTAAATTAAAGAGTTGTAAAAGCTAAGGAGTTGGTAGAAATATTCTATAGTTGAAGTAGGTAACCTAGGGTTCGAGTTTGAAATAAGTAAAGAAGAGTCATCAAATTTTCGCTAGTCTATCGCCTATCCATTCCTCGCAGAAAAAATAGAATCATCGTTACACATCTGTAGCCTGACTCTCGCTCGAGAAAAGACCTTTCACTCGCCTCTTGCTACCCTATTGTTTGAGCAACAATGCTACTTGAAAAATCCTACTTCATATTTTTCAAGAGTTTTACACGGCCCATATTATCGAATTGTCTTCCACTATAAATACCCAATGCATTACATGAAATTGTGGGTGGTTGTTCATTATAATACTTCTCCATATCATTATTTGAAGATCCAAAAACACATCCATACATTGATTTCTATCCTTTGATTCTTGAAACTATACAACCACTTGTTGGGAAAAACATCAAAGTTCATAATCCAAAACACCCACTTTCATAACACATTAAGGAAGGTACTTTCTCAATAGCTTTTAGATATTGCTGAAGATTGAGGAAGGTTGGACTACAAGCATAGGAAAAATACAAGAACTGATTGTTCTTGGTAAGCCACGTAAGATAGACAATTTTAGATGATCGCGGAGCAAGTGTGAGTGAAGTACAATCCAGATGGTCTTAGAAATTGGAGGAATTAGATCAGTGAGTCTAGTGGAATTTGTTAGGGTGGATCTACTATAAGTTCACATTTTCTGTAGTGAAGGTTACTGGTTTGGTCCCAAAGATATTACCTAGCTGGGTTTCTCCCTCAACAATATTGGTGTTCTTTATTGCTTTTAGATTTATTGTTTATGGCATTTAAATCAAAGAATAAATTGAACTGTTTGACTAACCATATACAAAGAATTAAAAAGTAACATGTTACTTTTAATTATGTAATTTCATATGTAAGGCCAAACATAATTGATAATCAGATCTTTTCAAGTGGTTTCAAAGCTTTTCAAGTGGTATTAGAGCCTAAGTTTGTGTCCTAACCTTAATTGTCTAGACGAATAGTTCATTATCTGTTCCACTACATCTTGATGGTAGCAATTATGCTTATTGGAGGGTTAGAATGATGGAATTCTTAAAATCTATAGATAAGCACATCTAGTTGAGCATGAATAGTGGTTGGGCTGTCCTTAGTGTAATGGTTGATAATGTAGTGATCCCCACTCCATGGCTAATTGGACTAAACCAAACTTAGATGAATGCAATTGGAATAGTAAAGCCTTACATGCTATATCTATGGCAGTGTCCCCTGAAGAGTTTAGACATATGTTGGTGGGTGAGGTAGCTAAAGAAGTTCGAGATATTTTATAGACCGTAAATGAGGGAACTCATGCTGTTAAGAGTTCTAAGTTGTAGATGCTGACCACTAGGTTTGAAGAGATTAGTATGAAAATGGATGAGACATTTGATAATTTCTATACGAGCCTAAATGATTTAGTTAATTCCAGTTTCAACCTAGGTGGGAGAACCCTTGAGCCTAAGATTATTAGAAAAATCCTTAGATCCTTACCTGGGCAATTTAGGCGTAAAATCATGAGAATAGAAGAGGGTTAGGACATAGAGTTTATTGAGGTAGAAGAGTTGGTTGGATCTCTTAAGACTTATGAACTGATACTAGCTAAACCTACAAAAGATAAGTCCGTTGCCTTGAACATTGTGAGGAATAACTATATTGAGTCTTCTGATTTAGAGTCACAGAATAAGGAGGAGTTTAGCTTATTTTGCTCAGAAATTCAAAAAATATTTAGAAATAAAAAGAAGACTCAAGAGAGACATAGAGATGCCTCCAATGTGTCTAGAAAGAGATCTCAATTAGTAAGATGTCATAAGTGTCTAGGCTTTCACCATTATAGGAGTGAATGTCCTAATAGTAAGAGAAATCAAATTAAAGCTATGAATGCTTTTTTCACTGATGTCGAGTCTAGCTCGGATAATCATAGTGAGAGATGCACCCATGACGAGAATAGAAAACACATTGCCTTTACTACCAGGATTAGGATTGGATCTGATAAGGTGAGTAAGAAGGCTGAGGACGTAGATAGTGGCGAGAAATCAGAGAAAGATTCTGACTGTAAGGAAGATATTCATGAGGCTTACGAAAAAAATATGAAAGGAGAGTTGTAGGATTCTAACTACGAATAATGCCCTAGGTACGAAAGTTAAAGAACTTGAGCTGGAAAGAAGAAACTTATAGCTAACTTTCAGAAACTACATCATCACTGAATAAGTTGAAATCTATAAATGAATCTTTAGAAAGTTAGTGAGCTGGTCATTGAGAATGAAAAATCAGAAATCCAGGTTAAGAAACTTCTGAACGAACATGAATATTCCAAGTCTCAATTTCTCGCCTTCTCTAGTGGTTTATTGAAACTTGATAACAACTTAGGAATGAACAAGCCTATTGGTAATGATCACATGCTGCTAGTACTTCCAAGAACGTCTTCATCCCTAACACTAACAAGCCTAATTATGTTCCTAATCCTAAACCCAAGAAAAAGTGATTCGTAGGATAGAGGCGTACTATATAGTATACGACTTGTCAACCTAGGGATATATATTAGTGATCTCATAACTTTGGTCCTAGGTTTATCCCTACGTGTTATCATTGTGGTGAGTTAGAACATGTAAGGCCTAGGTGTCATAAACCTATGAACAGAAATAGAAACAAGAATTTTAATAAATATAAAAATCAGGATTTTGTTAGTCAGATTGACTTTCTTACTAATCAGGTGAGTCAGCCTACTAAGTTAATAACACAGATGACTAGGAATATTCCTCTCACTAGACAAGTTTGGATAAAGATGAGTGATATAAAAAATCTTGAAATAGATCATGGTGCTCTTAAGGGTATGAACACTTATGTACCGAACTGATTAGGTATTTCTAGTACATGCTTGTATTATTCATTATTATCCATTCATGATTGCATGCATCTTATTTATTTTTGTTCGCTTTCTAGGTGGTAGTTTCATGCATGTGCATATTCATCAAATTTGCATTGGCACATGCATATACATATATTTTTTTTTGGTTTATGTGTTAGATTTTCTTATCATGTGTGATTAGTTCATTCATGTTTTAAAATAAAAAAAGGAAAGGGAAATTTATTTTAACTATAGCATTATATATATGATGAACTTGAAGATGCATATAATGACAAAGTATGAGTTTAATTAATGTGTTGTAGTATATTTTTCATTACTTTGTTTAGGTTTTTATGGAGTTCTTAGTATAGGTTTCTTTACGTACCATTTGCACTGTACACTCTATGATATTGTTAGTCAAACTTAATTGCATGTGTGAGATTTAGAATGACAGTCACATGTTGGTAAGATGACTTTGAGCATGAATTGACCTTATTTTAGTAGACCAAAGCTCAAATATATTCCCTTGAAAAAAAAGGCTCAATGTCTTATGCTCTTCTTCGGAGTCTTGCTTATGAAGGATTGTGAGACTTTACACACATAAGTCACTTATACTATTTACTCCATATTAGCATGAACTTAGTATGTGGAAAAGTTTACTAATTATTCATCATCCTTGTGCATGCTATCAATGGTATCTTTAAATTATTGTATATTGATGATCAAATTATTTTTGGTATTGTTCCCTTCCCCATCTGTGATAAAAGGGGGAAGGCGAGCTGCATTTTAGGAGGAAAGAAATACGTATTTTAGGGGGAGAGATATGAATTATTAGATGAGAGTTTGCGGTAATGGGGAGATTGATTATGTTTATTACATTCCATATCATAAAGCATAGCTGTTTGAGTTTTTGTGTTTTGTGGTATTAATGTTTTAGTTGGTATTTTGATTAACGTTAATATTACATCTCAATCAAGCTAGCATATTTATGATTGTGTGTTTCAATTGTTATATTTTCTATATCATGTGCTTTGACATTTGGTATTTGAGCCGTTGATCTAAGGAAACAAGTTTAACAAGGAATGCAGAAAACATACATTCAGTTTGAGCTTGAGAAGAATAGTTTTGTTTTTACTTTTTTGACTTGTATTGTATAGTTTTGTCATATAATGTCATCTTTAAACAAAAAGGATTTAAGTTAAAGAGTTGTAAAAGTCAAGGAGTTCGTAAAAATATTGTACAGTTGAAGTAGGTTACCTAGGCTTTGAGGTTGGAATAAGGAAAGAAAAGTCGTTGGGTTTTTGCTAGTCTATCACCTAACGATTGCTCAAGCAAAAAAAAAAAAAAAAAAAAAAAAAAAAAAGAAAAAAAAAGGGAACCACTCTCACTCACTTGTTACTCGGCTCACCCTTGAACGAAGACCTGTTGCTTGCCTCTCACTACCCTATCGCTCGAGTGACAATGTTACATGGAAAATCCTATTTCACTTTTTTCAAGAGTTTTACACGAACCATACTACCTAATTGTCTTCCACTATAAATACCTAATGCATTATACGAAATTATGGGTAGTTGTTCATTATAATACTTCTCCATTTAATTATTTGAAGATCCATCCATACACTGATTTCTATCCTTTGATTCTTGAGATCATATAGCCACTTGTTGGGAAAATATCAAAATTTCATAATCCAAAACACCTACTTCCGTAACACATCAAGGAAGGTACTTTCTCAATAGCTTTTAGAGATTGCTAAAGATTAAGGGAAGGTTGGACTACAAGCATAGGAAGAGTACAAAAACTGGCTGTTCTCGATGATCTATAGGAGATAGAAAATTCTAGAAGATCAGAAGCAAGTATGAGTTAAACACGTTTCATTAGGTCTTGGAGATTGTTGGAATTAGATTAACAAATCTAGTAGAATTTGCTAGGCTTGATCCTAATGTAAGTTGACATTGTCTAGAGTAGAGGTTACTGCTTTGGTCTTGGAGTTTGTACCTAATTGGGTTTCTCCGTCAACAATATTGGTGTTCTTTATTGCTTTTAGATTTATTGTTTGTGGCATTCAAATTGTAGGATAAATTGAACTATCTGATATAGCATTTAAAAACAATTAAAGTGACTTATTGCTTTTTATTGTATAATTCCGCACATAAGGTCAAACTCAATTGGTAATTGAAGCTTTTCAAATGGTATCAGAGCTTTTCATGCATTATTCACCAAAGGTACCTGCAAGAATGGAGAGCATTGCACATGTGCTCATAGTGTTGAAGATTTATGGAATCCCCTCCAAATTGGCAAGAACTTGTTCGAGGAAGGAAGAGAGGCATCAGGAATTTTAGCGATAACCAAAGAATGATACATAGGATAAAAATTTTCAATTTGTTTTTTACAATGGGCTTGAGTGTCGATATGGAAAGAAATGCTTTCTTCATAAACGTCCAATGAAATTTATGACTCACATTTCAAGGCAGAAGAGAGTATTTTTGAAAGTATTGGAACTATATAGGGTTTACTTCATCCAATACAAAAGTGGATCTAGCCTAACATATTAGTATATAAATTACAACAGGAATTATGGAAAAATATCACCCGAATCATGAAATAATCCCCAAGCAATTGATCTTCAAGTTCAAGGTTTAAATCTTCAATTTGTAGATATAATTGGTCTTGAATTCCTTGCTAGGGTTTTCGATGATTTATTCTACATAAAGACACAATAGAGAGTTTTCTTTTCTATTTTCCCTGTTATCTATTTATAAGGATTGACTTTGAGTTAAGAAATTGTCCCGAAGTTGTTACCGACAAGAGTTTGAATCAAAAAAGGAAATTGGGCCATCAGTAGAGAATTTGGCTTGAGTGCCATAAAATTCATTGAGCATGCATGGTGGAGTAGTTTTGTTCTTGGTAAATAATACATAAAGTTGTGCGTGCATGCCAGAATAACCTGTGCGCATTGGTTCACATCTATTCGTCCTTATGCAGCTTTTGGTATTTTGATCATAACTTTTCCACCCGTTCTCGAATTGAGATTCAAAATACATTTGAAAGATAACTCAAAGAACTACAATTCTTTTGGAAGTCAAAAAGTATTTCAGTTCGAACTTTTGCTACTTGAAAATGGGTCTCAATCTAAGGTTGAAAAACTAAAGCATAACTTTTTTGGCTGAAAATTGAATTGTGAAAATATTTGACTCTATTTCACACTTTTGACTTCTAGTTACATCCAATTGATCATATGTGATCTTTAATAATCATTTTATGGTCCGAATTGAGTATTATATGTTTACATTTTGGTCCCAAAACTTCAGATTTCTATCGCTTTGCCCATTTTTGGTTCAATTTTTTTTTAATTCCACCAATTTGCCTCAAGTTTTACCTAGCAAACAAAATTAATATCTAATTAATCCATAAGTCATCAAAATTAATTACAATTTATCTCATTTAATATCCAAAATAAGTGTACAAAATACACTTGTTGAACACCCCAAACTAGAACGTTTGTTTGTTCTCAAACAAAATAAATTTTGAGTTAAATAACTTTTTCTTAATATACATGGTTAGATAATTTGTATTTGGTCTAAGGATTGGAATTCATACATCAAAACTATAAGCTGCTTCAACATCACATCATTAAAATTTATTTCTACGTATTCAATGTAAAAGTGATGTGTGTTCGTGAATGAAAATTTATATCAAGCATCATAAATTCATAAAGTGATTCAAGTTCCAACCCTTAATTGTCAAATATTTCATTTCTTCTCTCTTAAGATTCACACCCCATACTTATTCTTTTTTTATTCTATTCACAATGTTTGATTAAGGTAGAATTTTTTTATACTAGCACTCACCCCTCTCTAATATGATTAGATCTAACTAATTGTTGCTCAACACTTCAACAAATGAGGACACTCTTTATTTTTTACTGCTTCAACTTCAAATAAATCAACTAAGATAATAATTCCTTGTCAAAGGACACTCTTTACTTTTTCACATCTTATGTGTGGACTTCCCTCTATTAAAATTTCTAAATAACTCACGTAATGGGCATTTGACCGATGGCTTCCAAGTCAAATGACTATAGGACACCAAGTTTTAGATACACTTGCAAACCTAATAACTCGAGTCATAAAGGCTATGAAGAAACATTTCACAATAAGAAATTTACTATTCTTTTTTCATACAATTAGTGCAATGCATTTAGCATTTATTCCAAAAAATTGAGACCTAGTATCTAATTTTCATTTTATTGGCATTAGACAATTTGCACAAAATTTAGCACTCATGAAATTCACATTTATCTTAATGTCTCCTTACAACAAATCAAAATTTACAAACTATTCTAGAATTGGTTTAAAGATGTATAATTTAGTGGCTATTTAGATTTAGCATCTATGGTCCACTAATTTCAATCGACTCAAATTTTGAATCAGACTAATCTTCATGATGCAAAACATAAATCTTAGGCTCAAAATTATAAAGTTTCACATGAATAAGCAAAAATTGACGAAACATGCAACTTTTCTATAATTTATCATATAACACTTAGTTCCAAATATATCCATCATAGTAAACAAAATCATCTAACCCATACAATCACATAAAAGAAAAAATAAGGCGGAAAATAAAAAAAATATATATATTTTTTCACGAATAAGCAAACAAAATTGTAGAATAGATAAAACTCGATCTTTTTCCACCCCCAAACTTATGAAAGGCATTTTCCTCGAAGTCTAAAGATATAATAAACCATATATAAAAATTAAGTGTAAAGAATAGAGCTAAATATTATCCTGGTTCAAATCTGCAAGTAGTGGATGGACTGGCATGAAAGTGTTGGATTACTTGCTATGTATTTTTTTGTCCAATATGTTCACATGTCACGCTCCTTCAAAATAGTAAAAATCAATCATAACATGGAAAAATTTATAGTAAGCTTATTCCCACCCTAAAGGAAAATATGGGAATGAAATACCCTATACTAGAAAAAAGAATAAAGTCTACGAATCCTACAGTCTAGAAAGCAAAATAAACAAAAGGAAAGAAAATTATGTTGCCTCCCAATAAGTGCTTGTTTAAGTCTTTAGCATGACTTTGGTTTTTGGTAAATATGGTAGCTTGAGAAGAGAGTTTTTAAGTCATCTTTAAGCCTGGATTACAATAATTCCATTATTGTCCATTCCTACAATTCTGCCTTCTTCCTTGTTATTATTGCTTCCCCAAAGGTCCATCCTTTTGCACTATTCAATAACATGTGGTTGCTTGAGTAGAACATTCGGTGTAAAGATTTATTGTTTTTCTTCTAACCTCAAGATTAATTAACACTTTTCAAAATCTATGATCTGTCCTACAGCCCCCACAGATTAGCGTTGGTATACTATACTCACTTTTTGGGTTAGTTTGTCCAACTTCTTTGTTAATATTTCTAGTAGGGCTGCCTTTGCTGTAGTGACCGAAAATTTTTATATTTAAATGATAGTTTTCTCAAAATTCTTATAAGAAAGAAATTCGGGTCACTGCATGTTGTTCCCAATTTATATGCTTTAACTGGCTCTGCATTTAACACACTAACTTTTTCTAGTCCTTGTTAGTTACTTGTTGCCTTGAAAATATTGTGGGATAAATTATAGTAAGTTTAAGTTAGGTTTTTCTCAATTAATTTTGATGGAGTTAGTATTCACATAAGTCATGATTTAGTTAAGATTTTTATTTTCTAGCTAATGCTCAATATAGCGAGATTGATTATTAAATTATTGATGTTGTGAAAATTTCTACAGCAATATTGGACTCATTTGATAGGTCGTAATTAATAATTTATATTAGGCTTGAGAAGAATTTAATTTGTATAAGGACAACCAAGTTAGAGCAAATAAAAGTGAAACTAGGATTATTGAATTTTGGTAGAATTCTATTCCTTTATTTTGGAATTTTTGGTCAGTGCACGCTGATATATATGGATTATCAATAATCATCTGAGTTAGTTTTAAATTATCCTAATCCTAAAAAAATTGTTATTGAAGAAATTAAATTAATAGTTATTTATTGATATTTTAATCTCTATTAAGGATAAAACGTTAAATTCTTAGAAGTCCAATGCCACAAGGATTCATGCAAAAGATTTTTACAATCACAACAACTAGTCTCGTGTTCTACCTTCATATTATTTAATTATCCCACCTCTTTTCCTTTGATAACATAGCAAAAAAGATTTATACACATAGATCAAGTGGTCAACAAATTAAAATCCAAGTAAAAGGGCACAGTGCTCAAACCTTGATATTGTTTCAAAAGTTCCACTTCATGTTATATTTCAGCATGTATAAAGATGATTATATGTTTATGTGGGTCCTTATGGGGTTTAAATATGAGCTGGTAGCATAGTAGTGGATCAGACATATGAACTTGCTGGCGTAGTAGTGCACCAGATGTTGGTATGTCATCTGATCATTGATGTGCTACTTATTAAAGTTTGAATGATATGAATATGTGCTTAAAGTATGATATGTTTATATTTACATGTGTATGAGTCTATTGAGTGCTTCTAAGAAACACATAACCCCCTAACAATTGCAGATTAAGGCGATCAATAGAAGCGTGTAGGATAGTGGTGGTGCCTTGTGTGAACTCAAAAAGACATCATTTGATTCATGTTTCGTTTGAATAATTATTTAAATTTGGAATAATTCAAATTAGTATTTCTTGAGCTTGAAGATTGAATTGATTATGAAATTGTTTCATGGTTGATATAATATTTTTATGGTGGTTTATTTAATTCATTTGAGTTACTACACTAGGATTTAAATATTTTCAGTTTCTGGCCTAAGTTTAAAAATTCACCCGAACCTAAATACTTGGAATTTTGAGGTGATTCCAAGAAGATAGCCATATGAGTTATCTATCTCTTGGACTTAGAATCATGAATTTTGATCTGTAAAACTCAAGTTATGATTGTTAACCCGAGAACAAATGGATCCGGTTTTGAAAAAAATTTGACCAATCTATCGATTGAATTTGTATACAAAAATTTTAACATGTAATTCTCCTGTGTATCTACAGTTAAAATTTTGTAAATTTTAGATTTAATTTAGTCATTGAACGAGATTTATTTCAGAAAGTCGTACAAGCCAAAAATCTAAACTTTCCAAAAGAAAATTTCTTAAATTTTGTAACAGGTTCTCTATAGCCTTATTGTTTTCAATACAATTTAAATTTCTACATTATATGAACTATTTATATAGAAGTTTACAAATTTAAGGTTTTGTAATGTCACGAGTCCCTAGAGCTCGGGGCGTTACATTTGCAATCACTATATTGATAATGTCAATCTTCAATATTTTTCTCAGAGTTTTCCTTTTAGGTGGTCACATAGACTGATTTTCTACGATTCTCTAAAAGAGGACCAAGGCATTGTCTAAGAAAATACCCAAGATTGACCCTCATGCTGAAAAATTAACTGTGTTGTAAAATTTATATCTCGTGCCTCAATAGAATATACAGATCTTAGAGTATTTAGGAATGCTTAGATTAGGACACTTTCTAAAGTAATCTTTGAATTCTTTTCGATGCTTTTAGGTAGTTCTCAATATCTCTTTGCTTGAAAGTATACACTCCATTTCCGATTTGATGAACTCTAGAAGGCGGGAAGAATTTCAAAGTAAATTTTTGCATTATGTAGTTCCATAAAATGATACTCCCAAGAATTAATGAATTTAGCCATTCTTGTACACCTTCCTTTAAAGTTTGAAGGAGTAGGCACAATCGAAGAGCGTCAACAAAAATGCATTCGTGACTAATCATATTGCAGAGCATCAAGAACGCTTAAATATGTTCATGAGAATTTTTAGTTGATCTTCCAAAGAACTTGATGTCCTAATGATTTTGAAATAAGTTGATGACATCTAGTCAAATGTAGAAGCTGGCTTGCCCAAAAAGTTGATATATAATAGCCAGTTGTATAAGAGCTGGGATAGGATTCACATAATCCCATACTAAAACTTCAGTATCATTAGCCAATGCTCTCGGAAGAAATGGCTATACCGGCGAATTTGGTGCTAATTGAATTTGATCTTGATTTTCAGCTGGTAATTCAATTTGGTTTTGATTTTGATCTTGATTTTCTACAATTTTCTCGCATTTCTTTGTTGTCATTGTCCGAAAGTTCTTTCAATCTCGAGATCCACTTATATGAGCTCATTTATTTAGAATCTTGCTTAAATTGTAAAAAAGAAAAAAATAAATAAATAAGTAAGAGAGATTAGATATCTAATTAATAGCCTAAAACAAAATAAAAGAAAAAAATGAATATTATATAGACTAATAAACTCAGATTAAATATTTTATTCCTTGGCAATGAAACCAAAAACTTGTTCGATAATCTCGCAAGCGTACATGATCATTGACAAGAAATAGATTTGATGAGTTAAGAGTTATCGACCCACATAAAATAAATTCAATTCAGGTTTACTAGTTATACATGGCATTCGAAATATGTCACACACAATACAGTCTGATTCAGTTTATGCTAAATTAATCTAAGAAAGCTGTAAAAGTGTGATTGTTATCAATTTATGGATGATTGTATTGAAATTCGAATCCACCTAGTAATATCTATTTCATTTCTCAATTAATTAGTTTAATCATATTCATATATCCTTAACAGTCGATAATGCTAATGCATTTAACTTTCGTTTTAAAGATAAATTAACTTCATTCTAATCATAATCCGAGTGTATTCCTAGCCCAAATATGAATAATTAGAACACACTAAATTTCATATTATCAATATTATTACACACATGATAATTATTATTCCTAATATTTATTAGTCATATGTTAATTTTGTTGCATTCTAAACTTATTATGAGTCTTTCAACTCTACAAAACATCTAAATTATCTAATTAGTGATAAAGCAATTAAATAATGCTTAAATATGCAAAATTAATCAAGAAAAACAAAACGACTAGTCATGAATTAAAATAAATAACAATAGGATTCACTTCACCCAATACAAAAGCAGATCTAGACTAGCATATTAATATGTAAATTACAAATGAAATTATGGAAAAATATCACCCAAATCATGAAATAATCTCCAAGGAATTGATCTTCAAGTCCAAGGTTGAAATCTTTAATTTGTAGATCGGATTGGCCTTCAATTCCTTGCTAGAGTTTGATCTTATACCTCAAAAGTGACGAATTGACCTCTTGTTCTTGATGATAGTATTGTGTATGAAGATATAAGAGAGTGTGTTTTACCCTATTCTCTATTTGGGTCGGGCGATGTGCCATAAGGTTCACTGAGCACGTTTCGTGGACTAGTTTTGTTCACTGTAAATTATATATAAGGTTGTGAGTGCCCGTTCTATTTCACATAAGTTCGTTCTTGAGTAGCATTCGATATTTTGATAATAACTTTTCAGCCGATATCAAAATGATTGCTACCTAAAAAATGCTTCTCAATCTGAGACTGAAAATCCGAAACATAATTTTTTGGTTGAAAATTGAATTGCGAAAATACTTATATTTCAATCCTTTGAACTCCAATTTCATCCAATTGCTCATATGTTATTTTCAATCATCATTTTATGATTCGAATAAACTATTAGATGTTTACGTTTTGGTCTCGAACTTTGGATTGGTTTTGCCCCTTTTCATTCATTTCTTTCAATTCCACTAATTTGCCTTGAGTTTTCCCTACAAACCATATTACCATCTATTAAGCCATAAGTCTTCTAAATTAATTATAATTTGTCTC
Source organism: Olea europaea var. sylvestris (assembly GCF_002742605.1). Lineage (NCBI taxonomy): Eukaryota > Viridiplantae > Streptophyta > Magnoliopsida > Lamiales > Oleaceae > Olea > Olea europaea. The sequence goes on along the minus strand of NC_036245.1, from coordinate 11,216,000 downwards.
ATTTAACGACTCAGATAAGTGAACAAAATACTCTAATTTCTTTTTTGTAATGAGGTATATAAAAATTTATTATAATAATTTTCAAGAATTAGAAAATTATTCCTTGTTGTTCGTGAATGCCAAATGTCTATATGTAGGAGTACAAATTGAACGTTCTATTGTTTTTGTAAAATCTGAATTCAAATGTACTAGTCCCACAAATTACGACCACCATTTTGAAGATAATCTGTTATTTATTTCGTAATTAAGAGGTGTAAGACACTTTTGGATTAAGTCATTTCTATGGTTCCCTTTTGGAATGGACCTTGATCTCGATTTGAATTCTACTTAATCTATGTAATTTTTGGCTCAGTTTTTACGTTTTTAGAAGGAAAAAAAAAACACTAAGAACTTTAAACACTCGTGCAAACTAAATATGAGTATAATTGTAACTTTTCATAATTTGGTTTCATCATAAAATTGCATTTATTATTCTAAATATAAATAACTAACACATGCAAAAAAATTTAAGTACACATAGGTATAGAATGAATGTTCAAGAATTAAACTGTATAAAATTGAATCAACAAATTTATTCTAGAGGAAATGGCACCTCATACTTCAAATTTATTAAAAATTCATTCTTTACCTTTCCAAACTTTTATCTCCAAATATGCTACAATATATGTAGTATAAATGAAAAATGGAAAATATCCTCAATCCCATATTTAATATACTAAAAGCTGAAATCATGCCACCAGACACGCCTCATAAACCATCTCCAATTCACGTCCTATTTCCCAAATCTCCAGCCTTTACCAGTAAACCATTGAACTAAGATATTGGTAAATCAAAACAAAAAGATCTTCAATACATTCCAAGAACTCTACAAATCATATCTCAACCTGTGATCTCACCATATTTTTCATCTAAAAAATCTTCGTTTCTGATACACACACACACACACACTGATTCTTTTCATTTTCCATCAACCTCACGATCCATGTAAATCTATTGAAGATATGGATGGAGAGAGTATGATTCCAATCTCTATAAAACTTCATTATTTGCAATCTCTGATTCCAATCTCTATAAAACTTCATTATTTGCAATCTCTGCATTAAACAATGTATTAAAATCCTGTTTGAGAGATTACACACAGGCATCAAGCTTCTGACCTATTAGATGGAAACTCCAAAATGCATTTCAACTATAGGATTCAACAAGAACAACCAGTAGTTCTATACTGCACTGTCAATAGAGTTATTGGATACCAAGAATGAAAATCTGGAAACTCCTTCAAGACGCATCACTTGTTCAATAAGCAATTTGATGGATGCAAGGGACAATGTTCATGGGTCGCCTGATTCTAACCATTCACATCTAGGAGATGCAACGATCCAAAAAAATAAGTCTTCCAAGAGTGATGCCATGTAGGATAGTGATTATTCTATTGACTTGTTGTAGCAGATGATTCGCAAGAAAGAAACAAAAGAAAATGCCCCAAAAACCATAGAAAATACTCTGAAATCCCATAAACTCCTCCAGAAATGACTCATAAACTTAGTGTTACGGTTAGAAGTCGATGATTATCAGTTACCTCCCAAATTATCTTCCCAAATGAAGGATCTGCAGCATACATATCAAGAAATGGCTTAAATCCGACAATCTTGGTACTCATGGTGGTGAGGAGTAATGTACGATGGCTCAATGCATCTGCTACTCGATTCAAACTCCTTGCTTGATGCCTTAGTGTGAAAGTAAACTCCTGCAAGTATGTCACCCACTTTGCATGTCGCCTACTCAGCTTGTGCTGACTATTGATATACTTCAAGGCCTCATGATCAGTAACAAGGATGAACTCCCTCTGTACCAGGTAATGACGCCAATGCTTCAGAGTCTGAACTATGGCATAGAACTCTAGGTTATAAGTGAAATAATTTTTCTTCGATCCCGATAGCTTCTCACTGAAAAGGCTACTGGATGCCCCTCCTGACTCAGAACACCACCAATACCAACTCCAGACACATCACAATTTACCTCGAACACCTTCTCAAAGTCCAGAAGTGCCAAGACTGGGGCCTCCATCATCTTCTGCTTAACCAACTGAAAGCTAGCCTCTGTCTCCTCGGTCCACTGAAAATCACGCCCTTTAAGGCACTCTGTGATAGGAGCAATCAAGGTACTAAAGTTTCTGATAAACCGACGATAGAAGGATGCCAATCCATGGAAACTCCTGACATCGTGCAAAGTTTTTGGCTTGGGCCAATTCAAAACTGCCTCAATTTTGGATTGATCTGCATGAACACCATTAGTAGACACGACAAAACCCTAAAAAAGTTATGAAAGTTGTGAAGAAAGAACACTTATTCTGATTGATGAATAAGCGCTCCGTCCTCATTACATCAAAGACAACACGGAGATGATTAAAATGTGACTCCCATGTTAGACTATAAATAAGTATGTCGTCAAAATAGACTACCATAAACTTCCCCATGAAAGACCGTAAAACCTGATGCATAAACTTCATAAAAGTGCTGGGTGCATTGGATAGTCCAAAGGGCATGACCATCCACTCGTACAATCCATGATGTGTCTTGAACGCAGTCTTCCACTCATCTCCAGGCCTGATTATGATCTGGTGGTATCCACTTTAAGGTCAATTGGTATGTTGCACGCTGAAGGATTTATTGATTGGCTAAATGAAGTGGAGCGGATTTTTGAATATAAGGAGGTTATAAATCATGTCAAAGTGAAATTGATCGCCATCAAACTCAAAGGTAGAGCATCTGCATGGTGGGAATAGTTGAAGCGTTCACGGGAATGACAAGGAAAATCCAAAATTACTGACCTGGAAAAGATGAAGAAGAAGATGAAATGGCACTTCCTCCCTTTGAACTACACTCAAACCTTGTTTCAGAGGCTCCATTCACTGAGGCAAGGCAAAAGATCCGTCAATGATTATACTGAGGAATTCTATTAGCTGGTGGTTCGGAATGATTTATCTGAGACAGAGGAGCAGATGGTAGCACGATATTTGGGGGGATTAAGGCCGCCCCTGCAGGATGTTCTCAGCCTTCATTCATTGTAGATGGTTTTTGAGGCATATCAACGGGCACTTGCAGTGGAGAAATAGCAGAGTAGGAGGCCAATGGTCAGAGGTAAAGTTAGTCAGTCAGTTCGCCCTCAAGAATCTCGTCCTGCTTATCAGCCACAGCAGGACAATTCCAACTCAAGTATTAAGTGTTTCAGGTGTGGTGAACAGGGGCATAGGGCGATTAATTGCAGGAAGCCTGCTAGTCAGAAGAATAAAAATCTTCTGATTGAGGAAGATATGATAGAGGAGTTCGAGGAAGTTGGGGAGCCTGTGTATGATAATGGTGAAGATGAGGACGTGCTATATGGAGATGGCCAGGAGACACTGGTCGTTAGAAAGAGCCTGCTGACTCCCAAGGCGATTCAAGGGACGACTGGTTGAAGACCAACGTTTTCTACACAACCTGCACAGTTGCTGATAAAGTCTACAAGCTGATAATTGATAGTTGCAGTTGTGAGAATGTAATGTCTAAGGAGGCTATCGAGAAACTGCAACTGAAGACGAATCGTCATCCCAAACCATACAAATTGTCTTGGCTGAATAAAGGTAGTGAGGTAACGGTAGAAAAATGGTGCTTAGTGTCTTTTTCGATTGGAAAAAAATATTTTGATAATGCTTGGTGTGATGTGGTATCAATGGATGCGTGTCATGTTTTGTTGGGACGACCTTGATAGTATGATGGCAGCGTTATCCATGATGGGTGGAAGAATACTTATTCTCTTGGCACCAAAGGGAAGAAAATTGTTTGGCGTCTCGTAGGGAAGAAAACATCCCTGCCCCGTTAGTTAATAACACCAATCTACTTTCTATGTCCAAGTTCTTGGTTGAGGTTGGGCGTGAAAAAATAGTTTAAGCTTTAATGCCTCGTGAAAATAGTGCAGCGAATGTGGATTGGGAATTACCAGTAGAAGTGCAGCAACTACTGATGGAGTTTTCTGACTCGTTGTCGGAGGATCTTCCACCAGGATTACCACCTATGAGGGACATTCAACATCAGATCGACCTTATTCCGGGGTCGAGTATACCAAACTGACCAGCTTATCACCTCAGTCTCAAGGAAGCTGAAGAGTTGCAACGACAGGTGGTAGAACTATTGGAAAGGGACTACATTCGTGAGAGTATGAGTCCTTGTGCAGTTCCTGCTCTACTAGTGCCGAAGAAAGATGGGTCATGGCGTATGTGTGTTGACAGCAGGGTAATTAACAAATCATCTACTACAACAAGCCAATAGGATAATCACTATCCTATACGGCGTCAGTTGGTATCAAGTGTCAGCATCTTCTTGGGAGATAAATTCCATTAGTTATAATGGTTGGTGGATGTGGTCGTGGTTGTCGAGGATAGGTTCCGATTGAGGAAGTCCCACACCATAATTGTAAATTCAGGATGCGACGTTTGAAGATGAAATAAATCGTAAAAACACAGTTATTTCATCTACATTGAAGATTGAAGATGAAATATAGAGAGGAAGATTGACGATTGAATCGGGTATCAAGAGTATTTCATCCACATAGAGCAGTAAAAACACAGTTATTTTCAGTCTCGTTATATTGAAAGTATAGGCAATGGTTGAACTTACTTCTTTGAAACCCTATAGTGAGTACAAAAGAGTATAATCTTTTATACCATTATCTAGGTGACTACTTTAAGCCGTATAAGGACCCTTTGGGGAAACACACATGATTTGGTTTTAGTTTGTCTTTAAAACCTTTCGGTTGATTCATAAGGATTTATTCGTCAAGTTCACCACATAAAAATACAACTTTTCAATCAAGTTGTTCAAGTTCCCAGTCAAAATACGCAACCAATGCAATCATGACCCTAATAGTAGTATATTTAACAACTGATGAAAAAAATCTCATTATAATCAACACCCTTCTCCTGAACCTGAGCCTCTAATTTGGAGTAGTAGGGATAAATGTGCTAAGTTTTCCTAAACTCCACCTTAAATTGATCTCTCTCTTTACCTGGTTCTATTTTACTCATAGGTCCGGTTCATCCTTAAGGAAAGACATCTCACCCTTTTTAAATTTGACATCCCGACTTACGATGATCTTAACTCCTTTTTGGCTTCCATCCCATAACCTATAACCAACACCCTCAGGATATCCTAGAACGGCAAACTTTCTAGCTCTAGGTTCAAGCTTTCCCTTACTTTAATGAGAAAATGCAGCATAGCCAAAAGTCCTAAGTGTAAAGTAATCACTTAGTTTATCAGACCACCTTTCATAAAGAGTGTCACCATTTAGAGTAGAAGAATGAGTCAAATTAATCAAATAACAGGCAGTCATAACAGCTTTATTCCAAAACGACTTTGGGACACCAGTACATAACATTATATGAAGTACTTTATCTAGTATGGTTCTATTCATCCTTTCAGCTATCCCTTTTTCCTAGGAGTGTAAGGAAAAGTCTCATGCCTTGTTATTCCATTTTCCTAGCACATACTATCAAATTCAGTGTTACAAAAATCTAGGCCATTACCTATTCTCAAGAATTTAATCCATTTGCCAGCTTGGTTTCTATTTGTCTTTTCCAGTTATTAAAGTTGTGCAAAGTATCGGATCTATCCTTTAAAAGATAGACCCATACTATAGTCATCATTAATAGGCAAGAAATATCTATTTTTACCCGATGTGGAATTACTAGCAGGACCCTTCAGATTTGAATGCACATATTCAACCATGTCTTCAGCTTTGTGAACACTAGCGAAGAAAGAAGTTCGATTATGTTTATTAAGCACATAGTGATCACAGAATGACAAATCAAGCACACAATCATTAACAAATGCAATTTTTCATTAAGAAGCTTGAGTCCTCTAATGCTTATGTGTATTAGTTTATTATGCTATGTATGTGTGTGATCAACCTTGGAAGAAGAAATAGAGGAGTTTAAACCTCTAATTACTTCTCTAGTAGTGATATAAATATCACTTTTCTTAGTTCACTTAATAGAAACTAATGCACCCTTAATCATTTTTAATGTTCAATTTCCAAATTTACCGGTGAAGGCATCTTTTTCAAGTCTTATTATTGAAATTAAATTCCTAGACAGTTCAGAAATATATCTAACATCTTTCAAGGTGTAGGCAAAATTATCACACAACACAACATGCCAAGTATTAGATTCATGAAAGTTTTCAAACCAATTCTTTTCATGGATATCACATGAAAAGATGCACTAAAATTAAGTATCCACCCATGCATGGAAGAATTAGCAGTTAGATTTAGTTCAGCAGTATAAGCAATAGAACTTGTAATCATGTAAACTTCACCGTCATCAACATCGGGGCAGAAGACAACACATTCGTCTCATCTCTCTCTTTGACCTTTAACTTACCTTTCTCCTTATAACATTCATTTATAAAATGCCCCGTGTTTTCATAGCCATAGTATTTTTTAAACTTTGTTCTAGACTTTGTTCTAGACCTATTCTTGCCCCTTTTTTCCCCCTCCATTACTACTTAACTCATCACTACTTTGGTATTCGTCAAGACTATTTTACCTAAACTGAGTTCTACCTCGTATCATATGTTTCTCTCCGCTTTTATTATCATGTTTTTTAGATCTAATTTTCATCTCCTTACTTCTAAGTCAATTACAATTTCAGACGTCAAACTGTCCCCGTTGTACTTAATTACATTTTTAACTTCTTTATACGTGTCAAACATAGAGTTAAGCAAAATTATGGCCTTGTAGGATTCAGACACTATTTCTTCATAGCTAACAATATTTTAAACTAACTTGTTAAACACATCTAAATTGTTATCAAGATCATTTGAAGGATTCATTTTAAAGTGAAGAAATGCTCAAGTAAGTAAAGCTTGTTCGGGGTAGATTTGAGTAAATACAAGTCTTTCGATTTTTTTCAAAATTATTTGGTGGTTTTGAGTTTGCCCACCTTTCTTAAAATAGCGTTAGACAAGTCCAAGGTCATCAATTTTTTCTTTTTGTTCTTTTGAAAAATTTGCTGAAAAATTATCTTCAATGGCTTTTGAAACTTTTTGTTAGACTAAAATACCCTTCAATTTTTGTTGCTAGATTGAAAAATCAAAATTTTCAATAAAAATTCTCAACTCGAAGTTGTGAGTTGTCATTTTCACAAACAACTAAAAAATGAACAAATCACAATCAAACCACACAAGGTTTCATAAGACTCGTGGTTTTAGATCAAGAGAATGTTCTAACAGATAAAGTCTCGGTATTCTAATGAAATTAACAGAATTGACAATGCAACAAAATAGATATGTCCAATCAAAAGAGATCTCACAACATTTATAGCACAAAGAACAATAAGCTAATTCATCAAAAGCAAGTGCTCAATTGAAACAATTAAGATCAAGTAATCTTAATTTCTAGCACAATCAATGTTACCCCTTACAGTAATTACAATCTTATTGCCACCTCAAACGGCGATGTGCTCATTTTGAAAATTAAACAAGTTAAGCCAATTTACCAGAGCAGACCTATCCGAGTCCGTAAATTACAAGAGATGCGAATTTACTGCTTTAGGGCCACTACTATTCGCCCTAAAGATTCAGCAAATATTTTTTCAATGCAACTTTCCAATCAATCATAGAATGTGCATCCGGCGGCAAAATCGTTCAAGTTTTCCTACGTAACCCAAAACATTGAGTAAACGATATCAATATGTTTAGGAGATCAAAATAAGTATTCTGCTTGAAAAAAGCTCGTCGAAAAGTTGTTGTACACGTCGCCACCATCATGCTTCCCACCACTGGAGGTGTTTCACTTTGCTAAGTATGGGTCCAGCTACCGTTCATCCACTGGAGGTCTCGTTTGGCTGAAATTTGGAATTTTTAGATTCGGGTTCGAAAGGGAAATCACGTCTCCTTTGCAATTTTAGCTGGATTTTCAACCTCCATGCCTTAACATCAGATGTAGATGAAAACTCATAGCCACCAAGGTAATACCAAGCTCAATTCACCACTATGATCAACACCACAACCGAACAAGACCAAGCACATCCAACTAGATTTCTTCTCCTTTCATGATTGTTAGTCAATGCCCACAAAGAGACCACAAAGGATAGCAGATAATCTCACAAAGATCAATCGCAAAGGTAGCAAACTGAGAATGAACCGAGAGATGGAGAAGAAAGAAGGCAGCGAAATCATGCGCTGGAGGCAGCAAAGGAGAGACTGTCATTCTAACCAAATAGGCTAAAAAAATTAGGTAAATTATGTTAGGTTAAGGTTGTGGCCTGAGAGGCCCAACACCAAATAATAGCGGGCCAATAAAATGGATCTTATTGCTAAGCCATCCAAGTGAATGGGTCGGGTCGTAAGCAACTTTACTAAATTAGTTCGCTTCGAGTGGCCCATCCAAATTGGAGTTTGGTCATTCATTTCATGGTGTCAATAAATCACTCAGTCATTTGGTCTAAGCCGACTGAAATTATAATTGAGTTATCATCACGGCCCTAGAAGATCGTTTGACAACAAGTTGTCTAACACAAGGACCTTAGATGATGCATTTTGTAGTAATTGTAAAGACTTTATCTCAATCTACATTGTATGTATTGTTGTATTATATCAATTTTTAGAGTCAAATAACAAGATTATATTGATGAAAATTTTAAGGAAACCTACAATTTTAATGTGATTTTCCTACATTTCTTGCTACAACATAGATTTTATCAAGTTCATGATGAGTTTTTCTTATTTGTTTGCATATTATATCCCTTATGGGAAGACGTGTATTCCACTTGTACAAGATAGCTTTTTCAAAAGTTGAAGTCTAACTATTTTTTGGTAAATTAATTTTACTTTATGTTGTTTTGAACTCAACAATTAATGAATTGATTGGATATATTTGTAATTCTATATTCATTGTTATTTAGTTTGTACATTTTATCGAATTTTAGCATTTTTTAATGATCACTAATGAATTCAAGAATCATTTACTGAACTTTATTTTTTCCAAGTGTCTACTAGTATTTCAATAATTGATTGAGTAATTTAAGGAGTCTTCTTGGATATGTAATAGCCACATTTATTTTGATGCATTTCCCATTGTCCTCTAGTATGTATAAATTGGAATGTAATCTGCAATAACTTTTTATGGCAATAAGATTGAGTATTTTTTATGATATAATTCCCAACTTTGCTTGCCTTCATTACATTATCAATGAATTAGTTTTGGTGTATGCCATTATCATTCTGTGTTTTCCCTCCCGTTACGGTCTCAACCATAGGCTGTGTAGGCTACCTTTGGCTTTCTTTCTTAAAAAACAAAAAAATAAGAAAAAAAATAAAGAGAGAGAGAGAGAATTGAAAATCGACTGCACTTGGACGTGTTGGCTGGGCCAAGTATAATTTTAAAATGTCCTACATCGGGCCTCTTTAAAAGCAGCCAAACTTATTTTTCACCTTGGATCTGTATTAACGGGAAAACCTTGCTTGGTTGCATATGCATGTCATGGTAAGGAGGCAAAAAGTACATATAGAGAGAGTTAAAAATTGTATCATGATGATTTAACGAACACAATAGAGCCTTTAAAACATAAAAACATGACCATAAAAACAAAAATAATGTATTTGAACCTACTACAGAAAATCATTCAATCAAAATTACACTGAATGATTCCAATCAATGAAGGAAAATAGGTGGAATCTATCGTTGAAATTAAAACTTACCAACATCCCAAATAAAGAGAAAAAAGTTTAGTCAAAAGATGATAATCATTCATCTTCAAAAAGTCTGACAGTAATTGCGAAATGCTAATCTCAAATTCATATCTATTCATTGCTAGAAGAGTTGTGAGGTGGCAAGAAATCATCCAACCAATCAACATAAATCTCCTTAACCTGCCTGTCATGCTTCCATTTTTTTCTTTCTTCATATTAATTTGCAGGAGCAACAATGACTGCAGTTGCACAAGATAAACCAATTACAGGCCTAGGAGGGGCTCTTCTAGAATTTTGTGGCCTGAATTCATTACCATCTCTGTCTCAACACGATAACCATGCAACTGCATATGTATTGGAAGTTTACTTAAAATGTAAAGTATTTCCAATAGGAAATAAACATGCTACTAATTGAAAACGATGCTCAAGTAGGAAATGTTTTATTGAAATTGATTATAAGAAGGGCCTTGAATTAGGTAAAAGAGAAACATTAGGATCTTGATAAAATAGTTTTCATGATATTCCCTGTCTTTCATTTTGATTCAAATATTATAGTATAACTGCGTATACGTGTCATTTTAAAATAAATATCAATATTCGTAATGGTATTTTGAAAGTGTTATTTGAATCACCAAAATTTTTAGTTAGCTAAAAAGGACAAAATGTGTTATCTGTTGCTATTTAATGAAAACCTTCATTTTTCTGTTAATGCCGTAAAAGGATGTTGCTAAACATGGTAAATCAGCAAGTTATGTTCATAGCAAAAACATTAATTGTACTGAACTAGGCCAAAAAAAAAAAAAATAGATTTAAATTGTACTACGAGAGTAAATATCATGAGAAAAATGACATGTTTCTCCAAAAGGGCATTGGCCAATTTCCCAGTTGCAACCTAGTATCGTTTTCCAAAATGCTGTCTTTGCTGGAAAGTATCAGAATTACTGCTGATGTTCTTAACATAATCAAGCTAAGAATAATCACTTTTATTTATCAAATCGGGCCATGAAGTTCTAGTACTTTTAACAACACTCACTTTTGCTTTGTAAGTCATAAATTTCATTGGACATTCATGAAGAAAGTTGCACTCCATATTGACACTCGCGTCCACTGTAAAACAAATTGCAAATTTTCATCCTGTGTATCATTCTTTGGTCAGCACCAAAACTCCAGTGCCTCTCTTCTTTCCTCGAACAAGTTCTTGCCAATTTGGAGGGGATTTCGTAAATCTTCAACACCATGAGCTAATGTGTAATGCTCTCCATTCCTGCAGCTACCTTTGGTGAATTTTACAAAAATACAAGTCATGTAAAATATATGGCTTGTCCCTTTAGTCTCCGAGTATATAGTGATTACATCCTAGGATTTAATTTGTGCAAAGGGTGCAGAATTCGATAGGTTGTTTTCAAAATTCATTGGTCTTGTGAAGGGAGGGTTGTGGGTTGCCTCTCTATTCTTGGATTAGGCCAAATCTAATTGTCAGTTTTATCTTTTAGGAAAAATGCGTTATTAAAAATGTGACTCTCTCTTTAAATGTGAGATTATTTTCTGGTCCTACATCTGGTATTATTGTGATTGTTGGATCTAGATCATTGGTTGGACTATA
>NC_036245.1:11200226-11204431 GCF_002742605.1 Olea europaea var. sylvestris | reverse complement strand
AAAATCCTAAATTGCATATATGAATTTTTCCATTTTTTTTTTTTTGAGTTTTTCTGAAATTCTGGCTAAGATTTACCTTTGATTAAATTTTTGATTGGATCTTTGAATACTTCATGATATTGTTAGTTCTTGTTTTTGAAAGAAATTTGTGGTTTCTTGGGTTCTTGAAGTTCTATGTTTTCTGATTACTACTGAGTTGTATTTTTCAAAACTCGTTCTGAGTGATGGTGAATTAACTTGACTCACCACAATTCTTGATATCTTATGACTCACTCCTAAGTTACATTGAGTTGCTGTGACTCGTTGGCTTCTTGTGCAATATTTTGGACTTTGCAACCGGTTTTGGTATTTGCTTGCTACCTTCTCCACTTTGAAACATTAAGGTTTTAATTCTCGTATAATTTCCCTACTCTCTTATTTTTCAATCAATTATTAAATTGTTTACTGCCTATCTTGATTTGTTTATTAAGGTAAGTGATCTACTACTACCTTCCTTTGTCCAAAATCTCCTGCGAGGATCTGGGAATCTAAGGAGGTAGTGGATTTACGAGTCACCTCTCCTTAGACCTATCAAATTGGTAGCTAACCTGATTTAATTATTATTGTTGATCAATTGTATATCTTAATACTAGACTGGGATATTTGAATCTTTATTGTTCTTTCACACAGTCTATACCTATCATATCCTGTGGCACATATAAACTTGAATCTGTAATCATGACAACTTGACAAAAATTTGAAGTATAAATTTGGAAAGGGACCAGAGATTTTAGTTTGTGGTACCAGAAAATGAGGGTTTTATTATTACAACAGAGATGTGTTAGGCTATTGATGGGACATGGGTACTAAAATTAGTGCCTATTGAAGATAGGAATTGGATGAGATTGCTTGGAGTTCTATATTCTTGCACCTGTTTGACAGTGTTATTAGGATGGTTGGAAAACCTATTAATACACAAGGTCTTTTGACCAAACTTAAGTCCCTATACCTAACTAAATCTTGCCTAACAAATGCTATATTTTGAGGCAATGCTACAATTTTAGATTTGATCCCTCCTCAAGTTTAGAAGAAAACATTGATAAATTCACAAGATTGATTCAAGAGTCAACTAACTGCGATGAGAAGTTATCTCAAGATCAACAAGTTGCTGCTCTGTTAAATGCATTAGGTGATAAATATAGAGATCTGAGAAACGCTTTAGAGTACGGAAGAATCGACATTACTGTTGATATTGTTATATCATCTTTAAGGAATAGGGAACTCGAATTGAAATTTGAATCTAAAGATCTAAGTTTGGAGAAGGTCTAAATATTAGGGAAAAGGTAAATCCAAACAAAAACTACAATCAATGCAATTTCAATTCACACAAGAAAAGAAAACCTTAATTTCCAAAATTCAGGAATCAGAATAAAACTTAATCAAAGTCGAAGTTACCAGCCGTAAAATGTTATTATTGTGAAAAAACAGGACACCTCATAAAAGATTGTTTTAAAAAAAATATCTGACATGAAAGGAAAAACAAACTCAGATGGGTCTACAACAATTGCCTACAATAATGAACCTAATATTCAGGGGTTGACCTAGTTATCACGTCCAAAAGAAACCTAAATGAATGGATTTTAAACTCTGGTTGCTCATTTCATATGTGTCCCATTAGAGAATGGTTCACTAGCTTAACTGAACTTAGAGGTGGTCAAGTTCAGATGGGAAATAATATGACTTGTCAGATAAAAGGTATTGGAAACCTTAAGCTTTTGCTAGAGAATAATAATACCTTTGAACTGTCCCAAACTAAGTATGTACCTAATCTTCAAAGAAAATTGATTTCTCTTCGGCAGTTGGATGATGAATATGAAATTAGGATCCATAAAGGATTGACCAAAATAAGTCTAAACTCTAGAGAAATAATTTCCTCTCCGAAATCGAATGAGATTTTGACACTGCAAGCTAAACCATTAGTTGGAAACAGCTCTAGAATTGTGAAATCTCATGATAACAAAACCCTAATTTGGCATAGGAGACTTGGCCACATTAGTGAGAAAGGTCTGACAATTTTAAATAAATTAAAATGTTTTGGAAAGGATGATATTGAAAATCTTGAATTTTGTGAAGATTGTGTTATTGTTAAACAAAGTAAACTGCCCTTTAAAATAGGGGTCCATAAATTCACTTCTACACTCGAGTATGTACATGCTAACTTATGGGGCCTAGCATCAATAAATACTCCAAGTGGCTTCAAATTTTATTTGTTAATAATAGATAATTTTTAAAGAAAAATCTAGACCTCTCTTTTAAAACATAAATCAAATACCTTCCAAACTTTTAAGCAATGGAAACTAATGATAGGAAAACAGATAAATAAAAAGATCAAAGCACTTAGAGTAGATAATGGCCTTGGATTTTGTAATTTTGAATTTGACTCCTTTTGTAAAGATTCTATTATGTAAAATACCTTATGCAAGTACTGTTGGCTCCATTATCTACCAAACTTGACCTGACTCATGGAATAAGCATTCTTAGTAGATTTACGGCTAATCTAGGCTAGACACATTGGCTAGCTATTAAAAAGATGATAAGGTACTCAAAAGGTTCAATTGGACTGAGATTAAAATTTCAAAGATGTAATAAAGGTGTTATCTTAAAGAGGTATACAGATTCTAATTTTGTAGGTGACTTAGATGAAAGAAGGTCAACTTCTTATGTGTTTACTCTTTGTGATTGTTGTATTAGTTGGAAGTTCCAATTACAAAAACTTGTAGTTTTATCTTCTACAGAAGCTGTGTACATTGCAGCATGTGATGCTGTCAAAGAGGGACTATGGTTAAGGGGTTTATTAAATGAACTTGGCTGACACGATCCGTCCCGAATCATCTTAGTGGACCCGAAACGTGACGTGCGTCGATGAAAGATGTTGACTAGATGTCAATTCTATCACCAAGGCTAACTATGCAACAAAATCAAATGTTTATGTAAAACATAATGCGATGGGCCCAAAATATTTACTTTATGCCCCCATCAATATGACTTTATAACACTCAACATATCGTGTGGCTGTCATTCCGAAATCATTAGGTTCTTTCAGCTAAAAAGAATCAATTGCTACCTGTAGGAAAAATTACGAGAAAATATATGAGTTGATAGCTCAGTGAGTGGAGAAGTTCAAAAATAATTATACTTTTTCATTTACACATTTTTATTGAAAATCAAATTCACATCATTTGATAATTCACAAGTTACCATCATGTAATTATAGCCAAAAAGTGAAATATTCACATAAAGTCATACAATATCATCTTAAAATCATGATATGAACATAAGATGGTAATTATGCTATAATCTCAACACCTCAAATGTACTGAAAAATCCACCAAAATTGTACCCTCTGATTAAAATATGTAATCCGCCCCTCGGGCTAAGAACTTTCGCCACGGGCCTTTGGCCCCTTCCGTGAACGAAAGTCGGTCTCAAAAATCTCTGGTAATCAATTTTAGAACACGAGCAAAGCCCCTCAGTGAACTATATGTACACGGTCGAGATCCCTTCATCCCCGGTCAAGGACCCCTCAGTGTAGTATAGAACACGACAAGACCTCTCAGTGAACTAGAAGAAATATATAATCACGGGTACTTTTCTGGTCGATCTCAAAATCACTTCTCATATTCCAATTCACAATGTACCGTATACAATCTTTGAAATCCCACATGTATCATAATAAAAAATACTTCCATAAAAATCATATAATTCGAACACGTAATTACATATAATTGCACATTCTTTAACAATATACTTAATTTATAAATACTGTAAAATATTTATATTTTTCCACTCACGGTACTATGTTCGCAAAATCAACTCGATCGATAAGTTGTCCCAATGTCAGTATTGCCGCATAAAATATAATATAATTTTTAAATCAACATTTAATTATTTTAAGTAATTTCAATAATTAAATAGGCGATACCCAAATTTAATCATTTCACGTTTAAGTAATTTACACGGTCTCTTTAATCGCTAAAACTGGTTTTTCTTTCACTTTACTCAATTTCATAATTTATTATACTTAACCCATTTAATAAAATTGAATTTAATCTAACAATCTAACAACTATAAAAGTAACTTTTTACTTATCTTTCAAAATTGAATAATTCAAACCTAATAATGTAGACCACTTAATTCCTAAGACATTGGCAAAAAAAAAAAAAAAA
>NC_036245.1:11199092-11200136 GCF_002742605.1 Olea europaea var. sylvestris | reverse complement strand
GTTTTTTTTTTTTTTTTTTTTTTGATAATGGGTTTGATTAATGTGTATCCAATTCACCGCCTCACTATTTTGCCTTTTTTTTTTTTTAAATTAATGCATTACATTGGCTTTATGAATGAAGTTCTTAAAATTTGTACAAATAACCAAAGTGCAATCTATTTAAGCAGAAACCATGTATATCATGATAGGACTGAGCATGTTGATATTAGCTTTTACTTTGTTAGAAATCTGGTTGAAAAAGGTTTGATTAACTTGGTTAAAATTCCAACTGAGTTTAATCCTTAATTGAATTTAATCCTTCTGACATTGGTATTAAGGTTCTACCCTTCAACAAATTCAGAAATTCTTTGAAAATTCTGAATATATCTTGAAATGTAATAAATTCAATTAAGGTCTTTGAATCTGTTTCATTTGAAAATAAACTAACTCTTTCCTTTTTTCAGAGCAAATGAAACTAGTAGATTGTCTTGAATCTACAGAAGAATCCTAAGAATAGATCAGCAAAGTGGAGATTTTTGTGTGTTGCCTCTCTATTCTTGGATTGGGCCAAACCTAAAGGTTTTTGGGCCATGCTGGTTGGGCCACCGGGTTTTATCCTTTAAGAAAAATGTGTTATTGGAAACACGACTTTCTCTTTAAATGTGAGATGAATTCTTGGCCTTACATTTGGCATTATTGTGACCATTGGATCTAAATCATTGTTTAGAATATATATAGCCTCCTGTGACCCTTCATGGCACTGTCCAGTCACTTTTAGGGCTTTATATCATCTTCTCTGAGAGTTTTTCATCTTTTTTGTGGTTTTCGATTTTCAATCTCTGTAAAATCTTAGTGATGTTTAGATTGTATTTTGCATACAATTTGAGAGATTGTGAGAAGAACAATAGGCTTTGGCTGAACATCCGGGCTCGAAGGGACGAAATTTTTTTGTGTTTTTACTTTCTGCAATTTTATTTGTTTTATGCCAATCGCTTTTGTATAAATATCGATCCTGAGACCAACAAGAGGATGCTCAACTTGAGAAACATCATCATTAATAGGAGG
>NC_036245.1:11176784-11198888 GCF_002742605.1 Olea europaea var. sylvestris | reverse complement strand
TGATTTTTACTCATAGGGTTTGATTCGAGACATAAAAAATTTCTTATTATAATAATGAAGAAACTGATTTCTAGGGTCACCGTGAGGCTTAAAATTAAATTAGTTCATCATCTGTAACTTGAAAGTCTGGGAGGAAGATGGAGCAATCCAAATAAAACCCTCAAGTCTTCATCTTGTTCAAAACGAGCATATGTTAGAACTTACAAGTTTCCTCCAAGAATTTAATACAGTAGTGGTCTAAAATTTAAAATTATAAAAACCTAGAAAGCAACACTCAATTTTTGAAGAACGAGAATTCAATTCTAGACAAAACTTAAATCTATAAATGACCTTACTAATTTAACATCACAACTGAATTTATATTGTTCCATAAAGAATCCCTCAACAATATTTTAAACAATATGTAATTTTTCAGTGATTGACAAAGCAGAATTAGCAAACCTGAATTTAATCAGAATTGATGTGATTTCTGGTAGAATAGAGAGTTCTCTCAGGTGAGCTCATGCTAAACAATGAAATTTACTCCTTCCAAAAGCAGTTAAAAGGGGGAATGATATTGGCATTGAGTGAGTGTTTAAAGTTATTATTTTTTTTTCCCTCTCTCTAAAAAGCTTTAATTTGAACCAAATATTACTTAGATTAAGAAGATTTCATAATGGAGATCAAGTCCCAACCTTAAACGAAAAACACTAGAAATGGCTAAACCAAAACATTGCCTTACACCTCTTAATTATTAAACAAATATGAGATTGATTTCAAAATGATGGTTGTAATTTATGGGAACAATATATTTGAATTCAGATTTTACAAAGACAAGAGGACGTTCCAAATTTCACTCCTGCATATAGACATTTGGCATGCAGTGTTGCGATTTCTTCATTATCTTCAACAAAATTCGAAGGAATGCTCATTGCTAAGGTGTCAATTTTCTGACACATGTCCAATACGTAATTTAAAAAAATGTACCAACACGATACATTGTCAATATAATATTTATTTTATTTTAGTTTTATATTATTTATGATTTTTGTTATTATTAAAATCATAATCCAATGCAAGGTTCAATGCTATTTTTAATTTTTGAAATAGTCTTTGTTATTCAAATGCAAGTGGGTTAATTATTTTTAAAGAAATTTAATGTAGTGGGCCCCTTTTTATTAAGATTTGAGAAAATGGCAACTGTGAGTAATTTCTCCTCCCCAATTTAGTCAATTGACGGAGTAAAAAACAAAAAATGCTTAGTGTGTAATTGTGGGTGCCCTTTTAGAAGTTTTATATAAAAAATATGTTTTTATTGGATTGTGTCCCTCTTTTTCTTTTTTTTTTTCTTTTTTTTTTTTCCCCACTTGAAGAGAAACTTAATCTGCAAAAATGGAGTTCAAGGTTATACTACTTTCTTCCTGGTTATTTTTAAATTTTTTGGCATGTCAAACATTACACCGTGAAAAACAATAAAGAAGATGAACATGCCACTTGACACATTTGACATGATAAAGACCAATCCACCAATGTCAACTTCGTGCCTGTGCATCATGCATCCATAGTGGTTACATTCATCGTACATAAGAAATGAAAAATTGTTTCATAGCATTGATCCTTGTGATGGGAATTCTTATGGGATATTAAAGATAAAAAACTGGACTGATGGAGTTATGTACCTGTGGTCTAATCAAATGGTGATATATATTCCATTTTTTTTCTCTTGATGCAGTAGTGGACTCAGGGAACGTCTTCATAACATTCAAAATCAAGTGCTTTTGATTCAAGTACTTGGATCTAGTGGATACGATCTCCGTTGAAATGAAGATTGATTGTAGAATTGGTAGCTAGAAAATCGAATATGAAGTAGATAGAAACCTGTCCCCAATTAGGATACAAATGACCTATCACTCCTTTTCTACATTGAGCGTCCCCAATTAAGATTGCAAATGACTCATCACTCCTTTTGTACATTGAGTTAAAGACGATGGATCACAGTTTAGCCGCTTATGCACTACGTGTTGAATTTGAAAAATTGTTGAACCATAGTCCCTTTGAATGTGACCTCCATTTGGATAGCTCATATTTACCAGTTGCTGATGAATTGGAACATAAACAAATGTCTGACGATCTGAGGCAGCCGACTTTCACAGTCACGATGATATATGACTTTGCCTTGAGCGTGCAAATATCATCGTCCCTAACAGATGAAACGTGTTTTGATGCACCGTGGTGGAAAACCAATCAAATCCGACTGTCCTTTTGGCTTGGTAAGATTAATGTAATAATTTAAAATTACTATTTGCCACAGAAATAGTATCGAATTGTTCACAATAAAAATCAAAATTCACTATCTCCATAATTTAATTGACGTGATTTGATGACACCATGGCAGGTCTAACCACCGTGTTATTGACGTGATTATTGATAATTATAATAATCGCACGCGAGTAGCATGGTAATCCATTTCAACGTATGAAAACAATCAGCCAGTGACACGTGCAACTAATCAATTTTTCAGTCCTTTTCTTTTCATGGCTATGGTCTCTTATCTTGGAATCTAAATTTGAAAAGGAAATTTTGCAGTAGAATGTTTCAGTCCTTTTCTTTAGGTGGAATATATGAACTAAAATATTCTTCAAATAATAAATAGCTATTCAAATTAGCCGCCCGAAATGGTCAACGATAGCTAACGGCTTGTTTGGTGGCAACGATTAATGTTATTTTCCATTTTCAACTTAAATTCCAAAAACCCTTTTTAAAAAACTAAACACACCATCGCTCAAATATTTTTAATTTAAGAGTAGGTGAAAATTGAGTAACGTATGAATTTCACTCGATTTTTGACAAAGATAAAATTTTAATCAAGTTTCCTATGTTAAATAAGTATAATAAGAAAACTAAGCATTATTGAAAGGCAAACAGGCCCTTAGATATGTGGCTCTATAAATAAGTGAAAGGCCGAATCAAAATGCTTCACACAAATATCTCATTTCTATACACCCATGGCTGGACTTCAGTACAAATTCTTCCCCACTGATTTCTTCTTTCCTCCTCAAAAGTTCGCCGGCCGAGACATTGCTACTCAACAGCAAATCCCTCTGGTGAAATCCCGAAATACCGATGAATCAGACGAGCCAAAACAGCCCAAAATCACCACCATCAACACCAAAGCGATTACTTCCTCGACCGCAAGCTTGGTTCCGATTAAGAAATCAAATTAAATCAAGGTACGGTCTGATGTACTAGTTATTTGATAAAGACTGTTATATGTAAAATTAAATCTTATTATCAATAAATCTAGTATCGATTTGTTAGATCAAGTCGTTCAGAGTGTGATGAGCATTTGAGGGGTCTAATTAACTTTTTTAAAGGCTTCTCAAATAATAACATCAAAGATTGTTGTGTAATGTATCAAATTACTTTATGTGATGTTGTTTACAGCAGTTATGAATTGGCTATGATTTGGTTAGATTATTATTTTCCAAGAAATTTCGAGAGGCAAGTAGCCAAAATTGGGTCACCCAATTGAATAAACATTATATATAATGTAATTAGATTCAAAGTTTTGTTTGCTTGATTTTATCTATATTTTCATACATGTTTCTCAACTAGATAAACATTATATTTTGTTATTTTTTTCCTAATAAATTGTTTTGAGAGTTCATCAGAGCAAAAACCTTGTGAGTTAAACCTTTAAGCCCGAATTTGCATAGCCGCTTTTCATATTTAAAAATAATAATAATAATAATAAATTCAAATGAACAAGTATCAAATAAAATATCATAGATCATATAAGGATCGTGTCAATTAAAGCCCTTACATAGATCGAGCTACCTACCTACATAATCGATATGGCTGGTTTTGACATCCTTAATCGAAAGTATCGACCCATTCCAAGTTTTTGATTTAGAATTTTATGAATAAAAAATGATGCCCAAGTAAATTGCATCTTGCTAGTCTACAAAAATCGACTACAAGTTTTGTAACACATGAAAAGCCCGCACACTTCCAGGTCGAAAATTTTAATATTCTAAGACTTATAAGTTTTATTAGTTGCACATGCAAATCCCGTCATATGTTGACTAATATGTATGTGTTGACTGTAAAAATTCAGGGGATCACTTGTTCAACAAAAATATAAGTAAAAAACCAAAAATAATAACTACAAGTAAAAAGTGTTGAACATAGACATCTTGAAATTATATAAAATGAAATTTACAAGAAATATATATTTCATTATTGCGATTGTGTCAACCAATTTTCTTTACAAAAGAGTCATTCAATGGTTTCGCAACAATATATTATCAACTTTGACGAACGTATAAAACTATTCATTCAAATTCCTTGCAATCAAGCACACTCTTACAAATTTTTATGGTGTAAAATGAAATGAAGAAAAACAGCAAGCCCTTTAGGAAAACCCTTGGAATTGCGACATGGAACCGAATAAGGTAGGGATATTAATGTAATTGCCGCACTTTCTTAGTGGCTGGTATAAGAATTAACCATTGCCTAGCGCCAAAGCGATTCGACAAAGCTTCGACAAAGGTTTTTTTTTTTATTTTTTATCAAGAACCAAGAAAATGAAGATGGGAACTCCCAAGTATCTATCTCTCTGTGTGTATTTATAACGTATGCATGTATGTATATAGTTATATGTTTGTTGGATTTGTCGATTGGATTTTACTGTTGTTTACACAAAGTGACTCACTCTTTGGGTAGTCTACTTCGTAGTCTTGTGGGTGAGAATATAAAGTCATTGTATCATAGACAATTTTATGCCATGTTTGCACATAATTGTGCGCTTAATCGCAACACAAGTTTCTCCCCTTTTTAGGTGGTCTCATCGATTCAGATTTTTCCCACTTCTTTTGAACAAAAAAAGAAAGAATTAAAAATCTGCTGCAGTTGGACAACCGAGTACTATTTTTAAGTGGAAATTACATATTCTAATAGATTTGAAATTCCCATTTCATGAATCAGATGGCATGTTTAGTATTTCACAATCAGAACTTTTTATTAATATATATTAATAATAATAATAATAATAATAATAATAATAATAATAATTAAACATTACTTCTCTCTCTAAATTAACTTAAATTACCTCACTTCTCTCTCTATCTATTCTCACATCTCAACCACGGCCTCAACAATTAGGGGAAAAAATGAGACCATCAGTGCCGGAGTGAAGCCAGTAGAAGAAGTGTCGTCGTCACCCATCTCCAATCCAACGACGTCATGTGGAACCCCAAATAATTCTAGACACCTTAGTGGCACTAAAACATGAATATTGGATGACTAAAGTATACTTCAGATTTTTAGTCTCATTTGAGACTCATTTTCGACATAGGAAACATTCGATTTGGAAAATCATATCTGAATAAAAGTTGTAGCTCTTTGAGTTAGCTTTCCAACGCACTTTGAATTACCTCAATCGGATATCGGGAGAAGAAGTTATGATAGAAATACTGAAAACTGTGCAGTGTCAACCGGACTACAACCGGTCAACCGAAACTGCCTTAAATGAAAATTCTCGTTTTTCTCTAGAATTTAAATATTTATTTTCATCAATTATTTTCTCAAAAGGCCACCCACGTTTTTGGCAATAAAAAACCCCACTAAATTGAAACATTTAACCTCAAACTTAAATGGCACCCATGTTTTCTCTCTTAAACGAAATTTGATCCTTTATTTGCTTTAAGTTATGGAATATTTACCTATAAATAGAGACCTCATTTCACTCATTTTTTCTCACACCAAAAGCAAGAGTTTTTACATACTAAAGAAAGAGTTTCCAAGAGAGAAAAAGAGAGGGAGGAAAACTATTTTTCCTAGAAGTTTAAAAAGTGTTTCCAAGCATCAATTCTCAACGATTTTCAAACATCCAATGAGTGCATTTCTTTCAACGTCCAAGTTTCATCGAAATTTTCAATCCAAGTTTTCAAAGTTTCAAAAGTATCAATCAAGGTAGGTAGAGATGCAATGTGTTTAATCATGTTAAGTTATAAGTTTCGATTCATGCTAATGTTTGTATGTCAAATGGTACTCCGGTACGACATATCCCTCTATGTTAATGGTTGTATGTCAAATGGTACTCCGGTACGGCATACCCCTCTATGTTGAAGAAATGTTCGTATGTCAAATGGTGCCCTCGGGTACGACATACCCCTTCATGTCAAATGGTGCTTCCGGGTACGGCATGTATAAAAAGTTATAAAGTTAATGTTTTGAAATGTATAGGTTGATCACGAATGTACCTATGACACTTATTGAGTTTTTCAACTCATGAGTCTAATCCCATCTCTACAGATTGAAGGAATTCTACCTCGAGCATGGATGGAGGAGAAGATGGAGAGTGATGCAACGAGCCCATGAAAATCCGGTGAATAAGTGATTTGGATTTATTTCTATGAAATGTTTTCCAATGTTATTTCTTTAAAGTTTTGAATAACGCAGAATGCGAGAACAAGTTATGTTTCTTCAAATAAATTACATTTTGTTGTTTTGAAAAATGATTCAGTATTTTTGTTTAAAGTATTTGAAGTATTGTTATTTAAATTATTATCCGAAGATGTAAGCTTCCGCTAAAACGTATACACTTGTTACTAAACCACCGGTTAAGCTAAGTAATGTAAGTAGCGTTCCGGTCCACTAGGGGTCGGGGCGTTTCAGCGTGGTATCAGAGCAAGGTTGAGCCGGTTCTGTAGACCAAGTATTTTTTTTTAAAAACAAAAAGGAAAATGAAAAGTTTAAGGCATTCCATGGCATCGTGCATCCATCCATCAACCTCATCCTATGGCCCAGGTATGTTCATGTTTAAAGTTAATGATTATGTTTATGTTATGATGGTTTGTTATGATTTAGAGATGTGTTATTTAAAGATATGTAATGGACTTGGGCAAAAACTAAGGGCTTAAAGGGAATTGCATGGTATGAAAGTTTAAATATTTGCATGTTTTCTTTAAGCAAAGAAAAAGTATGATGTATGTGAAAATGCAACAGATATGGCTCGTAGAACGGTTAGGGCATATAGAGAAGCATTGAACCGTAGAATTGCTATTCATTCCTATGAAAACCATGTAACTGATCCGACCCGACCGCTTAGCGAACATGTGTATGACATCTATGAGAGATGCATGACAGCGATTAATGCTGGTATGGAGATCACGCATATTGAGGCCATAAATAACCTCATACACTCCCTCCCACCTCAATGGGGAGATATGGGAGTCACAGTTAGGGATGAAATGTTAGAAGGCAACCCAAACCTGTTCGAGTTTGAGAGGTATTGCCATACCCTGATTTATTTGTGAGATGATGTAGTCCATGAGGAGCCTGAGGAGGAACCTTTAGTTGAGGAAGAAGATCCCGAAGAAGAACTCGAGGATGATTTAGAGAATGATCCTGAACCTGAGCCACAGGTTGAGATGGACATAGAGTCCGGACCTGAGGCGGAAGACTCCTCCGAAGATGAAGCTCCACCAAAGAAGATTCGTAGAACTTATAGGGATTAGATTTAAATCCTTTTAATAGCTTCCCTTATGTCAAGAAATAAAATACTATCTTCTTTGCTTTAGTATTCGAAGAATGAACCTAATAAGAACCATATGTTTTGTCTAAAGGAAATAGCCTGCACAAATCAAAACTTGATAAGAGATCTCCTCCGAGCGGTTCAAGACCTAGGTAGGCAAAACCCGAACCAAGCTCAACCCCTACCACTAGCTCCTAATGTTTCAAACCATGCTTTAGTGGTCGAGCAATTTCGAAGGCACAAGCCTCCTACCTTCAACGGAGCAGCTGATCCACTTGCAGTCGAGGAGTGGCTTCGCAAGTTGGAGCATATATTCCGATTGATAGGGTGCACGGACGCTTAGAAAGTCCAGTGTGCTGAGTTCATAATCTCCGGTGATGCAAGTCACTGGTGGGACTCAATGTCAAGGACAAGAACCCCTGAGCAACAAGCATAATTGACTTGGGAGCAATTCAAAGGGGAAGTAATGGACAAGTACTTTCCCCAGTCCTTGAGAGATCACAAAGAAAGTGAATTCTTCCAACTCAAGTAAAAGACTATGTTCCTGACTGAGTATGAGAGGAAGTTTGATCAACTTTCAAGGTATGCTCCACATCTAGTGGATACGGAAGATAAGAAGGTACGAAGGTTTGAACAAGGGCTGAACCATACCATGAAATGCTGGAAAGAGCTCATGCTATTTGGTACCAGAAGATTAGCGCCGAACAACATGGTCAACTGTTCAATCAACCGGACAATGGTAACATGGGAAAGAGGAAATGGAATGGCCAGGACAAGGGAAAAGGCAAGTGGCAGAACAAGAAAGCTAATGGCGGAGCCAATGCCAGCAAAAGCATTGTGCCCGTTATTGTGCCTTGTTCTAAGTGTGGAAGGACACATCGTGGCGAGTGCTTACAAGGGAAAAATGTCTGTTTCCGATGTGGCAAGCCAGGACATATCATTAGGGATTGTCCCACACATACCCAGAAGAAGGATGATAACAGCGACCATAACCAGAAAAGGAAGGCACGAGTTTTTACATTGACTCAATAGGATGCAGAGGAAAACTCTAATGTCATAGCAGGTACTCTACTGATAGCCAATACACCTGCTTATGTATTGTTTGATTCAAGAGCTACACACTCCTTTGCTTCAACAACTTTTATGGCTAAATCTAGTATTACCTGTGATAAGTCGGAAGGTACAATAGAAGTTAGTATTCCTTCGGGCAACCCTTTGAATACTGATAGAATAGCCAAGTCAGTAAGTATCGAAGTCGAGGGAAAACCAATGGAAGCGAACCTATACATGATAGAAATGAATGATTTTGATGTAATACTAGGCATGGATTGGTTAGGTTGTAATTACGCCACCATTCGATGTAAGGAAATGGAAGTATCATTTCAGAAACCAGGAGAGGAACCATTTTCATTCCTTGGAATGAAGACAAAACCCCTTGTTCGACTAGTATCAACTTTACAAGCTGAGAAGATTTTGAGAAAAGAAACATGTCAAGGATATCTAGTAAGTATCTCATGAGGGAAACAAGAGACGATAAGGGTTGAAGATGTACCAGTAGTACGGGAATTCGTAGATGTGTTTCCAGAAAATCTATCTGGTATTCTACCCAATAGACAAGTGGAATTCACCATAGACCTAATTCCCGGGGCGGCACCAGTATCTAAGGCCCCATACCGAATGGCCCCAAAAGAACTACAAGAATTAAAGAAGCAGTTGCAAGAACTCCTAGATATGGGCTTTGTACGACCAAGTGTATCTCCATGGGGTACGCCGGTGTTGTTTGTAAAGAAGAAAGATTGAAGCATAAGGATGTGTATCGATTATAGGGAGATAAATCGATTAACCATCAAGAATAAGTACATACTCCCGAGGATCGAGGATCTGTAAGATCAACTGAAAGGAGCTAAGGTATTTTCCAAGATCGACTTACGATCGGGATACTATCAACTGAAAGTAGAGACAAAGGATATACCTAAGACAACTTTTAGAACTCGATATGGACAATACGAGTTTACGATGATGCCGTTTGGGCTAACCAATGCACCTGTAGTGTTCATGGACCTGATGAATCGAGTGTTTCATCAATACTTGGATAAGTTTGTCATAGTCTTCATCGATGACATTCTGATATATTTCAAGAGTAAGGAGCAACATGAAAAGCACTTGAGAATAGCCTTAGAGGTATTACGCAAGGAGAAGCTGTATGCCAAATTCAAGAAGTGCGAGTTTTAGCTTGAATGAGTTGGATTTCTTGGACATGTAGTTACTGCCTAAGGGATTGAAGTAGATTCAGCAAAAGTAGAAGCAGTAACCAACAGGAAAGCACCAACAAATGCTAGCGAAATACGGAGTTTTCTAGGATTGATTGGATATTATAGGAGATTCATAGAAGGATTCTCCAAAATAGTTGGACCAATAACGCAGCTTACAAGGAAGGGAGTAAAATTCCAATGGACGGAAAAATGCGAACAAAGTTTCCAAGAACTTAAGCAGAAGTTGATATCAGCACCTGTATTAACAATATCTGAAGGTACGGAAGGGTTTGTTATATACAACGACGCATCCAAGCGAGGATTGGGATGTATACTAATGTAGAATGGAAAAGTGATAGCGTATGCTTCAAGACAATTGAAGAAACATGAGCAGAACTACCTAACGCATGATTTAGAACTTGCAGCGATAGTACATACTTTGAAGATATGGCGACATTACTTATATGGACGGAAGTGTGATATCTACACAGATCACAAAAGTCTCAAGTATTTTTTCATACAGAAGGAATTGAATATACGACAAAAACGATGGTTGGAATTGGTGAATGATTACGACTGCACTATTCACTACCATCCGGGTAAGGCTAATGTTGTGACCGACGCTCTAAGTAGAAAATCAATGGGACAATTGACGTCACTACCCACCTCTCAAGTGGAGTTAGTTAAGGACTTGGAAAAGTTGCAGATCGAAGTGGTTACCACACCAGGACAAGTCACTGCTCGTCTAGCAGCTTTAATAATTCGACCTACTCTTAGAGATCGAATTATAGAAGCACAAAATAAAGACACATTTTTGTAGAAGATTAAGAATGAAGTTGGTACAGATAAGAAAAAGGACTTTGGAATAGCTGAGGATCAGACACTGATATTTAGAGGAAGAATTTGCGTGCCTAAGAATGAAGCCTTGAGAAACGAGATATTGAAAGAAGCTCATTCCACCCCGTACAACTCACATCCCGGTGGTACGAAAATGTATCGAGATTTTCGAGATACATCTTGGTGGAGAAATATGAAAAGAAGTATAGGGTTGTACTTGCAGAAGTGCATGGTATGTCAACATGTTAAGGCAGAACATCAAAAACCAGCTGGATTGTTAAATCCACTAGATATACTTGAATGGAAATGGGAAAATATCACGATGGACTTTGTGGTTGGATTCTCGAAGTCAACAAGAGGAAATAATGCTATATGGGTAGTAGTGGATCGACTAACGAAGTCAGCTCATTTTCTTCCAGTGAAAATGACATTCAGTTTAGACTAATTGGCACAGTTGTACATTAAAGAGGTTGTGAGATTACACAGTGTACCTGTATCCATTGTGTTTGACAGAGACCCAAGGTTCACGTCCAAATTTTAGAAAAGTCTACAAGGAG
Organism: Olea europaea var. sylvestris; assembly: GCF_002742605.1. NCBI lineage: Eukaryota > Viridiplantae > Streptophyta > Magnoliopsida > Lamiales > Oleaceae > Olea > Olea europaea. The sequence goes on along the minus strand of NC_036245.1, from coordinate 11,187,726 downwards.
CTATGGGAACGAAGCTCAACTTTAGTACAGCATATCACCCTCAATCCGATGATCAGTCTGAAAGGACCATCCAAACTTTGGAAGACATGCTGAGAACATGTGTTTTGGATTTGGGAGGTAATTGGGAGTCATAGTAATTGAGAGTCATACTTACCTCTAGTAGAGTTCACTTATAATAACAGTTTTCAAGCAACTACTGGAGTGGCACCATACGAAACTCTCTATGGTAGAAGACGTAGATCCCCTGTTCATTGGGATGAAGTCGGAGAGAAGAGAGTTTTAGGACCAGAAACAGTTGAAAGGACGGTCGAGGTAATCGATAAGATCCGTCCAAGAATAAATGCAGCACAGGATCGACAAAAAAGCTATGCAGATACAAGGAGGAAGGATTTAGAATTCCAAGTTGGGGATAAAGTGTTTCTAAAAGTAGCACCGATGAAAGGTGTACTTAGGTTTGGAAAGAAAGGCAAGCTACGACCCCGGTATATCGGACCTTTCGAGATACTTGATAGAGTCGGAAATGTGGCTTACCGACTAGCTTTGCTACCTGAATTATCGGCAGTGCACAATGTGTTCCATATATCAATGATAAAGAAGTATGTACGTGATTTTAGTCATGTAGTGAGTTATCAAACCTTGGAGGTACAGAAAGATTTGTCGTACGAAGAACTACCAATCAAGATATTGGATCAAAAAGTGCATAAACTAAGGAATAAAGAGATTCAGCTGGTTAAGATACAGTGGAATCATCATGGCATAGAAGAAGCCGCTTGGGAAAAAGAAGAAGAAGCCAAAGACAAGTATCCAACACTATTCGTTCAATCAGAAAGTAAATTTTGAGGACGAAATTTTAATTAAGGTGTGGGGGATGTAGAACCCCAAATAATTCTAGACACCTTAGTGGCACTAAGACATGAATATTGGATGACTAAAGTATACTTCAAATTTTTAGTCTCATTTGAGACTCACTTCGACATAGGAAACATTCGATTTGGAAAATAATATCTAAATAAAAGTTCTAGCTCTTTGAGTTAGCTTTACAACGCACTTTGAATTACCTCAATCGGATATCGGGAGAAGAAGTTATGATAGAAACACTGAAAGCTGTGCAGTATCAATCGGACTACAACCGGTCGACTGCGTTAAAAGAAAATTCTCGTTTTTCTCTAGAATTTAAATATTTATTTTCATCAATTATTTTCTCAAAGGGCCACCCATGTTTTTGGCAATAAAAAACGCCAATAAATTGAAACATTTGACCTCAAACTTAAATGACACCCATGTTTTCTCTCGTAAATGAAATTTGACCCTTCATTTGCTTTAAGTTATGGAATATTTACCTATAAATAGAGATCTCATTTCACTCATTTTTTCTCACACCAAAAGTAAGAGCTTTTACATACTAAAGAAAGAGTTTCCAAGAGAGAGAGAGGGAGGAAAACTATTTTTCCTAGAAATTTAAGAAGTGTTTACAAGCATCAATTCTTAACAGTTTTCAAACATCCAAGGAGTGCATTTCTTTCAACGTTCAAGTTTCATCGAAGTTCTCAATCCAAGTTTTCAAAGTTTCAAAAGAATCAATCAAGGTAGGTAGATGTAAAATGTGTTTAATCGTGTTAAGTTATAAGTTTCGATTCATGTTAATGTTTGTATGTCAAATGGAACTCCGGCACGGCATACCCCTCTATGTTGAAGAAATGTTCGTATGTCAAATGGTGCCCTCGGGTACGGCATACCCCTTCATGTCAAATGGTGCTTCCGGGTACGGCATGTATGAAAAGTTATAAAGATAATGTTTTGAAATGTATAGCTTGATCACGAATGCACCTATGACACCTATTGAGTTTTTCAACTCATGGGTCTAATCCCATCTCTACAGATTGAAGGAATTCTACCTCGGGCATGGATAGAGGAGAAGATGGAGAGTGATGCAATGAGCCCATGGAAATCCGGTGAATAAGTGATTTGGATTTATTTTTATGAAATGTTTTCCAATGTTATTTCTTTAAAGTTTTGAATGACGCAGAATGCGAGAACAAGTTATGTTTTCTTCAAATAAATTACATTTTGTTGTTTTGAAAAATGATTCAGTGTTTTTGTTTAAAGTATTTGAAGTATTGTTATTTAAATTATTATCCGAAGATGTAAGCTTCCGCTAAAACGTATACACTTGTTACTAAACCACCGGTTAAGCTAAGTAATGTAAGTAGCGTTCCGGTCCACTAGGGGTCGGGGCATTACACGTCGACTTCTCCCTCTCATTTCCTTTCCTGTATTTGCATTAGATCCCTTTGTGAATCTGTGATGGCGATTTTGTGTTAGCGGGTGTAGTGATGGATCTAACAGTTTAGGTGGGTGTGAATTTGCTATGGTGATAGTGCTATGGTGGCAGAGATGTTTCACGTAGTGAATGGGGGTGCCAGTTGTTAACAATGGTGGTGGATCTAATGGTGATGATGGATCTGGCGGTGGAAGTGAGTTTTGTGATGGTGGTCGCTGGCGATGGTCACTGTAGCTATATGTGATGGTTGCAGTGCTATGGTCACAAATATTATATGTGTGATCTTTTAAGTTTTAAAATTGTTTTCTTTATTTTGAAATATGTCATATTTAATCTCTTATTTATGAAATTTTTTCTATTTTTAAATGGCCGATATCCGGCCTCTTTAAGGGCAACCAAATTTATTTTCACAACCTTGGGTCTGTATTGACGAGAAAAACTTGTTCAATTACATTTGCATGTCCTTGTAAGGAGGCAAAAACTACATATCCATTAGAAAGTTAAAAAATATATCATGATGAACCTTCTAAAGAAAATAATTCAATCAAAATTACACCGAATAATTCAAATCATTGAAGGAGAATACATAAACCCTATAGTTGAAATTAAAAATTACCAACAGCTCATATAAAGAGAAAAAGTTTAGTGAAAAGATCGTAACCATTAAACTTCAACCATTCTGACAGGATTTGAGAGATACTAATCTCAAATTCATATCTCCTCATTTCTAGGGAAGTTGTGAGGTCGCAAGAAATCATCCAACCAATCAGAATAAACTCCCTTAACCAGTCTGTTAGGCTTCCATTTCCTTCTTTTTGCATGTTCTTTTGTAGGAGCAACAATAACTACATTTGTAAGAGATGAACCAATTACTGGCACCAGGAGAGACTCTTCTAGAATTTTTCCGCCTAAATTCATTACCAGCTCTGCCTCAACACGAGCACCAAGTAACTACAAATCGATAGTAACAAAAGTATATATAGTGGAAAATGACATGTTTCTCCGAAAGGGCATTGCTCGATCTCTCGTTTGCAACCTAGTTTCTTTTTCAAAAATGTTGTCTTTACTTGGAAAGTATCGGAACTACTGCTGACGTTCTTACCATAATCAGGCTGAGCCGCCTGAGCATAATCACTTTTATTTATCAAATCAGGCCATGGAGTTCCAATACTTTTTAACAATATTCTCTCTCTTTTTCCTTGAAATGTCAGTCATAAATTTCATAGAACATTCATGAAGAAAGTTGCGTCTCGCTCCATACCGACACTCATGTCCGTTGTAAAACAAATTGCAGATTTTCATCTTATGTATCATTCTTTGGTCATCACTAAAATTCCCGATGCTTCTCTTCTTTCCTCGAACAAGTTCTTTCCAATTTGGAGGGTGTTTCCATACATTTTCAACACCATGAGCATATATGTAAAACCTATCAACATCTCCACCGGCAAAAGGTAGAGGAAGAAATGGAGGAAGATGTTAGGTTTGGTGACTCAAATGTGTTATGATTATTGTTGATTTAGAATTTAATCAAGTGGAATCCTAGAAGTTTGTTTGGAGTCTTTTGAAAATGCGTGTTATACTTTTATTTGGAAAGGGAATCTAATTGCATCCAACAAAAAAGAAACAAAATCCTATTGAAATTGGGTTTCCTAATTGTAATATATTTTCTTATCTTTTAGGACTCTTCTAGGGTTGGCCTATAAATATAATGCTCCTCTATCAGTTTTATAGGTGTAACAAATAGAAGTCAATTGCTAGATTGCTTTGTATTCTTCATATTGTTGATTCAATGAACATCGTTTTCATGAGTTAATCCTTTTGTTTCTCTTTATAATTTAAACCTTGTTTTGTGGTGTGATCTTGTTTACTTCAATATTGTCCTTACAATTTTGTTTTCTACAATCTGGTTTGGAATCAATGTATGTTATTAGAGCTTCTATTCTCAACAAATGTTATTAGAGCTAGGTTGTTGATTTTCTATGGATTGTTTGAGATTCTTTTGGGATGGCTGGGTTGAAGTATGATATCCTACAATTAGATCACAATACAAGGTTCTCATTGTGGCAAGTAAAGATGAGGGTTGTTTTGGGGTACTTGGATTTGGAAAATAAGTTGCTGGGTTTTGAAAGGATGCCAGTTGAATAGACAATGGAAGAGAATGAACGGAAGTATCGAAAGTCTACGTCATTGATTCATCTTCATCTGTCCAACAACATTTTACAGGATGTCTTAAAGGAGAAAACGATGACTGCTTTATGGTTGAGGTTAGAGCGGTTATGTATGACTAAGAGTCTTACAAGTAACTGGCTTTTAAGCAGAAGCTGTATTCACATCGCATGACGGAAGAAGAGTCGTTGGAAGATCATGTTACCATGTTCAAGGAAATAGTCACAGATCTGAAAACGTTAGAGATTAAGTACGATGAAGAGGATCTTGCCTTGAACCTGTTATGTTCCTTGCCTGGGTCTTATGCGTCATTTCGAGATACTATCTTGTATAGTCAAAATACTTTGACTATAGAAGATGTCTATGATACTTTGCACTCAAAAAAGAGAAAATGAAACATTTGGTTAGAACTACATCAAGGGATGGGGAAACTCTTGTGTCTCAAGGTGGTCGACGAAGAGGCAAATCGAGAGTCAAATTTAGCAATGTAATTTGTTACTACTATAAAATGAAGTGACATATTTGGAAGGATTGTGATATGTTACAGGCTAAAGGTGATTTAGCTACAATCGTGGGATGCAACCTTTGAATTAAGACGAAACCAATGTAGTTGAGAATTATTCATATGGTAAAGAGGTGATGTTGACCGTGGTATCTAATGTGTAATCTAGGCTTGATGAGGAGTAGATTCTTGATTTGACATGTTCGCACCATATGTGATCCGATAGAAATTTATTTCAGACATATAAGGCTATTCAGGAAGGTGGAGTTGCAATGAGAAACAAACAATCTTACCATATTACTAGGATCGGTCGAGTCAGATTGAGGCTACGGGATGGAACATTTAGAACAATTGATTAGGTTCGACATGTTCTTGACCTGAAAAGGAATCTCCTTTCGCTAAGTACCCTGGAAGCAAAAAGGGTATAAATTCTCTCGAAGAGATAGAGTTTTGAAGGTCCGAAAGGGAGTCCGGGTTGCACTGGAGGGATGAAGAAGATCCTAGTTGTACATTTTGTGGGGAAATGCAGAACCAATTAAGAGGAGACATTTGGACAAGTTTAGTACCTTGGTAAAAGTTCAGTTTAGTACAGTACCTCATGTTTTAGGCTCTAAGTCAGTTCTAAACACTATTAGGAAGAGTATTGGTGATCCCACTTTGCCACCAATTTCAGCGGGTACACTGCTCATCAAGTGTAGGTACCGTGGTGTCAAAAATGTCTGGGATGCCTCTGGGGATGTTGACGGTAATAGTTCCAGCAAGGGGCCTTCTGATCAAGCATCTGATTTGGTTCTTGCTACAGGGTGTGATTCGACCCTGTGTGATCAACATTAATCCCTTGGTGGAATTGAGAGCCCTAGGTTTGGGTTCGGGTGTCTGTTGTGGATGTCTGGTAGATGACGAGTGTTTAGTTTATATGGAGTGATTACCGTGTTAGGGAGATTCAGTCAATTAATTTCGATGTAGATGGATTTGATATTTAGGAGTTTTGTTCTTAGCACCGGAATTTGAGTCAAGGTGGATATTGTTAGATTTGGTGACTCAAATGTGTCAAGATTATTGTTGATTTAGAATTTGATCAAGTGCTAGAAATTGGTTAGGAGTCTTTGGAAGATGCATGTTAGATTTTTACTTGAAAAATGAATCTAACTGAATCCAACCAAAAGGAAACAAAATCTTGTTAAAATTGGGTCTCTTAATTGTAATATATTTTCTTACCTTTTAGGACTCTTCTAGGGTTGGCCTATAAATAAAATGCTCCTCTGTCAATTTTATTAGATGTAACAGATAGAAATCAATTGTTAGATTGCTTTATATTCTTCATATTGTTGATTCAATAAATATCGTTTCTCTACGTTAATCCTTATGTTTCTCTTTACAATTTAAACCTTGTTTCGTGGTGTGATCTTGTTAACTTCAATATTGTCATTACAATTTCGTTCTCTACAATCTGGTTTCGAATCAATGTGTGTTATTAGAGCTTCCGCACTCAACAAAAGAGGTGGTTGTTGTGCAGGAAAATTCATCCTTTTTTGGTATTGAAAGGAATTTCCTGATTCTTCTCACCTAAAAGCATACTATAATTAAATTCTTGGCCCCAAAAAAAAAGGGCAGATTCCTTTTGAAATTAAGAATTAAAAAACCAAAATGACTGGGATTGAAATTGTTGATCATAAATTGTTCAGAATAATCAACAACATCCACATAAAAAATTAATCAAAAACAACACAGAGAAATAAAGCACTGAAAAATCAGCAATCCGAAAATTTGAATAAAAAGATAAGCCACTTCTAAACTACAAAATCAATAATAATGTACTGATGTCATGAGCTTGGGGTTTCAAGTTCCCTCTAAATATAAATCTAAAATATTGAAAATAAAAGATGAGAAATTTATTTTTTATTTTTATTACAATCAAACCCTTTAGTCTCTTGATCTAACATTAATCGTAAATTGTAACTGGATCATTCTATCCCAATCAACCAAGCTCAGAAATTTGGAAAGACACCTAAGGACTCCCCAGGATTTATGCTCTCGGTTCTTTTTGCACGATGGTGGTTGAAGTTTATGGGACCAGTATATTTGAATTCAGATTTTATTGTACTACATATTGACATTGGGCAGTCACTATTGTGGTCTCTTCATTACCTTTGACAATGAACTGATCAAGGGGCCGTTTTAAAGAAAGATCTCATAGTTAAGGATCGGATTCAGTACACGATGCAACGGAGTTTTCACAGTCCTATTGCTTAAAATTATACCTGATTTCATTTAAGTGAACGGTCTATGAATTTTTATTTTTTTTTAACCGTTCACACTACAAGAAAAAAAATGATATTTTATGACTAATGTTTCAACTACCAAATCAATTTGGTTGTTAAAAGTTATTTTCAACGACTAAATATTAAGTTTGGTCGTACAAAATGGATGATGAAGAATCAAATTTCAAATTAGTTGGAAATATTTCATAACAGCCCAAAATAGTTGTTAATTCTATATCTTTTACGACCAAATCAAATTGGTTGCTCTGAGTGGATGTCAAATCAAAAATTCCCGCTAAATGTATGTTCATATTCAATGACAATGTAATTGATTGTTAAAAATACAAGAAATATATTAACAATTCAACGACCATAATATGTGGTCGTTAATAGACTAAAACAATATCTGATTCTATTTTGTTGTTGAAACTAAAGAAAAATTCGACATTCAACGACTACTTTAGTAGTTGTTAATGGTGATTTGAATTTCCCCTCTTAAAATTTCGCTTTCTGCCTAAAAATTCTCTTGGCTCTTCGATTCAAGGAGACTAGTGATTTTGGGCATTTTCTTCAAAGAATAATGCTATGATTTAGGGATTTTGGCAATAAAATTGGGAGTGATGTGCCATGTTTGGAGGAGAGATTATAGCCATTGAATAAATTAATGATGAGAGGTGTAATTTTTTAGTTACCATTTTTACTATATAAAATGCATTAGTTTTGCTATAAAAAATATTGGGTGTAAATTCCTCTAATTAATTACGTAATTAATTAATCGACAAATTTATTTAGAAGAAAAAATAATTTAGCATATTCAATATAAAAAAAATTAGGAAAATTCGGTTCTTCGATTATTGATATAGAATCGTGAATCAAACCAAATTCGTCGATTCTCAATTCTAGTATCCATTCGGCTATTTATCCTAAGAAAAATCAAATTGAATCTAACTGCTTTATGCGGTTCGGGAATTTTTTTCAACCATTATTTAATTTTGTCATATTATTTTTAATCATCAACATATATGATTTGTGGTTTGTTATGGTTGTAGAAACTCGTGCATATTAGAAGAAATTTGTGTATACTTTTGGACTTTTAGTATAGAAAATATATCGCATGAGCCATCAATAGTGTTGTCACCTTTCGTAGCAGCTGGTCTTCGGTTAATAGTTACCACCCAATGTGCTCAAAAATCAAGCTGCAAATAGTAGGCATAAATTAATTTATTCTGTATAATTGAGACGTAAGAAAAAATTATTTAATTAAAAATTAAAATCAAAATAAAGCACATTAAAATATCAGTTTTGTCAACGAGAACACTTCGTAATGTATGACTCACGGGCGCGGATCCAGCACCCGGCGAGCAGGCACGGCTACGCGTGTTGGATCTGACAGAAGAAATTTTTTTTTTGTTGGCAAAAGTTTAAAGTTTTACAATATATTACTAGTAAGTCGCTTTGTTATCAATCCACCTTGTAGCTCAATTGGTTAGAGGTTGCATATTCATATTTAATGTCTAAGGTTGGAATCTCCCACTGAAGGATTTTTGTGCATTATTCTTATTCTACAAAATTTACCAAAATTTTTATAATGATGGGGACAAAAGGATTCGAACCTGTACACTCTTGCGAAAGTAGTTACCAACTTAGCCATTGTGGTACTTCTTAGTTTATGCCAATTATTTTACCAAACAATATTTATTAGGTTTTCAACTGGTTTAAGCCAAGTTCAATTGTAAATACTAGAATCCGCGCTCTTCCTTTTAATTATATAAAACTTGGCAACATTGTCATTTGATGAGTCATGTTTATTCTTATAACAAAAATATATACGTTCAATTTGAACAAAATAATTGTTATATCTAAACTTTAGGCCTTATTCGATTTCTATTTTTTTTTAAATATATTTTTCTCTTTTCTTTTCATTCACACATTCTTCAATAAAATAATATTATACGCAAATTCAAAAATTTTCTTTATTTTTAGCAACATTTTCTTCTTCAAATCACTGTTCAAAAATGCATTTTTTACAAAAAAAAAAAAAAAAAAGATATCAAACGAACTCTTAATATTTTATTACGATCGACGGTAGATGGTCAACGAACTCAAACTCTGGGATTCGCCCCTGATGACTCATGTGGGATTGCCTGTCTCAATCACATCCTCAATCTAACCAATCATCATATAAAAACAAAAAGAAAACTAATTAATTATTAATAAAGTTAAAAAAATCTCGCAAACATGTCATTATTCGTGCTATGAGTCCTAATTATTTAAATTTTAAAGTGGGGCCAGTTAATTTTATATATTTTTTATTTTTTACTCACAAATAAAATGTTATGGATATTATAAAAAATTTGATGGGTGTACATGGTCAGTTCTACAGAGTTTTCACAGATTCCTTACATGATGCGAGACCCACCTCATTAAAAAATTACCTGAAAAATTCCCACCCCATGTTTGTGTGTATTTGGTAGGCGGTTACCCAGCATGGTCTTTTTATGAAAGTTAGGTGGAGTATATGTTCTCTGGGGCATAACCCAGTAGTGCAAATGATATGAGTGAGTTAGTCTCAGTCTTACTGACAGTCAGAGTACGAGGGTTCAATTCCTCAAATATGAAATTGGACTCTTTGTGAACATCAATGTACGGACAACCTTTTGTTTCCTAGTTTTCTGAGGCACTCCCACGATTTACCTTCCTCATGATGCTTTAGGAGTGGAGTGGTAGGGGCCTTCAAGATTATGGTTCAAACTTTTAGGTGGAAGTATATGGACTAGAATATTCTCCGAATAAAAAATTATTTCAAATTAGTCTTCTAATTGCAAATCCTCGCAAAATGGTCAACGATAGCTAAAGGCTTGTTTGGTGGCAACTATTACTTTTATTTTCCATTTTCAACTTAAATTCCAAAAACCTTTTTCAAAACACTAAACACACCATCAATGGCAACAATTGATACATAGATCAATGTTATCAAAACCAACCAGGCCCAAAATTGAGCCAATCATGCCCAGTTAACCGCTTAAAAACGCACCAAACCGGCCGGTTTAATGTGAACCTGTTACAGTTTTGTGGTTCCCCCGCCCCCTTTTTTTTTAGTTTAAAAGTTTTCAACTTCATAAATGGGCCTCATACACAACAATTCAAAGGCCTATAGAGAAATATTGGATAACATGCTCCTTTTATAGATGCTTTTTTTCTCAAATGGTTTTATAAACTTCTAATGTGGGATAGTGCAATTTATAGATGTACTTCTTTCCAATGATTTTATAGCTTCCAATGTGGCATAGTGGTATAACAAAAATGTTCGCAAATTATAGAATAACGAATCTAATTAACAAATTATTAATAAGAAAATTTTCTAAAAAAATTATTGTTTTCATAGTATTTTATTATTTTTGTATGAATTTATTGCATCCGGTTTGATCCCTGTTCAACCCTAGTTGAATGAACCTTTTGATCTTTTTCGGATCGATAATCTGGTTGGTTTTCAAAACATTGATATAGAACTTGATTCTCAAAGACTTTTAATTAAGAGTAGGTGAAAATTGAGTGAAGTATGAATTTCCCTTGAGTTTTGATGAAGATAAAAATTTTAATCAAGTTTCCTATGTTTATAAGTAAAAAAAAAAAAAAAAAAAAAAAAAAAAAAAAAACTTTTTTAAAAGAAAAAAAAAAAAAAAAAAAAAAAAAAAAAAAAAAAAAAAAAAAAAAAAAAAAAAAAAAAAAATT
>NC_036245.1:11164090-11176406 GCF_002742605.1 Olea europaea var. sylvestris | reverse complement strand
GTTCATCAGAGCAAAAACCTTGTGAGTTGAACCTTTAAGCCCGCAATTTGATAGCCGTTTATCATATTTAAAAAAAAAAATTCAAATGGACAAGTATCACATGAAATATCATAGATCATATAAGGATCGTGTCAATTAAAACCCTTACATAGATCGAGCTACCTACCTACCTAATCAATACGGCTGGTTTTGATGTCCTTAATTGATAGTATCGACCCATTACATGTTTCGATTTGGAATTTTATGAATAAAAAATGTTTCCCTAAATAAATTGCATCTTGCTAGTCTACAAAAGTTGGCTACAAGTTTTATAACAAATGAAAAGCCTGTACACTTCAAGGTCGAAAATTTAAATATTCATAGACTTACAAGTTTTGTTAGTTGCACATGCAAATCCCATCATATGTTGACTAATATGTATGTGTTGAGTGAAAATTTAGGGGATCACTTGTTCAACAAAAATATAAGTAAAAAACCGAAAATAATAATTACACGTAAAAAGTGTTGAACGTAGACATCTTGAAATTATATAAAATGAAATTTACAAGAAATACATATTTCATTATCGTGATTGCTTCAACCAATTTTCCTTACAAAAGAGTCATTCAATGGTTTCACACCAATATGTTAACAACTTTGACTAACAAATAAAACTATTCATTCAAATTCCTTGCAATCAAGCACACCCCTACAAATTTTTATCGTGTAAAATGAAATAAAGAAAAACAGTAAGCCCTTTAGGAAAACCCCAGGAATTGTGACGTGGAACCAAACAAGGCAGGGATATTAATGTAATTGCCGCGCTTTCTTAGTGGCTGGTATAAGAATTAGCCGTTGCCTAGTGCCAGGCTTCGACAAAGATTGTTTTATTTGTCAAGATTTTTTTAGGAAAGTGAATATGGGAACTCCCAAGTTTCTCTCGCTCTTTGTGTGTGTGTATGTCCAACGTATGCATGCAGTGCCGGCCCTGAGAATTTAGAGGCCCTAAGCGAAAAATTATTTTGAGGCCTTGTATTTTTTTACACATTAACGATATTTAAATAAAAAAATAAAATAAAATATATATACATATATATATTCAAATGAAAACTTCGTAAAATCTAAAAGATAGAATTGCAAAATAAAATATCACTTATAACCCGAGAGATTAGGCTAGCATCATGTTTAGTCTTATCACGTTTTGAGATGTAAAATTAGTAATCAAACAACTCAAATCAAGTTTTTCCAACATTTTTTTTCAATAGAAATTATAGTTAATCCATTTAACCTCTCTTGTGACATGGTTGATTGAAGATAAGATTTTATTAATTTCAATTTTGAAAAACTTCTTTCAGCTGACGCATTTTCGGTCCGATGAATAATGCAAAGTGAAAAATTGTTCAGATTACCGGGGTATAGTGGTGTCGTGTTATTTTTTGAGTTTCTCGAGTATAAAGAGAAAATAATCCGTCACGAAAAAATAAAAAATTGGCAAAGCTTAAATTATAAATAAGTTGATTAAATATATTTATTGTTCACGTATTTCGTAGGCCTATAACTTAACACTCACTTACTATCTACACATTATGTACAACTTAAAACTTATAAATACTTAAAAGCATGTGACATAATATATATGAAGGGGCCGGCATATCAAGTGATATGCCAAGGGTATTCTATCAAGGGTTATGCTATAGATACATCAAGGTCAACAACCTTGTGTGGCCAAATGACATTTCATCATTGGCAGCTGAAAAAAGCTATTTTTTTGCCCATCAACGATGAAATGTTGTTTGAACATTATGTACACCAGAGTATAAACTCTGATGCACGTAATGTTAGTGAAATAAAAAATGAAAGAACAAAAAACAAAAAGGTAATTACCTTAACTTCCCCTCAATTTTCTCTTTATTGTAACCCATCTTTGGCTGCAATTCTAAACTGACTAATCCTACGTATAATATTCCCAAAGTCTTCTAAATTAACTAATCCTATGTATAATTTCCCAAAAAAAAAAATAATAATAATAATAAATAAAACTTTAGCTAACGTAAGCATTGACGAATGATACCCACTCCTGGACGGCGCTTCTATATAAAATCTTAAATTCCTAGTGTTTCTGTCTAAACAAATACACTACAAACAATTCTGTTGCTTATTTTCAAAGAATAATCGAAAATGTTAGGCTTCCAGTGCTGTGAAAATCCACCAACCCTCAGTCCATCTTGTGGAGTAGGGAGTCCTTCAGTTTCCTTCCCGTCCCTTCAACTTCCTTCCTGCTTTCTGCTGGACTGCTGCCTACTGGTACTCCCATGAGTTTTGAGGCCCTGGGCCCAAGCCACATTTTTGGAGGCCCTAGGCGGTTGCCTAGGTGGCTGGCCCTAGGGCCGGCCCTGTATGCATGTATGTAGGTAGTTATACGTTTGTTGGATTTATCGATTGGATTTTACTGTTGTTTAAACAAAGTGACTTACTCTTTGGGTAGTCTACTTCGGAGTCTTGTGGATGAGAATTTAAAGTCATGGCATCACAGGCAATTTTACGCCATGTTTGCACATAATTGTGTGCTTAGTCACAGCACAAGTTTCTACCCTTTTCAGGTGGTCTGATCGATTCAACTTTTTATTTATTTTTTTTTTAACAAAAAAGTAAAGAATTAAAAATCTGCTGCACTTGGACAGCTGAGTATTATTTTTAAAGGATCCATATCAGGCCCCTTTAAGGGCAGCTAAAATCATGTAGGCACCTTTGGTGATTTTTTTGCACAAATACGAGTCTTGTAAAATAAATGGCTTGTTCCTTTAGTCTCCGAGGATTTAGTAATTTCATACTGGGATTTCATCTGTGCAAAGGATGTAGAATTTGATGCATTGTTTTCGAAATTCATTGGTCTCTTGAATGCTCAAATTGAGAAACAGCTTCATTCATAGGTGCTGTAGGCCAAAACCTATTAACATCTCCACCGGCAAAAGGTAGAGGAAGAAGAGGTGGTGGTTGTGCAGCATCAGGAAAACTCATCCTTTTTTTGGTATTGAAAGGAATTTCCTGATTCTTCTCACCTAAAAACATACTAAGATTAAATTCTAGGTCAAAATAAAAAATAAAAAATAAGGCAGATACAAACCTGAAAAAAATTATAAGAATTAAAAAACCAAAATGACTGGGATTAAAATTGGAAGTGATCTCAATGCAAATGATCATAAATTGTTCAGAATAATTAACAACAGCCACATAAAAAATTAATCGAAAACAATGCAGAGAAATAAAGCACCAAAAAATCAGTAATAGGAAAATTTGAATAAAAAGATAAGCCACATCTAAACTACAAAATCAAAAATAATATACTGATGTTAAGTCATGAGTTCCCTCTAAATATAAATCTAAAATATTAAAAAAAAAAAAAAAAAAGAATGAGAAACTCATATTTCATTAAGACCATTTTTTATTTTTTTCCCCCTAAATCAAACCCTTTAGTCTCTTGATCTAACTTAAATCTTAAATTGTAACTGGATCATTCTATCACATTCAACCAAGCTCAGAAATTTGGAAAGACACCCAAAGGCTCCCCAGGTTTTAAGCTTTGGTTCTTTCCCTTTTTTCTTTTGGCAGCACGATGGCGGTTGATGTTTGTGGGACTAGTATATTTGAAATCAGATTTTACAAGAACAAGAGGCGTTCAAAATTGTACTCCTACATATTGACATTTGGCAAGCACTGTTGTGGTCTCTTCATTACCTTTGACAATGAGCTGATGAAGGGGTCGTTTTAAAGAAAGAGCTCGTGGCTAAGGATCAGATTTAGGCACATGATGCAAAGAAGTTCGAGCAGTACTACTGCTTGAAATTTGACTTGATTTCGTATAAATGAACGGCCTATGATTATTATAACTACTTACACTACAAGAAAAATGATATTTTATGACTAATGTTTCAATGTCCAAGTCAATTTGATTGTTAAAAATTATTTCAATGACTAAATATTAAGTTTGGTCGTACAAAATGGATCACGAACAATCAAATTTTAAATTATTTGAAATATTTAATAAAGACCCAAGAATAATTGTTAATTCTATATCTCCTGTGACCAAATTAATTGGTCGTGCGAGTGGACGTCAAATCAAAAATTCCCGTCAAAATGTCTGTTCATATTCAACGACAATGAATTGGTTGTTAAAAATACAAGAAATGTAGCAAACATTCAACGACCATAATGCCTGGTCGCTAATAGACTAAAACAACATCTGATTCTGTCTTGTTGAAAAAAAAAATCAAGACTCAACAACTACTTTAGTAGTTAATGATGATTTCAATTTTTCCTCTTAAAATTTTGCTTTTTGCCTAAAAATTCTCTTGGCGCTTAAAATTTCATTTCACAGGCAAACAATTTTCACTATGATTATTATAACTACTTACACTACAAGAAAAATGATATTTTATGACTAATGTTTCAACGTCCGAGTCAATTTGATTGTTAAAAATTATTTCAATTACTAAATATTAAGTTTGGTCGTACAAAATGGATCACGAACAATCAAATTTTAAATTATTTGAAATATTTTATAAAGACCCAAGAATAATTGTTAATTCTATATCTTCTGTGACCAAATTAATTGGTCGTGTGAGTGGACGCCAAATCAAAAATTCCCGTCAAAATGTCTGTTCATATTCAATGACAACGAATTGGTTGTTGAAAATACAAGAAATATAGTAAACATTCAATGATCATAATGCCTGGTCGCTAATAGACTAAAACAACATCTGATTCTATCTTCTTGTTGAAAAAAAAAATCGAGACTCAACAACTACTTTAGTAGTTAACGATGATTTCAATTTTTCCTCTTAAAATTTTGCTTTCTGCCTAAAAATTCTCTTGGCGCTTAAAATTTCATTTCACAGGCAAACAATTGTCACTCATCCACGCAGGCATTTCATTTCATTCGAAAACCCTAACCTCTAACCCATAGCTTCATCTCTTCTCATGGATGTACATCGCCTCTCTTCCTCTTCCTCACCCTTTCTCTTTGAGCATATAGAGAGAAAAGGAAATCATAAATTTCAATCTCCACAATCATCGACTGAAGCAAAATCCATTTGTGGGCCCATTTGTATATCCATATTCACTCTCAATTAGCTATCCCCTCCTACCATGTCAAGAAATTTACAGATGTTATGGCTAACTTTTGGTTTTACTTCTATGGCTCTGTAATAGTTTATAATAGATTTTTATGGCAGATGGAAGTAAGAATTATGAGGTTTATCTATTCTCAGGAAGGATGCTTGGCCAGTAGTAACAGTAGGTTGACTATTTGTGCATTGAGAGTAGTTGTACATGACATGCACCACATACTTGGCTGCCTCGACTCTATTTTTGCCAAGGAGCTCTTGATTGGGTAGAAAATGGTGGTGGTTAGATGCGACAAATATGCCATTGCAGTGGGCTTGTCCTCTACAAGATGAACACCATGTAACCGATCCATTATTCAAGTTTCTTCGATGAGCAATTGATGGTTTCATAGTATCTATTTTCAACATTTCTTCATTGATTCGAAGGTAAAAGTAGCCATAACTTTGATGAAGGTTTTGGCTATATATATAGATAAGTTTAGTTCCTAAATTCAACCATAACAAATACATTATAAACCATCAATTTCAGAGTGTTGAGAGCTTACAAGTGCCATTGCTTGAAACAACATCAATAGCCTGAAGTGTGAACTCGATCCATGAGTTTGCAAAATTTTTTATTCAACTCGTTTCTGCATAATTGTTTTGGAACAAATTTTAGTTAACATTTGGCATCAAAGCAGCATATTACCTTTGCCTTGGTGTTTCACCTGCAATCTGCAAAACTCTGTCTTATGGCCAATTTTATTTTATTTTTTATTTTTATTATTATTTTTTTTCCTGAACATAAATTTAGATTTCTCTATAAATCACATTTTCTAGACTGTGTGTGTTTTTAAACTTCAGATTTTCATTGAGGAAGGTTGAATTTGAAGGGATCATAACCAGGCCGACTTTGCCCCGCTAGAGGTAGAAGATGACTGTGATTTTTCAAAACAGAGGACTCTACGATGTTTTCTTGTTTGCTTTTGAAGTCAGTTTTGGGCTTGTTTTCAAATGATAAGAATTTTTATTGGGCCATTAATCATGACTGATTTCCTTACAAAGTTTGGGTATATAATAAATAAGGGAAGAATTCATTTCTAAGAGTTTATCTATAGCCTATTTCAAAACTAAGAAAAAATGTTTATAATTTCAAAATTCAGATATTATTAAAATTTATTTATGAAATAATTTATTAAAAAAATATTTTATTAATTAAACATATTAAGGTTACAAATCTATATAATTTGGTCACAACTTATCAAAATAATTGGTTACAAATTATTTCTAAATTACAAATCGAAAATTCTATAGGTTACAAATTATTTGTCGGTCACAAATCAAAAATTTCATAGGTCACAATTCATTGATTGGTCACAAAATCAAAATTTTTATTAGTCACAGTTCATTTATCGGTCACAAATAAGAAATTTCATAAGTCATAATTCATTGATCGATCACAAAATCAAAATTTTTATTGGTCATAACTCATTTGTCAATCCCAAATAAAAAATTTCATAGGTCACAATTCATTGATTGATCAACAAATCAAAATTTTTATTGTTACAACTCATTTGTCAGTCACACATTATCAAAATAATTGGTCACAGTTAATTTTATAGTGACAACTTAATAAATAACGAGTCACAATTACTTTTTTTTTTAGGTTACATATTATTTGTTGTGCAAAAATTAACTAATTTATTGGTCACAGTTAATCAAATAATTGGTCACAAATTACCCGTGTCCCATCCCATCTATCCCCAACCATCACCCGCCACGACCAGACTACTAGCAAAACCACTGCCACATCATAGTTTCACACACCACCACATGAACGCGATATCACCACCACAATTAAGCACACCACCACCACACCAAACTTTGAAACCATCAATCGCAGCATCATCAGATCGCGAGTGCCACCACCAACACCATCATCACCATCACCATCACGTCCACCACCACCTCAAAAATTACCACAAAATCGTTAGAAAACAACACAAAACTACCACAAAAACAACCCTAAAAGAAATGCCACAAACCACACAATCCATCTTTGCCGCCAAGCACAGCGGCGCTCAGATCTCGCCGTGCTCTGCAACGCTCAGCTCGTCGCTGTTTGCCTCTGCGCGCAGCGAGATCTGAGAGTTTAACGGTGGCACAGCTTTTGATGGTGACGAATGTTAGCACTCTTCGGTGAAAAGAACGAAGATAAAGGAAGATTGACCGTCGGTGAACTGTGACGGAGAGAAACATTGACTGCCGATGAAACTGTGAAGGAGGTAAACTTTGTCTGATAATTTGTAGAGAGAGAGAATAGAATGTCAGAGAAGAAAAAGAAAATGAAATGGGATAATTCTGGTTTGGGTATATAGGAACATTTTCTCTGATTTTTGAAATCGTAATTTAAGAATTCTGGTTTCCTGTAATTTCCTCAATAAATAATCATTCATCATGCCATAATTATTAGGCCACTGTGGAATGGACTCTAGTTATGTTTAAGTTGGCCAATTAATATTATTAAATGATTTGCAAGTTTTAATTTGAGCCATGACCTATAGTATGTATTGCGCCAACTTTAGAGTAGTCTTATTTGGTACTTCTGGTTATAATTGGGCCAATTTTATAGAATTAAGGGAAAAAATCATATATGTTGTAAATGGAAAGTCCATTAAAGATTGTTGATGAATGACATTTGTACCCCTGTAGCCCTAAAAATTATTACCATTGTATCCCTGATTCTTACCTATAAATATAGGGCTTTGGTTTTCAATAATACACACAAAAAGTTTATTGAGTTTTCTCTATTCTCTTTGAGTTTTCTCTATTCTCTTTTCCTCTCATTTTATAACATCTTTTCAGCAGGAAACTCTTAGAAGGCAGTAATTTTTTTTCATAATCATCTATCACGTATATCAAAATTAATTTGATAATACGTGAATTTTACATATACATATGTTGAATCTGCAATACGTGATCTCATCTTTCTCGATCATTATGTTGTCTTTGTACTTCTCTTTGAATTAATTAATGTTCTTTTTCCTTTACATCAATCTATGTGCATTTTTATGGAGATATATTTATGTTAAATCAATTGATATGCATTAATTCATGTTCTTATACCCTCCTTATATTTAGATTAGCTCTTTACGTTCTACACATGCTTATAATTTTTTTTTTTTATTTAATTGGTCAATGTTCTTTGTAAGCAAGCTTCAATTCCAGATCTCTATTTTGGCTGATTTCATATATATATATATAATATATACAATTAACAAATAACTGTACCCAACTCATCTTTTCTCTCAAATCCATTGGTTTCTGCAAACTTCATGCCTTAATTGGTTAATACTAATTCAATTCTTTTAATTGCACATAATTAGAATTTCGTGCCATAATATGTGAATAGATTTCTACATGTCACCAATTTTATTTTATTATTATTTTTATTTCACTCGACTCACGTTATTAATTCAAAATAATATTTTACATGTATTTGTATATTAATTAATGGTAAGCAATTGGATGTATTATCATTTTTTTATGTTTAGTTATGAAACATTATATTAAATTCATTTTTAATTGTTATTGCTCCTGAAATAGCACAACATTATAATTAATATTCCAGAAGAATATTAATCATAGATCTATTCGTTGTTGCTCCAGAAGTAGCACAACATTATAATTAATATTCCAGAAGAATATTAATCATAGATCTATTCGTTGTTGCTCCAGAAGTAGCACAACATTATAAGAATATTATCTGCTCCTGAAGAGCATAAATTATAACTCTCAATATTCCAGAAGAATATTGACATATTGCACTTGAAGAAATAATAACAAAATATAATATGCTCCAGAAGTAGCATATGTTTTGAAGAACATATTATTTCAAATTAGTGTTTATCCCCATAGGAAAACACGTAACTTAAATTCATGTTGATATTGACTATTTGATTAACATGTGATAATTAATCATATTTTTCGAAACTAATTATATTTTTTATTGTGTAGTTAAACAAACGACAAACATTACGAAACTTGAGTTTGCTGCACTTGACATATATGGTAAAAATTATCTGTCATGGATACTGGATGCTGATATCCATCTCATCTCAAAGAGTCTGGGAGAGACAATAAAAGAAGGAAACAATGAATCCCTGCAGAATCGTGCAAAAGCACTTATTTTCCTCCGTTACCATCTTTACAATGGATTAAAAATTGAATATCTCACTAAAAAAGATCCACAAGTTTTTTGGAAAAAGTTAACAGAAAGATTTGATCATCAGAAAACTATAGTCCTCCCCAGAGCCCGTTATGAGTGAATGCACCTTCGTTTGCAAGACTTTAAAATGGTTAGTGAGTGCAATTCTAAATTGTTCAGAATATGTTCAAAGTTGACTTTGTATGGAGAAAAAATCACCGATGAAGATATGCTGGAAAAAACTTTCTCCACCTTTCATGCCTCGAATGTGCTCCTGCAGCAGCATTATCATGAGCGTGGCTTCAAAAAGTACTCAGAACTTATATCTTGCCTACTAGTTACTGAACAAAATAATGAATTGTTGACAAAAAATCATGAATTACGTCCAACTGGTTCTATACCATGGTCTGAAGCAAATACAATATCAAGACAAGGTCGTGGACATGGACACGGACGTATACGTGGAATAAATCATGGAAGAAATAATCAACAAAGTTATCAACAACAAGGCAATAAATTCAAAAGGCACAAAGCAAACGAGAGTGGCAAATCTAAAAAGGAGTATGAAGAAAGTTACTTCAGATGTGGAATGAAAGGGCATTGGGCACGTACGTGTCGTACCTCAAAACATCTTGTGAATCTCTACCAGAGATCAATCAAGGGAAAAGAAAAATTGGAGACTAATTTTGCTGATTATGATGGTCCAATTGATGTGACTCATTTGGATGTCTCCGATTTCTTTATTGATCCAAATGGAAATATTGACCATTTGGTTGGGGGTGGTGTGATAGAAGATATAGATTAATTTACTAGTATTTCTTTCGTTTTAAAAAATTCAGTCTGAAATATGTTTTTACTTTTCCGCACAAAAATAAAAAAAATAAAAATAAAACTCTATTATGCACCGTTTATTTCATGATATTAAGTAATGTTTACTTCTTTATATCTAAATTCAAGTTTTTTTTAAAATTTTGTTTATTTTGTTATATTTATAGATTCATGATGGATAGTCAAGACAGCTGCTTAATTGATAGTGCAACTACACATACTATTTTTCAAGACAAAAAATACTTTTTGGACTTAATATTAACTGAAAATAATATTAACACGATATCAGGTGTGTCGAATATCGTTGAAGGCTCCAGAAGAGTTTGTATTATTTTACCAAATAATACAAAATTATATATTGACGATGCACTTTATTCTAGCAAATTCAGAAGAAATTTGCTTAGTTTTAAAGATATTCGCTGCAATAAATATTACATTGAGACGATGCAAGAAAATAATGTTGAATATCTTTGCATCACTTCTTTTGTATTTGGCAAAAAGCAGATAAAAGAAAAATTTCATGCACTCCCGTTTGGCATGTATTTTACATTTATAAAAATGGTCGAATCAAAAAATGTTACGAACCAGAAGTTTGTTGATTCAAAAAGTTTTATACTTTGCCATGATCGAGTTGGACATCCAGGAGCCATAATGATGCATCGAATAATAAACAACTCACATGGATATCCTTTAAAGAACCAGAAGATTCTTTTATCTAATGATTATCCATGTGTAGCTTGTTCGCAAGGCAAGTTAGTCATTAGATCTTCAACTACAAAGGTCAACATTGAATCTCCAACTTTCTTGAAAAGAATACATGGAGATATATGTGGGCCAATACACCCACTATGTGGATCATTTCGTCACTTTATGGTATTAATTGTTTCTTCTATAAGATGGTTACATGTTTGCCTACTTTCAACTAGGGATGTAGCATTTGCTAGACTACTTGCTCAAATCATAAAATTGCGAGCATAATTTCCCGATTACTCAATCAAGACTATTCGTCTTGACAATGCTGGTGAATTTAGATCACAAGCATTTGATGATTATTGTATGTCAATTGAGATTGAAATTGAACATTCAGTTGCACATGTTCATATACAAAATGGTTTAGCAGAATCGTTTATTAAACGTCTACAACTTATTACTAGACCATTACTTATGAAAACAAAACTCCCAACTTCTGTTTGGGGTCATGCCATATTATATGCTGTATCATTGGTTTGTATAAGACCAACTGCCTATCATCAATATTCACCTTTGCAACTTGCATTTGGTCATGTACCTGATATTTCTCACCTACGGATCTTTGGTTGTGCTGTCCAAGTTCCTATTTCACCCCCACAACATACTAAAATGGGTCCCCAACGAAAATTTGGGATTTATGTGGGTTTTGATTCACCATCTATTATTAGATATCGTAAACTTCTAACGGGTGACTTATTTACTGCATGTTTTGTAGATTGTCATTTTGATGAAATGACTTTCCCAACTTTGGGAGGAGAAAAACTACATCCTGAAAAACAAGATCGAATTTCTTGAAATGAGACAACTCTATCTCACTTTGATCCCCGCAGCAATTAATGTGAACAAGAGGTTGAAAAAACAATTCATTTACAAAGAGTTGCAATTCAACTACCTGATGTATTTGTTGACATGAGAAAAGTGACAAAGTCATATATTTCAGCAGAAAATATTCCTGCAAAAATTAATGTCTAATATTTCAACAAAAATTAATGTCCCTGTAAGACAATCTGCTGTGGCAAATGAATCTCAAATACGCCATAAGGGTGGTTAACCAGTTGGTTCAAAAGACTCTGTACCTCAAAAAGAAGAGTACAGGAGAAAAACCAACCAAAGACTTCAGAAGAAATCACATTAGAAAATGTTGATCAATCAAATATTGAATGTATGGTTCCTGAAGAATCAGAGGTGTCCGAAAATAATGAGATCTCAATAAATTATATGATATCTCATAAATTATGAGAACGGAATAAAATTGTTATAAACAATATTTTCGCCTTTAACATGACTCTTGATATTATGCAAAATGAGGATCCTGAACCACAGTCTATTAATGACTATCGAAATAGAAATGATTGGCCAAAATGGAAAAAAGCCATACAGACAAAATTGAATTCTTTGGAGAAACGAAAAGTGTTTGGACTAGTAGTTCGAACACCTGAAAATGTAATCC
>NC_036245.1:11154844-11163286 GCF_002742605.1 Olea europaea var. sylvestris | reverse complement strand
ACCTGTCATATCTTTTTTATAAATCTCCTTGCAAGATATAGCTCTATACCAACTCAAAGGCATTGGAATGATGTTAAACATATTTTTCGTTACCTAAAAGGTACTATTGATATGGGACTGTTTTATTCTCAAAAGTCAAGATCTGGTTTAGTGGGATATGCAGATGCAGGTTATCTTTCCGATCCACATAAAACTAAATCACAAACAGGATATGTGTTTACACGTGGAGGAACAGCTATATCAAGGAGATCTGTGAAGCAATCCTTGACAGCAACATCTTCAAATCATTCTGAGATTATTGCAATCCATGAAACAGGGTGAGAATGTGTATGGTTGAGGAATATGACCCATCATATCCAATCATCATGTGGATTGATTTCAACAAAAGATAGTCCAACAATTTTGTTTGAAGATAATGCAGTTTTTATCACACAACTCAAGGGAGATTATATCAAAGGCGACAGAACGAAGCATATTTCTTCAAAATTCTTTCATACACGTGAACTTCAAAAGAATGGTGATATTGATATTCAACAAATTCGCTCAAATGACAATGTGGCTGATCTATTCACAAAAGCGCAGTCAACATCTACATTCAAAAAATTAGTTCATGAGATTGGAATGCGTCGACTCAAAGATTTTTCCTTTGCTTAGGTTTTGTCCCATTGAGTTTTCCAAACAAGGTTTTAATGATGCAGCATTTAATTTTAATATTCCAAAATAACTGTACTCTTTTTCCTTCATTTGATTTTTTTTTCCCATTGGATTTTTATCAAATAAGGTTTTAACGAATTAATGTGAACAAGAGGTTGAAAAAACAATTCATTTACAAAGAGTTGCAATTCAACTACCTGATGTATTTGTTGACATGAGAAAAGTGACAAAGTCATATATTTCAGCAGAAAATATTCCTGCAAAAATTAATGTCTATGCAGGACAATTTGCTGTGGCAAATGAATCTTAAATACTCTAGAAGCGTGGTCGATCAGTTGGTTCAAAAGACTCTGTACGTCGAAAAAGAAGAGT
Organism: Olea europaea var. sylvestris; assembly: GCF_002742605.1. Taxonomy (NCBI): domain Eukaryota; kingdom Viridiplantae; phylum Streptophyta; class Magnoliopsida; order Lamiales; family Oleaceae; genus Olea; species Olea europaea. Next base: position 11,162,260 of record NC_036245.1, on the reverse strand, counting down.
ACAGGAGAAAAACCAACCAAAAATTTTAGAAGAAATCACATTAGAAAAGATTGATCAATCAAATATTGAATATACGGTTCTTAAAGAATCAGAGGTGTCCGAAAATAATGAGATCTCAATAAATTATATGATATCTCATAAATTATGAGAACGGAATAAAATTGTTATAAACAATATTTTCGCCTTTAACATGACTCTTGATATTATGCAAAATGAGGATCCTGAACCACAGTCTATTAATGACTATCGAAATAGAAATGATTGGCCAAAATGGAAAAAAGCCATACAGACAAAATTGAATTCTTTGGAGAAACGAAAAGTGTTTGGACTAGTAGTTCGAACACCTGAAAATGTAATCCCTGTTGGATACAAATGAGTTTTTGTACGAAAGAAAAATGAGAATAATGAAATTACAAGATACAAAGCCCGACTAGTGGCTCAAGATTTCTCCCAAAGACTGGGAATTGATTATGAGGAAACATATTCTCCCGTAATGGATACCATCACTTTTAGGTTCTTAATTAGTTTGACCGTGTCACAAGGGCTCGATATGTGCCTTATGGATGTAGTAACTGCCTGCCTATACGATTCACTTGATAGTGACATATTTATGAAAGTTCCTGAAGGATTTAAGGTGCCAGGAATAAATGATACATGTCCGAGAACTATGTTCTCAATTAAATTGCAAAAATTATTATATGGATTGAAACAATTCGGACGCATGTGGTATAATCGCCTTAGCAAATATTTGTTGAAAGAGGATTATAAAAATGACGATATCTGCCCATGTGCTTTCATAAAGAAAACAAATATTGGATTTACAATTGTGGCAATTTATGTTGATGATTTAAATTTAATTGGAACTCCTGAAGAGTTCAACAAAATTACAGATTATTTGAGAAATGAATTTGAGATGAAAGATTTGGGGAAAACCAAATTTTGTCTTGGATTACAAATTGAACATTTTTCAGAGTGATTATTTGTTCATCAATCTACTTATACAGAAAAAGTCTTGAAACACTTTTATATGGATAATGCACATCCATTGCCATCACCTATGATTGTTCGATCACTTGATGTAAAAAAAGATCCATTTCGTCCACTTGAAGATGGAGAAGAGATTCTTGGTCCTGAAGTACCATACCTTAGTGTAATTGGAGCATTAACTTATCTTGCAAATTGCACTCGACCTGTCATATCTTTTTTATTATAAACTATTTATAAACAGTCAAATTAATTTTATTCACATATTTAATTTACAAGTATTATTCACTTATCCGTCATATAACTTGAATAAGATGATTTGAAATTGTGAATCTTGCTTTATCAATATTTTAAAAATCGAATTGAAGATTGACCCGTATAAGGAAAATGGTTAATGGTCAAAGGATCGAATCCAGCTTAAATTGAGGTCAACTAGAAAAATAAATAAAATTTTATATAGATATATAATATTTAAAAACAAATTACTATATAAATATATACTTTTAAAAAGTTAATATTAAGTTTAAGAGTTTTTTAATTTTTAATATATGTTAATTGTTTTTTAATAATTATGTCGTTGAATAAACTTAAATGGGCCAAAGAAATTTATGTTAGGGAAAATTTCATATCTAAGAGATTAAGTATTGTCCAGTTCAAAACTAAGAAATAAGGTTTAAAACTTCAAAAATCAGATATTAATTAAATTTTATTTATGAAATAAATAATTAAATACATTAAGGTTGTTGTAAATGGAAAGTCCATTAAAGTTTATTAGTGAATGACATTTGTACCCCTGTAGCTCTAGAAATTATTACCATTATATCCATAATTCTTACCTATAAATATAGGGCTTCGGTTTTCAATAATACACATAAAAAAGTTTATTGAGTTTTCTCTATTCTTTTTGAGTTTTCTCTATTCTCTTTTCCTCTCATTTTATAACAATATATACCCATTAAAAAAAAAAAAAAAATACATTTCACTAAATACTCTGAAAATGTAATCCCTGTTGGATACAAATGAGTTTTTGTACGAAAGAAAAATGAGAATAATGAAATTACAAGATACAAAGCCCGACTAGTGGCTCAAGATTTCTCCCAAAGACTGGGAATTGATTATGAGGAAACATATTCTCCCGTAATGGATACCATCACTTTTAGGTTCTTAATTAGTTTGACCGTGTCACAAGGGCTCGATATGTGCCTTATGGATGTAGTAACTGCCTGCCTATACGATTCACTTGATAGTGACATATTTATGAAAGTTCCTGAAGGATTTAAGGTGCCAGGAATAAATGATACATGTCCGAGAACTATGTTCTCAATTAAATTGCAAAAATTATTATATGGATTGAAACAATTCGGACGCATGTGGTATAATCGCCTTAGCAAATATTTGTTGAAAGAGGATTATAAAAATGACGATATCTGCCCATGTGCTTTCATAAAGAAAACAAATATTGGATTTGCAATTGTGGTAATTTATGTTGATGATTTAAATTTAATTGGAACTCCTGAAGAGTTCAACATAACTGCAGATTATTTGAGAAATGAATTTGAGATGAAAGATTTGGGGAAAACCAAATTTTGTCTTGGATTACAAATTGAATATTTTCCAAAGAGATTATTTGTTCATCAATCTACTTATACAGAAAAAGTCTTGAAACACTTTTATATGGATAATGCACATCCATTGCCATCACCTATGATTGTTCGATCACTTGATGTAAAAAAAGATCCATTTCGTCCACTTGAAGATGGAGAAGAGATTCTTGGTCCTGAAGTACCATACCTTAGTGTAATTGGAGCATTAACTTATCTTGCAAATTGCACTCGACCTGTCATATCTTTTTTATAAATCTCCTTGCAAGATATAGCTCTACACCAACTCAAAGGCATTGGAATGATGTTAAACATATTTTTCGTTACCTAAAAGGTACTATTGATATGGGACTGTTTTATTCTCAAAAGTCAAGATCTGGTTTAGTGGGATATGCAGATGCAGGTTATCTTTCCGATCCACATAAAACTAAATCACAAACAGGATATGTGTTTACACGTGGAGGAACAGCTATATCAAGGAGATCTGTGAAGCAATCCTTGACAGCAACATCTTCAAATCATTCTGAGATTATTGCAATCCATGAAACAGGGTGAGAATGTGTATGGTTGAGGAATATGACCCATCATATCCAATCATCATGTGGATTGATTTCAACAAAAGATAGTCCAACAATTTTGTTTGAAGATAATGCAGTTTTTATCACACAACTCAAGGGAGATTATATCAAAGGCGACAGAACGAAGCATATTTCTTCAAAATTCTTTCATACACGTGAACTTCAAAAGAATGGTGATATTGATATTCAACAAATTCGCTCAAATGACAATGTGGCTGATCTATTCACAAAATCGCTGTCAACATCTACATTCAAAAAATTAGTTCATGAGATTGGAATGCGTCGACTCAAAGATTTTTCCTTTGCTTAGGTTTTGTCCCATTGAGTTTTCCAAACAAGGTTTTAATGATGCAGCATTTAATTTTAATATTCCAAAATAACTGTACTCTTTTTCCTTCATTTGATTTTTTTTTCCCATTGGATTTTTATCAAATAAGGTTTTAACGAAGCAGATATTTTGTAATATGTCATTCAAGGGGGAGTGTTGTAAATGGAAAGTCCATTAAAGTTTATTGGTGAATGACATTTGTACCCCTGTAGCCTTAGAAATTATTACCATTGTATCCCTGATTCTTACTTATAAATATAGGGCTTTGGTTTTCAATAATACACACAAAAAGTTTATTGAGTTTTCTCTATTCTTTTTGAGTTTTCTCTATTCTCTTTTCCTCTCATTTTATAACAATATATACCCATTAAAAATAAAAAAAAATACATTTCACTAAATACAGCGTTGCTATAGTTTTTCTGCCCAGAAGGACTGACCCTATAATTTCCATATTTTTCATTTGTAACCGAAGTTTAAAATGGCAAACATTAAGCATTTCATTAATTGCGTATGCAAAAACAAAGTTTAATTCAAGTTCAAGGATAACATACAGTGCCCAAAAAATTGAATTTCTACTTAGTTTTCATGTGCGAGATAGGAATCTTCCTCTCTGTTCTATCAGGTATGCAATAATCTATTCTGTGTCCATTATCGCACAAAACCCATTTTTTGATATACAATACACACATATGGTATATGATATTTTAAATCTTAATAATGAAATATGGTGGGTATTAAGTGATGAATATAACAGTAACTTTCATCTATTGTTGATATGTTAAATTTTTATTTTTAAATTCCTTAACATAATCTGAATAATTGAGTGTTTTTTATTAATTAATTCCGTATATTGCATAAATTAATACGAATCTTCGAGTCAATTGTATAATTCTTGTCTATCAAGATTTTGCTTTACATTATGTTAGATGACAGCACTTTTTTCTGTAAACTAGTCCTCTAATTTCCCCAGAGGATGATGTCGACAACTCGGTGAGTCTCCTAGTCGTAGCTCACTCCATACCATTTACGACAACATTCAGTACCCGTCCATGAGTCGGAAATGCCAAAGTAGGGCTCATGCAGGGTAGCCTTGAACTTGAACGCCGGTAAAGTTGCTCGGTTCGATGACGAACAGGCATTAGATACAAAACTTAGTGTAAGAAACACAACTGATATATACGAAGGGTTGTAAATGCCATTGTTTATCTATAGTTTTCTCTCTCTAGAACACAGTACTTTTCTCTTTAGAACTCAGATTTGCATATGGAGTTCTAGCCTTGCTGGTATGTGTAACAATACAAGTTTATCAGATTATTTTACTAAACAAAAAACTTGCAAATAACAGTTAATTTAATCTTTCAAGCTTATTTTTTAATTTTCATCTGAGTACCACTATATCCAGATTATTTTTCATTTATTAGGTATCGGCGTTAAATGATTGCTTGTACAAAGATTCGGACAAAAACATGCAAGTATTGTTGATTTGATGGAAATGAAGTGCACTTGCTACAGGTTCTAGTACAACGTGTTTCTTGAATTGTTTTCATATTTTTATCCATTCTGTGAGAAATATGTTCTCAGTAAACATTAGATGTTTAAAATAAGATAAAATGTAAATCTTGATCATTCCGATGGGTAACTCTTTCGTGGTCCCAAACTTATAGTGTCAACTGTCAAGGGACTCTAAAATCGTCATACAATAAAGATTATCAATCCATTAATGTGTAAGCAAAAACAACAATTGAACTATCAGATGGAAAATTTGATCACCAATGTTAGATAGAAACACAATTACATATTTCTTTCAAGTTACCAACTACATTAGTTTCTTTCCTATTCCTGTCATATGGCCTTGCCCTCAACCCAATTAAATTGTTGCATGTTGTGAGTTCTTTCTCCACATTTAGTCTTTTGCTCATGTGGAGTGGCAGCTTCACACGATCAAAACTCATAAACCAGCTGATTCAAATTCAGCATTAAACTTTCACTTATCTCGGCCCAGACAAACAGTACTATGATACACTAGCCATGATGTAGTCAACAACAGAATCACTTACTTCAGATCCCACATTTTCTCTATTAATTAAGGCAGACTGCAATTCAAGTTGCAAAACAGAATACATTCAAACTTTAACATATATCGCCAAACTTACATCACTTCAGCAACATAAACTCCGCAAATTAACTAAGATTAACATATACTTCACCATCCATCAACAAAATGATATTGTTTACATGACACCAAAATGAGTATGAAGCACATAACTTCTACTGCAATGCAAATTATATGATTTGATTAGTTAGGTGTATTGTTGCATAATATGTAACATCTAAGTGTGCAATCCGACCAAGATGATAAAGTCATGAGCTTCATGTGTCTATTGTAAATGGGAGAGACAAGTTATCTAATTTGTGGGCGGATAAATTATTAGTGGCAAAGCATTAATGAAAAATTGGCACACATAACCATTACCAGGGCATAACCCTTACTGTACTTATTTTCACTCTCTAATTTTTTCCCTATTTATTTCTTTCACATTACATTAGATGACATGCCTGTGAGTATAATATATCTTGCATCATATTGTATGTATTTTTCATTGATGCACATTCTTGGTTTGGGGTCATGCCGATACATTTTAACTATATATTCATTTGTGTGTAGTGTGTAGGTTGTGTTTGACATGACTTGAAATGAGATATGAATGGTTTGAAACATATAGCATCAAATGAGACGTAACACATTAGTAAATTCCAAGTCCAACCAAATAGTCTCACTTCACATTTTAATATGCAAGAACCAAATTTGACAAACTTTAACCAAATTCAGAGCATTGGACTCTTGCTAGTTAGTAACCGCTTAACAGTTAAAAAAGCCCAGTATGTATAAGCAAATATATATGTGTAAGCAAAGTCCTTCTGATACCTTCTATCTGCTTCTCGTACCCATGCTTGTGTTGGAGGAAAGATGGGTTTACTAACTTGGATTAGCTAAGGCTTTTAAGAGGACAACACTAATAGGAAGAAGGAAGTGAAAAAGGAAACTTGTATTTCTCAAATTCAAGACTTTACACACTTTTTGGCTTGTTACAAAATGGAGGGCACTACCCCTTTATATAGTGTTTACAAGAAGATTCTAGTCCACACATTTTCTAGAGATACCTAGACCACATATCAAGATATTTTCCTAGAATTCTCTAGATGTTCTTTATAAAACTACATATCTTACTTAGATATTTATATAGATTTTTCTAGTAGATATTTATATAGAATTTTCTAGATAATGCTTCTAGAAATGCTATGCATGTTGGGCCTTTTAATTGATTTGGGCCTATAAGCAAAATCCTTAAGCCCATATTATTTAGTCCAAAAATCAAATTTACTACTCAACATCCCCCCTTAAACTTGATTTTGCTACTCCAAGTAGAGCTCTTAACTTGCGGAACACATCATGCTTGAGTGGCTTAGTGAGAATGTCGGCGATCTGCTCCTGGGAGGTTACATATTTCAGCTGCACTTCTTTCTTTGCAATGCTTTCTCTTATGAAGTGATATCTTGTATCAATGTGCTTACTTCTATCATGGAATATTGGGTTCTTTGCCAATGCCAATGCCGATTTGTTATCAACATGGATTTCGATTGGCTCTTCTTGTGATACTCCAAGTGTCTTCAACAAGTTTCTAAGCCAAATCGCATGGCAGACACTTGATGTAGCTGCAACATATTCAGCCTCACATGTAGATAGTGCTACGATCGATTGCTTCTTTGAGCTCCAAGTGAAAGCTGTGTCGCCCAAGTAGAACACATACCCAGTCGTACTCTTTCTATCATCACTATCCCATCCCCAATCGCTGTCACTATATCCAACAAGTTTGAACTCATTAGATGATGAATAGACTAAGCCATAATCAAGCGTACCTTTGAT
>NC_036245.1:11150951-11152748 GCF_002742605.1 Olea europaea var. sylvestris | reverse complement strand
GGGGGAAAAAAAAGGAAAGAACAGAGAGCATAAAAGCTGGGGAGTCTTTAGGTGTCAAGAGGCTAGAGGGCTTGGTTGATTGTGATAGAAAGACCCAGTTAAAGTTTAAGATTCAAGTTATATCAAGAGGCTAAAGGTCTTGATTCTAAAAAATTAAAAATAAAAACTGGTCTAAATAAAATGTGAGTTTACTTATCTTCTAATTATAATATTATAGATTTATATTTAGAGGGAATTTGAAACCCCAACCTCATGACTTAACATTGATATATCATTATTGATTTTGTAATTTAGAATTGGCTTATCTTTCTATTCAAATTTTCCGATACTTGATTTTTTGGTACTGTATTTCTATGTGTTGTTTTGCACAATATTTTTATGTGGCTGTTGTTGATTATTCTTAACAACTTATGATCATTTGCTTTGACATCACTTCCAATTTCAATCCATCATTTTGGTTTTTTAATTTTATGATGCCAAGATTTTTATCTTAGTATAGTTATAGGTCAGGAGAATCCGGAAATTCCTTTCAATACCAAAACACGATGAGTTTTCCTGATCCGGCACAGCAACCACCACTTCCTCCATTACTTCCTCTACCTTTTGCCAGTGAAGATGTTGATAGGTTTTGGCCTACACCTCCTATGAATGGTGCTGTTTCTCAATTTGAAGATCCTCCTGGGTTCAAGAGGCCAATGAATTATGAAAACAATCCATCAAATTTTGCACCCTTCGCACAAATAAAATTCTGCGATGAAATTAATAAATCTTGGACACTAAAGGGACGGGCCATATATTTTACAAGACTTGTATTTGTGCAAAATTCACTGAAGGTACCTGTGAGAATGGCGAGCATTGCACATGTGCTCATGATGTTGAAGAATTATGAAATCCCCCTCCAAATTGGCAAGAGCTGGTTTGAGGAAAGAAGAGAAGCACCGGCAATTTTAGTGATGACAAAAGAATGATATACAGGATGAAAATTTGCAATTTATTTTACAATGGACATGAGTGTCGATATGGAGAGACACAAATTTCTACATGAACATCCAATGAAATTTATGACTGACATTTCAAGGCAAAAGAGAGCAAGTGTTGCTGAAAGTATTAGAACTACATGGCCTGATTTGATAAATAAAAGTGATTATGCTCAGCCTGATTATAGTAAGAACGTCAGCAGCAGTTCCGATACTTTTCAAGCAAAGACAGCATTTTAGAAAACGAAACTAGGTTACAAATGGGAGATCGGCAGATACCCTTTCGGAGAAACATGTCATTTTGCTCATGACAGGTCAAGTATGTTTTCTCACTTGTAGTACAATTTAAATCTTTCTTTTCTGACTTAGTTCAATTCAATTAATGTTTTTGCTATGAACTGATCTTGCTGATTTACCTTGTTTAGCAACATCCTTTTATGGCATTAACAAGAAAAAGAAGGTTCTCATTAAATGGCAACAGAAAACACAGTTTGTCCTTTTTCACTCACAACAAATTTTGTAGTCCAGATAACACATTTAAAATATTCTTCCGGATAATGATATTTGTTTTAAAATCACACGTGTACGTGTTTATACTGTAATATTTGAATCAAAATGAAAGACAAGGAAAAACATGAAAAGTATGTTATCAAGTTCCTAATATTTCTCTTTTGCTAATTCGATGCCCTTCTTATAATAAATTTCAATAAAACATTTCCTACTTGAACATCACTATCAATTAGTGGCATGCTTATTTCCGATTGAAAATACTTTATATGTGAAAGTTCCTACACATATGCTTCCTTTTCTGCAGATTTGC
>NC_036245.1:11045434-11147168 GCF_002742605.1 Olea europaea var. sylvestris | reverse complement strand
AATGAGGAGATATGACACTTACTGCCAGAATTGTTGAAGATTAATGATTATGAACTGTTGACTAAGCTGTTCCGCTTTATATTTATTGTTGGTAATTTTTAATTTCAACTCTAGGTGCCAAGTACTCTTCTTCAATGATTTGGATCATTCAGTTTAATTTTGATTGAATTATTTTCTGCAGAAGGTTCAAATACATTATTCAGCTTTCTATGGTTGTGTCTTTATGTTTTAAAGGCTCTTGTTGTGTTCTTTAAATCATCATGATACAGTTTTTAACTCTTTACATGGATATGTACTTTTTGCCTTCTTACAAGGACATGGATACGTACTGATGTGTTTAATTAGATTAAGTACATATTGCAGAATTTCAGTTTCTACCCATTTGCCATCAATCTAGTTTTTTATCCTTTAGTATCCCATAATAATATATGGTGGTGCTGTTGTATTGAATTCTAATCACAAGGATTGAGGCTTTAAAACATTTTTTTATTTTCTCACATACAATAAATGTAACCACCTGTGATGCACAGACACGAAGTTGACATGCCCAAAAAATAAAAACCAAGAAGAAAAATGAAAATAGAGGTAAATCAAGTAGCATAACCTTTGAACTCCATTTTTACACTTTCAGTGTCACTGCCACTGACATGAAGTTTCTTTTCAAGTGGCGAAAAAATGCAACACCCTAATAAGAACAATGTCTATTGTATAAAAGTTCTAAAAGCCCAACCATAGTTACCAACTAAGCATTTTTCACTCTGTCAATCGACTCAATTGGGAGGGAAAATTACTCATAATTGCATTTTTCTCAATTCTTAATAAAAAAGGGACCCACTACATTAAATTTCTTTAAACAATATTGACGGGCTTACATTTGAATAATTGAGATTATTTCAAAATTAAAAAATATCATTGTACCTTCTATTTGATTATCAATTTAATAATAACAGAAAATCATAAATAGTATTAAACTAAAACAAAGTAAATATTTTTTAAAATAGCATAATTACAACGTATCGTGTTGGTACTTTTTTTAAATTACGTGTCGAAAACGTGTTAGAAAATTGACACCTCAGCAATGAGCATTTGTCCATAATTCATTGCAAGAGGAATCGGGTTATTAATATTATTAGTAGGGTATGTTCAAAAATCAACATTGCCATATAAGATATCACTGTTCTTTTTTTCATAAATTTGCTCCTTTAGAGAAGCCTCAAATCATGGGTACTGTTCTTAAGCAGTGAAAATAATCATAGTCGATTCACTTATATGAAACTGAGTATAATTTTAAGTAATGGTACTGTGAAAACTTCTTTGTTTCTTGTACTTGAATCTGATACTTAACTACTAGATTTTTCTTTAAAACGATCCCTTGACCAGTTCATTGTCAAAGATAATGAAGAGACCACAACACTGCATGCCAAATGTCGATATGTAAGAGTACAATTTGGAATGTCCTCTTGGTTTTGTAAAATCTGAATTCAAATATACTAGTCCTACGAATTACAACCACCATTTTGAAGATAATCTCATATTTATTTCATCATTAAGAGGTGTAAGGCGCTGTTTGGGCTTAGCCATTTCTAGGGTTTTCCTTTTGGACCGGACCTTGATTTCCATTTGAAATTTGCTTAATCTATGTAATATTTGGCATAGATTTAAGCTCTTTAGAGAGAGAGAGAGAGAGAGAGAGAGTAACTTTAAACACTCATTGCCAATTTCATTCAGCTTTTTTAGTTGCTTCCTAAAGGAGTGGCTTTCATTGTTCAGCATGAGCTCCCATGTTAGAATTCTTTAATATAATCAGAAATCACATTGATTCAGATTAAATTCTGGTTTGTATTTGGTAAAATTTTGCATACGGGATAGTTAACAAGTAATAGACTTGATTAGTTAAGAATTATTGTATTGGATTTAAAATATGTCACACAAAAGAGAGTTTGATTTGATCTGTACTAAATTAATCTAAGAAAGCTATAAAAGTGTTGTTTTCAACAATTTATGGATGACTGTATTGGAATTTGAATCAACTTATTGCTAACTATTTCAATTCTCAATTATGTAGTTTAATCATATTCATGCATTATTGACAATCGATAAATTTAATGTATTTAACTTTCAAGTTAATGTATTTAACTCTATTCTAATCACAATCCGAGTATATTTCTAGCCTAAATTTGAATAATTAGAATGCATTAAATTTTAGATTATCAATATGATTGCATGTATAATAGATATTATTCCTAACATCTACTGCATATAAGTTAGTTTTCTAGCATTCCAAACTTATTGTAAGTCTCTCAACACTATAAGAAACATCTAATTATCTAATTGGCGGTCAAACAATTAAATAGTGCAATAGGTATGCAAAATTAATAAGAAATACAAAAAATATTAAACTACTAATTTCGAATTAAAATAAATAAAAATATGGCTGATCTTCATCCAATACAAAAGCGAGTCTAGGCTGTCATAAAAAAGAATTATGGAAAAGTATCACTCGGATCATGAAATAATGCCAAAGGAATTGATCTTCAAGTCCAAGGTTGAAATATTTAATTTGTAGATGTAATTGGCCTTTAATTCGTACTGGTGTTTGATCTTCTCTCTCAAAAGTGATGAATTGACATGTTGGTCTTTATGAATTTGATGACGTTATTGTGTATGAAGATGTAAAAGAGAGTTTTCTTGTGTTTTCCTACTTTTTCTGTTTACAACAATTGAATTTAAGTCAAGAAATCTTCCCAAAGTTGATAACAATAAGAATTTGAATCAAAAAAAGAAAAGTGGTCTGTTGGTAGAGAGTTTAGACAGGGTGCCAAAGGATTCATTGAGCGTGTGCGGTGGAGTAGTTTTGTTCTCTATAAATAATACATAAGGTTTCGTGCACACGTTGTTTCGCGTATGTTTATCCCTAAATAGACTTTGATAATTTGATCATAATGTCTTCACCCAATATTGAATTGAGATAATTCGAAGTGCATTGAAAATATAACACAAAGGACTACCATGAATTCATTTGAGATCATTGTAAAGCATCAATGGTCCACTAATTTCAATTTATTCAAATTTTAAATCAAACTAATCCTTAATGAAGCAAAACATAAATTTTGGGCCCAAAATTATCAATTTTCACATGAATAAGCAAAAATCAACTTAACATACAAATTTTCTACAATTTATCATAAAACACAGTTGCAAATATATCTATCATAGTAGACAAAATCATAAAACCCACACAAGCACACAAAGGAAAAAATAAGGCCGAAAATAAAATATTTTTTTTTTTAATTTTTAAAGTTTTTTACACCCGAGCAAACATACAAAATAGTAAAAGTAGATAAGACTCAATGTTTTCCGGCCTCAAACTTATAAAAAAGCATTGTCCTCAATGTCTAAAAATATAAAGCAATATATAAAAATTAAGGATAAAGAAGGGAACTATTACTCCCCTGGTATAAATCTGTAGGTGGTGAATGAATTGGCATGAAAGTATTGGATCACTTGCTATGTATTTTCCCTTATTCAATATGTTCAGGTATCATGTCCTTTCAAAATAGTAAAAGTCAATCATAACATGAAACAATTTATAGTAAGCTCGTACACACCCAAAAGGAAAATATGGGAATGAAAGTGTTTAACTTGACTTTGATGTTCCGACTATTTTTGATGGCTTAAGAAGATAGTTTTTAGGCTTGTGTCGGCTGCATTGGCAGTTGTACCTTAAGTCACATTTATGCTTCTAGATTACAAGATTTTCATTAATGTCTCATTCAACAATTCCACATTCTTCCTCATTTTCTTGCTTCTTCCTTAATAGTCTATCCTTTTGCACTCATCAATGTCATGTAGTTTCTTGAGTTGAGCATTCATTGTGAATCTTTGTTGCTTTTCTTCCATCCTCAAGATTAATGAACTTTATTCAAAACCCATTAATTCTCGTTTTGTTGCTAAAAATGGTCTTCTCGATATTAACAGCATATGTTGAGCATCCATATAGAGGACAATGAAATCAAACAGAAATAAGTTATCTCCAACTTTGATGTGCATATCATTTACCATTCCATAAGGATACTTGAGTGTCATGTCGTCAACTATAGGATTATTGATGCTTTTTTCTAGATCATCCAATCCTAAATTTCTGTAGCTAAACAGTAGCTTCAGATTAATACTAGCTCCAAAATCAATTAAAGCATTTAAATCATGTAAATTTCCTAAAGAGGATACTATGAAACGCCGTAGATCTTTTAGTTTTGGAGCGAGCTTTTGTTGTATGATTGCACATAATTCTTCTTAGTCAGCATTTTTTTCCAAAACTTTGTGTGATTTGAAATTTGTAGAATGACATCAATGAAAGGTATGTTGATGTGAGGTTGTCTAAGGCATCCAAGAACTTCATAAATTGTTTCTCCAGCTTATTATTCTGCAACCTTTGAAGAATAGGGTTTGTTGGGCTTTTTGATGCCCAATAATCCGGGCGATGATTTAAAATAGTTCTTGGATTATTTATCGACACCATGGACTTGGCTCGGCTTGGAGACGAACTACACGTTTGGATGGCCCAAGTTTGGTTTTGGATGTTTATTTGGTTAGTTGGATATTAGCCCAATAGTTATTAGGTTTTACTTGGCCCATGTTGTGATGTCTAGGCCCAATTGGAGTGACCTAACCTATGCAATATATATCCATCTCTTCTATAACCGTGAAAGTATGGTGAGCGAGTGTGTGTGTGGAAGAGAGGGCTGAGAGAGAGAGGGCCGAGAGGGTTGAGGGGTAGCCGACTTAGGGGGTTTGTTGGAGTGATTTCCACCATTGTTGCCTCCTCTTCTTCTTCCTATTATCACCACCATCCCTTCTCCTTTGTGGGGATTGAGAGAGCAAGGGCTGTCCAAAGTGAAGGCGAAAATCTTGGGTCGAACTAAGATAAATCGGTGTTCATTTGATTGTTTTCTGAGCCCGAAATCAATATTTATCGAGGGATTTCTACGATAGGGTTGAAGGTGTGTGTTTATTGATAGGAATAGTCACTTTAACCTATAGATTGTCTGGCTTCTCCTTGATTCCTTTCTTCTTCACAGTAATTTCTAGAAACTAAACTCCACTTCTTGTTGTGATGGCCTTAACTTGTAAGCCTTTGAGAAAATGGAATAGATAGCACATAACTTTTGACAACAGTTGCAAGCTTGATTGATGGTACCTTAATAATTGCATATTTCACAGTGTCAACTTCTAATACATGTTCTGGTGGGTACTTTTCTATATCGCTTGACAGGGTACTTGTCCTCTATTGGACGATATAGCTACTAGCTACCCCATCCGAGTTTCCAAATTTGTTATTGCAACCTATTGATTTTGGAGTGCAGTCTTACTCTTAGTGATGTAGCACATCAGTAAATCTTCCAATGATGGATTTTTCTCCTATTATGGCTGAAATTCTTGTGGGTTGCCTTGAATATGATATCCCTAATTATGAGGCCATGAGAAGTTCGAATGCTAGCTCCAACCTGGATTATATGCGTTGGGATAAAAATTGTTCTGTTGTCTAAGAAAGTTCTGTATATAAATGACCTCATCAGGCTGATAACTAAAGGCAGTTTACACTTTTATGATCTATCCTACAATCCCAAAAGACTGGTGCTGGTTGGTATACTACACTCACATTTTGAGTTAGTTTGTACAATTCCTATGTTAGTATTTCTAGCTAGGCTTCCATTATTGTCATTAAATCAATATTGTGAATCTCCACTAGTTTCTCAAAGTTTCCCTTTTCGGTGGCCACATAAATTGATTTTCTGCAATTCTCAAAAAAAGGACTTAGTCATTATCCAAGGGAATGTCTAAGATTGACCCCCTCCTGCTAATGCATCAGCTATGTTGCATAATTCAGGTCTCATGTCTGAATAAAATATGTAGATCTTAAAGTCTTTAGGAATGCACAGATTATGACACTTTTTGAAGTAATCTTTAAATAATTTCCATTCTTCTAGGCAATTCTCAAGGTCTCTTTGCTAGAAAGTATGAACTTCATTTCTAATCTGATAGATTTCGAGAAGGTGGGATTTTTGCACCATGTCATTTCATAAAACGATACTCACAAGAATAGGTGCAATCAAAAAGCATCAACAAACATGCCTTCTTCACTAATCATATGTCAAAGCATTGAGAAGGCCTGAATAAGTTCATGAGAATTTTCAGTTGATCTTCCAAAGAACCTAATATCTTGATGATTTAAAACAAGTTGATGACATCTAGTCGAATATAGAAGTTAGCTGGTCCAAAAAGTGGATGTATAATAGCCAACTGCATCGGAGTTGGGATGGAGTTCACATAATCCCTTACTAAAACTTTGCTATCATTGGCCACCGCTCTTGGCGAAACCGGCTGTACTGTGCGAATTTGGTGGTAATTGAATTTGATTTTGATTTTGATCTTGATTTTCTGTCATTTCTCTCTTTACTCTTCTTCATTGTCTAAAGGTTCTTTCAATCTCGAGATCCAATTATATGAGCTCAATTATATGAGCTCAATTTCTTCAGAATCTTGCATAAGCTATCAAAAAAAATAAACAAGAGAGTTAGATGTATGATTAATAGCATAAAAAAATTTTTAAAAAAATTTGAATACTATATAAACTAACAAACTCAAATTAAATATTTTATTCCTCAACTATGCTGTTAAAAACTTATTTAGCAAAATTCAACAAGTGTAGGGGATTATTGACAAGTAATAGATTTGATATGTTAGGAGTTATTATCCTACTGTGAATAAATTCAATTCAAGTTTACTACTCCAAAATTACATTTTTGGCAATAGAAAAGGGAGCATAAAAGCTAGGGAGTCTTTAGGTGACTTTCCAAATTTTTGAGATTGGTTGACTGTGAGAGAAAGATCTTGCTGATACTTAAGAATTAAGTAAGATCAAGAGACTATGGGGCATAATTCTAATAAAAAGGTAAAAATAAAAGCTGGTCTAGATAAAATATGATTTTCTTATCTTTTCATTCTAATATTTTAGATATATAATTAGAGGGAATTTGAATCCCCTGGCTCATGACTTAACATTCGTACATTATTATTGATTTTGTAGTTCAGAAGTGGTGTATCTTTCTATTCAAATTTTCCAATTCATGATTTTTTGGTGCTTTATTTCTATGTATTTTTTTGGTCTAATTTTTTATGTGGTTGTTGTTTATTACTATCAACAATAAATGATCACTTGCATTGAGATCACTTCCAATTTAAATCATTGTCATTTTGCCTTTTTATTTCTTATGGCTCTTTTAGGTTGGTATCAGTCCCCCCCCCTTTTTACCATTAATTTAATGTTATTATACTTCCTAGTGTGAAGAATCAGAAAATTCCTTTCAATACCAAAACATGATGAGTTTTCCTAATCGTGCATAGCAACCACCACTTTATCCATTTTTTTCTCTACCTTTCGCGGGTAGAGATGCTGATAGGTTTTGGCTTACACCTCCTATGAATGATGTAGTTTCTCAATTTAAGCATCGCTCCCTTCAAGAGACCAAAGGATTTTGAAAACAACCGATCCAATTCTACACCATTTGCACAAACGATATCCCACAATGATACAACTAAATCATCTGACACTAAAGGGACAAGCCATATATTTTACAAGAATCTTATTTGTGCATTGTTAGGATTTTATGTATTGATAGTTCTTTAGACAAAAAGGACTTCAATTAAAGAGTTGTAAAAGTCAAGGAGTTGGTGAAAATATTGTATAGTTGAAGTAGGTAACCTAGGGTTCAAGTTTTGAATAAGGAAATAAGAGTCATCAAATTTTAATTAGTCTATCGCATATTTGTTCCTCGAGCATAAAAAACAGAATCACTGTCACACATCTCTCGCTCGACTCTCACTCGAGCAAAGACTTTTCGCTTGAGCAACAGTGTTACATTAAAAACCCTACTTCACATTTTTCAAGAGTTCTACACGGCCCATATTACCTAATTGTCTTCCACTATAAATACCCAATGCATTATACGAAATTGTGGGTGGTTGGTGATTATAATACTTCTCCATATCAATATTTTAAAATCTAAAAACACATCAATACATTGATTTCTATCCTTTGATTCTTGAGATTATACAACCACTTGTTGGGAAAAATATCAAAGTTCCATAATCCAAAACACCCACGTTCATAACACATTAAGGAAGGTACTTTCTCAATTGTTTTCAGATATCACTAAAGATTGAAGGAGGTTGGACTACAAGTACACAAAAATTATAAGAATTGGTTATTCTTGGTGATCCACATGAGAGAGACAATTTTACAAGAATGGGAGTAGGTGCGAGTGAAGTACATTCCAGCTAGTCTTAGAAATTGGAGGAATTAGATCAGTGAGTCTAGTGGAATTTGTTAGGTTGGATCTACTATTAGTTCATATTTTCTGTAGTAGAGCTTACTGACTTGGTCCCAAAGTTTTTACCCAGTTGGGTTTCTCCATCAACAATATTGGTGTTCTTTATTGCTTTTAGATTTATTGTTTGTGGCATTCAAATCATAGGATAAATTGAACTATTTGATCAACCATCTACAAACAATTAAAAAGTAACTTGTTGATTTTAATTATAATATGTAAGGTCAAATTTAATTGATAATCAGATCTTTTCAAGTAGTTTCAAAGCTTTTCAAGTGGTATTAGACCCTAAATTTGTGTCCTAATCTTAATTGTCTAGACGAATAGTTCATTATCTGTTCCACCATATCTTGATTGCAACAATTTTACTTATTGGAAGGTTAGAATGATAGAATTCTTAAAATCTATGAATGAGCGCATCTGATTGAGCGTGATCCCCACACCATGGCTAATTGGACTAAAACAAACTTAGATGAGTGCAATTGGAATAGTAAAGCCTTACCTGCTTTATTTATGGTAGTGTCTCCTGAAGAGTTTAGGAGTATATTAGTGTGTGAGGTAGCTAAAGAAGTTCGAGATATTTTACAGATCGCACATGAGGGAACTTATGTTGTTAAGAATTCTAAGTTACAAATCCTGACCACTAGGTTTGAAGAGATTAGGACGAAAGAGAATAAGACCTTTGATGATTTCTATGCAAACCTAAATGACATAGTTAATTCTAATTTCAACCTAGGTGGAAGAATCCTTGAGCCCAAGATTATTATAAAAATCCTTAGATCCTTATCTGGGGAATTTAGGCCTAAAATCAAGGGAATATGGGAGGTTAAGGACATAGATTTTATTAAGGTAGAAGAGTTGGTTGGATCTCTCAAGACTTAAGAACTGATACTAGCTAAACCTACAAAAGATAAGTCTGTGGCCTTGAACACTTTGGGGAATAACTACATTGAGTCTTCTGATTTAGAGTCACATAATAAGGAGGAGTTTAGCTTAGTTTGCTAAACTATTTCAAAAAATATTTAGAAATAAAAGAAGACTCAAGAGAGAGATTGAGATGCCTCCTATGAGTTTAGAAAGAGATCTGAATCAATAAGATGTTATAATTGTCAAGGCTTTGACCATTATAGGAGTGAATGTCCTAATATTAGGAGAAATTAGAATAAAGTTATGAATGCTATTCTCATTGATGGCGAGTCTATCTTGGATAATCAGAGTGAGAGATCCACTCATGAAGAGAATGGGAAACACATTGCCTTTACTACCAGGATTAGGAGTAGATCTGATAATGTGAGTAAGAAGGCAGAGGACATAGATAGTGGTGAGTAATCAGAGGAAGATTCTGACAGTGAGGAAGATATTCATGAGGCTTACGAAAAAATATATATAAGGAGAGTTGTAGGATTCTAACTACAAATAATGCCCTAGATATGAAAGTCAAAGAACTTGAGCTGGAAAGAAAGAAACTTATAGCTGACTTTCAGGAAGCTACATCATCCCTGAATAAGTTGAAATCTGATATTTAGGCTAACAATCTTACATGTAAGTTTGAGAAGTTCTCTAGGAAAGTTATTGAGCTGGCCATTGAGAATGAAAAATCAGAAATCCAGGTTAAGAAACTTCTAAGCGAACTTGAATATTCCAAGTCTCAAATTTTTGCCTTCTCTAGTGGTTTATTGAAATTTGATAATATCTTAGGAATGAACAAGCCTACTAGTAATGATCACAATGCTGCTAGTACTTCTGTGCTAACACACCTAAGTACTTCATAACCCTAAACCCAAGAAAAATGGAATAGTAGGACAGAGGCCTAATAGATAGCATAGGACCCATCGACCTAGGGATAGATATTAGCAATCTCATAACTTTGGTCCTGGGTTTATCCCTACGTGTTTTCATTGTTGAGAGTTAGAACATATAAGCTTAGGTGTCACAAACTCCTCAATAGAAATAGAAACAAGAATTTTAATAAAATAAAAATCAGGATTTTTTAGTCAGATTGAATTTCTTACTAATCAGGTGAGTCAGCTGACTAAGTTAATGACACAGATGATTGACTCGGAATATTCCTTCCACTTGACGAGTTTGGGTAAAGATGAGTGATCTAAAAAATCTTGAAATAGATCACGGTACTCTTAAGGTATGAACATTCATATACTTAACTGATTAGGTATTTATAGTGCATGCTTGTATTATTCATTGTTATCCATTCATGATTGCATGCATCTTACTTATTTTTGTTTGCTTTCTAGGTAGTAGTTTCATGCATGTACATATTCATTAGATTTGCAATGGCACATGCATATTTTTGTTTGTGTTAGAATTTATTTATTAATTATTATTTTTTTGTGATGGTTCATTCATATTTTAAAATAAAAAAAGGAAAGGGAAAATTATTTTAACTACAGCATTATATATATGATAAACTTGAAGATGCATATAATGACTAAGCATGAGTTTAATTAATGTGTTGTAGTATATTTTTTCATTACTTTGTTTAGGTTTTTATGAGTACTTAGTATAGATTTCTTCATCTACCATCTACACTGCACACTCTATGATTTTATTGTGGGACTTGATTTTGTGTGTGAGATTTGGGATGGTAGTACATTTTGTTAAGGTGACTTTAAACATGAATTGACCTTATTTCAATAGACCTAAGCTCAAATATATTCACTTGAAAGAAAAGGCTCAATATCTTATGCTCTTCTTCGGAGTCTTGCTTATAAAGGATTAGTGAGACTTTTCACACGAGTCACTTATACAACTTACTCCATATTAGCTTGAACTTGGTATGTGAAAAAGTTTACTGATCATTAATTATCTTTGTGCATGCTATCAACTGTATGTTTGAGTTATTGTATATTGATGATCAAATTATTTTTGGTATTGTTCCATTCGCCATCTATGACAAAAAGGGGGAGAGGGAATCACATTTTAGGAGGAAAGAAATATGCAATTAGGGGGGGGGGGGGGGAGAGATATGAATTATTGATGAGATGAGAGTTTGCAGTAATGGGGAGATTGATTATGTTCATTACATTCCATATCATAATGCATAGCTGTTTGAGTTTTTATGTTTTGTGGTATCAATGTTTCAGTTGGTATTTTGATTAATGTTAGTATTACATTGCAATCTAGCTGGCATATTTATGATTATGTATTTCAATGGTTATATTTCCTATATCACGTGCATTTATATTTGGTATTTGAGTCGTTGATTCCAGGAAACAAATTTAACAAGGAATGCATGAAACAAACATTCTGTTTGAGCTTGAGAAGAATAGTTTATTTTTACTTCCTTGATTTGTATTGTATAGTTTTATCATAGAATGCCAAAGGGGAAGTTTGTTAGGATTTTATGTATTGGTAGTTCTTTAGACAAAAAGGACTTAAGTTAAAGAGTTGTAAAAGTCAAGGAGTTTTATTACCACATAATTGTAGGAATTAGATCATGAGTTTAGTAGGATTTGCTAGACTTGATCCTACTGTAAGTTGACATTGTCTATAATAGATGTTACTGACTTAGTTGCGAAGTTTTTACCCAGTTAGGTTTCTCCGTCAACAATATTGGTTTTCTTTATTGCTTTTAGATTTATTGTTTGTAGCATTCAAACTGTAAGATAAATTGAACTGTTTGATTAACCATTTAGAAACAATTAAAAAGTGACTTATTACTTTTTATTGTATAAATATGTACGTATGGTCAAACTCAATTGGTAATTGGAGCTTTTCAAGTGGTATCAGAGCTTTTCATGCATTATTCACCGATGATACCTACAAGAATGGGGAGCATTGCACATGTGCTCATGGTGTTGAAGATATACGGAATCCCCTCCAAATTGGCAAGAACTTTTTCAAGGAATTTTAGCGATGACCAAAGAATGATACATTACAATGGGCATGCGTGTTGATATGGAGAGAAATGCAAATTTCTTCATAAACGTCCAATGAAATTCTTGACTCACATATCAAGGCAAAAGAGAGAGTATTTTTGAAAGTATTGGGTTCACTTCATCCAATACAAAAGTGGAAAAATATCACCCGAACAATTATGGGAAAATATTAGTATATAAATTACAAAAACAATTATGGAAAATATCACCCAAATCATTAAATAATCCCCAAGGAATTGATCTTCAAGTTCAAGGATGAAATCTTCAATTTGTAGATATAATTGGTCTTCAATTCCTTGCTAGGGTTTTTAACGATTTATTCTATATGAAGACACAATAAAGAGTTTTCTTTTGTATTTTCCCTGTTCTTTGTTTATAAGTATTGAATTTAAGTCAAGAAATCGTCCCGAAGTTGTTACCAACAAGAGTTTGAATCAAAAAAGAAAATTGGGCCATCAGTAGAGAATTTAGCTTGAGTGCCATAAAATTCATTGAGCATACATGGTGGAGTAGTTTTCTTCTTGGTAAATAATACATAAAGTTGTACACGCATGACAGAATAGCTCGTGTGCATCGATTCATGTCTGTTCATCCCTATGCAGCATTTGGTATTTTGATCATAACTTTTTCACCCATTATCAAATTGAGATGATTCAAAATACATTCGAAAGATAACTTAAAGAACTACAATTCTTTTGGAAGTAAAAAGTATTTCAGTTCGAACTTTTGCTACCTGAAATAGGTCTCAATCCAAGGCTAAAAATCTAAAGCATAACTTTTTCCACTAAAAATTGAATTGTGAAAATATTTAACTATATTTCACTCTTTTGACCTTGAGTTGTATCCAATTGTTCATATGTGATCTTTAATCATCATTTTATGGTCCAAATTGACTATTATATGTTTACATTTTGGACCCAGAACTTTAGATTTCTTTCGCTTTGACCATTTTTTGTTTATTTTTTTTTTAATTCCACCAATTTGCCTCAAGTTTTACCTGAGAAATAAAATTAATATCTAATTAATCCATTAGTCATCAAAATTAATTATAATTTTTCTCATTTAATCTCCAAAATAATTGTACAAAATACACCTGTTGAACACCCCAAACTTGAACGTTTGTTTGTCTTCAAACAAAATAAATTTTGACTTAAAAATAACTTTTTCTTAATATGGATGGTTGGAGAATTTGTATTTGGTCTAAGGATTGGAATTTATATATCCAAACTATAAGCTGCTTTAACATCACATTGCTAAAATTTATTTCTACGTATTCAATGTAAAATTGACCCGTGTTCATGCATGAAAATTTATATCAAGCATTATAAATTCATAAAGTGATTCAAGTTCCAACCCTAAATGGTCAAATATTTCATTTCTTCTCTCTTTAGATTTACACCCTATACTTATTCTTTTTTTACTCTTTTCTCAATGTTTGATTAAGGTAGAATTTTCTTTTATACAAGTACTCACCCTCTCTAATATAATTAGATCTAACTAATTTCAGCTCAACTTCAACCTCAAAGAAATCATCTAAGCTAATAATTCCTTGTCAAATGTCCAATTCTCTAAAATAGATGTTTAGGTTTAACCAGGGCATATAGCACAATAATATTTTTTTCATCTAAACTTTTTCTGTTCTTTTTCACATTTTATGTGTGGACTTCCCTCCATTAAACTTTCTAAATGACTCACGTAACGAGCTTTTGACCGATAGCTCACAAGTCAGATGACTATAGGATACTAGGTTTTAGATACACTTGCAGGCCTAATAACTCAAGTCATAAAGACTACGAAAAAAATTTCACAATAAGAATTTTTTTTACTTTTCTTTTTTTCATGCAATGATTAGTGCAATGCATTTAGCACTTATTCTAAAAAATTGAGGTCTAGTACCTAATTTTCATTTTATTGGCTTTAGACAATTTGCACAAAATTCAGCAGCCATGAAATTCACATTTATCTTAGTGTCTCCTTACAACATGTCAATCATTCACTATTCTAGAATTTGTTTAAGGATGTATAATTTAGTGGTGATTTGAATTTGGCATCTATGATCCACTAATTTCAATCTATTCAAATTTTGAATCAAACTAATCTTTCATGATTCATAACATAAATCTTGGGCTCAAAATTATATAGTTTCACACGAATAAGCAAAAATCAACGAAACATGCAACTTTTCTATAATTTATCATTTAACACATAGTTTCAAATATATCCATCATAGTAAACAAAATCACCTAACCCATACAAGCACATAAAAGAAAAAATAAGGCTCAAATTTTTTTGAATTTTTGAAGGTTTTTTTTTCCATGAACAAGCAAAAAAAAATAGTAAAATAGATAAAACTCGATCTTTTCCCACCCCCAAACTTATGATAGACTTTGTCCTCAATGTCTAAAAATATAATAAACCATATATAAAAATTAAGTGTATAGAATAGAACTAAATACTCCCCTGGTTCAAAGTTGCAAGTGGTTCTGGCATGAAAGTATTGGATCACTTGCTATGTATTTTTTTTGTCCAATATGTTCAGGTGTCATGCTCCTTCAAAATAGTAAAAATCAATCATAACATGGAACAATTTATACTAAGTTTATTCCCACCTTCAAGGAAAATAAGGGAATGAAGTACCCTATACTACAAAAAAGAATAATGTCTACTTATCCTAAACTCTAGAAAGCAAAATAAACAAAAGGAGAGAAAATTATGTTGCCTCCCAATAAGTGCTTATTTAAGTCTTTAGCATGACTTTGTTTTTTGGTTTTTTATGGTGGCTTGAGAAGAGAGTTTTTAGCCTTACATCGGCTGCACTAGCAGTTGTTCCTTAAGTCATCTTTAAGCCTTCAGATTACAAGATTTCCATTATTGTCCATTCCAACAATTCTACCTTCTTCCTTGTTATTATTGCTTCCCTATAGGTCTATCCTTTTGCACTATTCAATAACGTGCGGTTGCTTGAGTAGAGCATTCATTGTAAAGATTTATTATTTTTCTTCCACCCTCAAGATTAAAAAACACTTTTTAAAATCTATTAATGTTCATGCAATTGTTGAAAAATGGTCTTCCCAATATTAACGGCATGTGTTGAGCATCTATATCAAGGATGATGAAATCAGCTGGAAAGAAGTTGTCTCCAACTTTGATATGAATATTATCTACTACTCCATAAAGATACTTGAGTATCGTGTCAGCCAGCCGTAAGATTAGTGCTATTTCTTTTGGATTATTCAATCCTAATTTCCTATAGCAACACAGTGGCATCATAATAATACTTGCTCATGAATCAGTTAAAGCATTTAAGTAATGTAAATTTTCTATAGAACAAGGCACATTGAAACTCTTTGGATCTTTTAGTTTAAGGTGGAGCTTATGTTGTGTGATTGCACTGCATTCTTCTATCAAAATCACTATTTTATCTACTAGCAACTGTCTCTTCTTGATCAGTATCTCCTTTGAAAGCTTTGTGTAATTCAAAATTTGTAGAATGGAATCAAAGAAATGAATGTTGATGTTAAATTGTCTGAGGCATCTAAAAACTTCTTGAATTATTTATCTAGCTTATTACTTTGTGTTTATTGACATGAACGGTTATCTTAACCTTTCAATTATGTGACTGTTCTTTTTTATTAACCTTTGATGATTCTTCAGGTTGATCCACATTGCTCGTGGTTGGTACCTCATTCTCCTTGATCCAATTTTTCTTCACAATAATTTCTAGCAGCTAAACTCTAATTTTTGTTGTTATGGCCTTGACTTGTTACTCTTTAGGCTATCTTCAAAGCCTTTGAGAAAATGGAATAAGTGGTACATAAGCTTGGACAGAGGTAACATGCGTGATTAATGGTGCCTCAATAATTACATAATTCATGGCTTCAACTACTAATACATGTTCCCCCGGTTTCTTTTTCGTATCACCTTTATGATACCCAATGCTCTATTGGATATTGCAGCTGCTAGCTGGCCTATCTGAGTTTTCAAATTTTTTTATTGTAGCCTACTGATTTTGAAGTGTGGTCTCACTCTCAGTGATGTATTACCTTAATAAATCTTCTAACGCTGGCTTCCTTTTCCATTGTTGCTAAAATCCTTATGGGTTATCCTGAATCTATTATCCTTGATTATTAGCCAATGAAAAGTTTGGATGTAAGCACCAACCTGGATTATATGCATTAGGATAAAAATTATTATACAGCTTTTGAAAGTTATGTGCATAAATGACCTCCTCAGGCCGATAAACATGCATTGAAGCTCGAGGATAGCTTGCAGTTATATGATCTGTCCTACAACCCCCGTAGATTAGTGTTGGTCTATTATGCTCACTTCTGAGTTAGTTTGTCCAACTTTTTTGTTAATATTTCTTGTTGGGCTGCCTTTGCTGTAGTGACAAAAATTTTTATATTTAAATGATAGTTTTCTCAAAATTTTTATAAGAAAGAAATTTCGGTCACTGCATGTTGTTCCCAATTTATATGCTTTAAGTGGCTATACATTTGATATGCTAACTTTGTCTAGTCCATGTTAGTTACTTGTTACCTTGAAAATATTGTAGGATAAATTATAGTAAGTTTAAGTTAGGTTTTTGTTGCTTAATTTTGATAGAGTTAGTATTCACATAAGTTATGATTTAGTTAAGATTTCTATTTTCCAGAGAATGCTCGATATAGCAAGATTGATTATTAAATTATTGATGCTACGAAAATTTTTATAGCAATATTGGACTCGTTTGATAGGTCGTAATAAATAATGTATATTAGGCCTGAGAAGAATTTAATTTGGATAAAGACAACCAAGTTAGAGCAAATAAAAGAAAAACTAGGATTGTTGAATTTTGGTAGTATTCTTTTTTATTTATTTATTATTATTATTATTATTTTATTTTTTTTGGAATTTTGGTCAGTGCACATTGACATAAATGGATTATCAATAATCACTTGAGTTAGTTTTAAATTATCCTAATCCTAACAAAATTGTTATTGGAGAAATTAAATTAATAGTTATTTATTGATATTTTAATCTCTATTAAGGATAAAACGTTAAATTCTTAGAAGTCCAATGCCATTAGGATTCATGCAAAAGATTTCTACCATCACAACAACTGGTCTCGAGTTCTATCTTCATATTACTTAATTATCCCACCTCTTTTCCTTTGATAACATAGCAACAAAAGATTTATACACATAGATCAAGTGGTCCAAAAATTAAAATCCAAGCTCAAACCTTCATATTGTTTCAAAAGTTCCACTTCATGTTATATTTCAACACGTATAAATGTGATTATATGTATATGTCGCTCCTTATGGGGTTTAAACATGAGCTGGTGGCATAGTGATGCACTAGAAATATGAACATGGTGGCGTAGTAGTGCACCAAATGTTGGTATATTGCCTGATCATCAATATGCTACTTATTAAAGTTTGAATGACATGAATACATGCTTAAAGTATGATATGTTTAGATTTACATGTGTATGAGTCTATTGAGTGTTTCTAAGAAATACTCAACCCCCTTAACAATTTCAAATTAAGGTGATCAATAGTAGTGTGGATGATAGCGGTGGCACCTTAATGTGAACTCAAAAAGGCATAATTTGATTCATGTTTTGTTCAAATAATTTAAATGAGTATTTCTTGAGAGCTTGAAGATTGAATTGATGATGAAATTGTTTCAGGGTTGATATAATATTTTCATGGTGGTTTATTAGTTCATTTGAGCTACTACACTAGGGTTTAAATATTTTCCGTTTCTAGCCTAAGTTTACAAAATCCACCCAGACCTAAATACTTGGAATTTTGAGGTGACTCCAAGAAGATAGCCATATAAGTTATCTATCTCTCAGACTTAGAATCATGAATTTTGGATCTGGAAAACTCAAGTTATGAATGTTTTCCCAAGAGTTGTACCTGATAACAAATAGATCCGGTTTTGAAAAGAATTTTGACCAATCTACTTGATTTTTGATTTGATGGACTCTAGAAGGTGGGATGAATTTCAAAATAAATTTTTGCATTATTTTGTTCCATAAAATAATACTCCCAAGAATTAGTGAATTTAGCCATTCTTGTGCGCCTTCCTTTAAAGTTTGAAGAAATAGGCGCAACCAAAGAGCATTAACAAAAATGCATTCGTGACTAATCATATTGCAAAGCATCAAGAAGGCTTAAATATGTTCATGAGGACTTTCAATTGATCTTCCAGAGAACCTGATATCCTAATGATTTTGAAATAAGTTGATGACATCTAATCAAATGTCGAAGTTGGCATGTCCAAAAAGTTGATATATAATAGCCAGTTGTATAATAGCTGGGACAGGATTCACATAATCCTATGCTAAAACTTCGCTATCATTAGCCATTGCTGTTGGAAGAAATGGCTATACCGACGAATTTGGTGGTAATTAAATTTGATCTTGATTTTCAGCAGGTAATTGAATTTGATTTTGATTTTTATCTTGATTTTCTACAATTTTCTCGCATCTCTTTGTTCTCTTTGTCATTGACTGTAAGTTCTTTCAATCTTGAGATCCACTTATATGAGCTCATTTCTTCAAAATCTTGCTTAAACTGTCAAAATAAATAAATAAATAAACAAGAGAGATTAGAAACCTAATTAATAGCCTAAAACAAAATAAAAGGAAAAAAAAACCAAATGCTATATAGACTAATAAATTCAAATCAAATATTTTATTTCTCGGCAATGAAACCAAAAACTTGCTCGATAATCTCACAAGCGTACGGGATCATTGACGAGAGATAGATTTGATGAGTTAAGAATTATCGTCCCACATAAAATAAAATAAATTCAAATTTACTATTTATGCATGTCATTCGAAATATGTAACACACAATAGAGTTTGATTCAATTTACGGTAAATTAATCTAAGAAAGCTGTAAAAATGTGATTTTTATCAATTTATGGATGATTGTATTGGAATTCGAATCCACCTAGTAATATCTACTTCAATTCTCAATTATGTAGTATAATCATATTCAAATATTCTTAATAGTCGATAATGCTAATGTATTTGACTTTCTTTTTAAAGATAAATTAACTTCATTCTAATAAAAATCTGAGTCTATTCTTACCCCAAATATGGATAATTAGAAGGCACTAAATTTCTGATTATCAATACGATTACACACATGATAAATATTATTCCTAATATTTATTAGACATATGTTAATTTTGTCGCATTCTAAACTTATTATGAGTTTATCAACACTACAAAAACATCTAATTTATCTAATTAGTGATCATGTAATTAAATAATGCTATGTATATGCAAAATTAATCAAGAAAAACAAAACTACTAGTCCTAAATTAAAATAAATAACAATAGAATTCACTTCACCTAATACAAAAGCGGATCTAGCCTAGCATATTAATATATAAATTACAAATTAAATTATGGAAAAATATCACCAAGATCATGAAATAATACCCAAGGAATTGATCTTCGAGTCCAAGATTGAAATCTTTAATTTGTAGATGTAATTGGCCTTCAATTCCTTGTTAGAGTTTAATATTCTCCCTCAAAAGTGATGAATTGACCTCTTGTTCTGGATGTATTTGATGATATTATTGTGTATAAAGAGATAAGAGAGTTTTCTTGTGTTTTACCCTATTATCTATTTGTGTAGGGTGCATGCTCCATAAGGTTCAATGAGCGCATTTCGTGGATTAGTTTTGTTCATGGTAAATTATATATAAGGTTGTGAGTGCGTGTTCCATTTCACATAAGTTCGTCCTTGAGTAGCATTCAATATTTTGATAATAACTTTTCACCCGATGTCAAAATGAGGTGATTCAAAGTGTACTGAAAAGATAACTCAAATAACTACAATTCTTCTAGAAATAGAAATTTTCCAGTTTGAACATTTGCTACCTAAAAATTACTTCTCAATCTGGGGCTAAAAATCTGAAACATAATTTTTTGGCTGAAAATTGAAATGCAAAAATACTTATATTTCACTCCTTTGAACTCTAATTGCATCCAATTGCTTATATGTGATATTCAATCATCATTTTATGATTCATATCAACTATTCGACGTTTACACTTAGGTCTCGAACATTGGATTGGTTTTGCCCCTTTTTCATTCATTTCTTCCAATTCCACTAATTGACCTCAAGCTTTACCTGCAAATCATATTAACATCTATTAAGCCATAATTCTTCTAGCTTAATTATAATTTATCTCATTTAACAGCTTAGATAAGTGAACAAAATACACTTATCACTTTGTCTAATTTCTTGTTTGTAAACGAGGTATATAAAAA
Source organism: Olea europaea var. sylvestris (assembly GCF_002742605.1). NCBI lineage: Eukaryota > Viridiplantae > Streptophyta > Magnoliopsida > Lamiales > Oleaceae > Olea > Olea europaea. Next base: position 11,126,604 of record NC_036245.1, on the reverse strand, counting down.
GTTATTATAATAATTTTTCAAGATATAGAAAATTATTTCTTGTTTTTCGTTAATGCCAAATGTCTATATGTGGGAGTACAATTTGGAACATTCTACTGTTTTTGTAAAATCTGAATTCAAATATACTAGACCCACAATTTACAACCACCATTTTGAAGATAATCTCATATTTATTTCGTAATCAAGAGGTGTAAGGCACTGTTTGGATTAAGTCATTTCTAGGGTTTTCCTTTCGGAATAGACCCTAATCTGGATTTGAAATCTGCTTAATCTACGTAATTTTTAGCTCAGTTTTTGCATTTTTAGAAGACAAAAAAAAAAAAAAACCTAATAACTTCAAACACTCATGCAAACTAAATATGAGTATAATTGTAACATTTCATAATTTGGTTTCATCATAAAATTGCATTTATTATTCTAAATATAAATAATTAACATATGCAAAAAAAAAAAAATTTAATAAATGTATAAAATAGGTATTGAATAAATGTTCAAGAATTAAACTGTATAAAATTGAATCAACAAATTAATTCTAGAGGAAATGTCACCACGTACTTCAAATTTACTAAAAATTCATTCTTTACCTTTCCAAATTTTTTTCAACAAATTTACTACAATATATGTAGTATAAATGAAAAATGGAAAATATCCTCAATCCCATATTTAATATAATAAAAGCTGAAATCATGCCACCAGACACACCTCATAAACCATCCGCAATTCATGTCCTATTTCCCAAATCTCCTGCCTTTACCATTAAACCACTGAATTAAGAAATTGGTAAATCAAAACAAAAAGATCTTCAATGCACTCCAAGAACTCTGCAAATCATATCTCAACTTGTAATTCCACTGTATTTTTAATCCAAAAAATCTTCGTTTTTGATACACACACACACACACCGATTCTTTGCATTTTTCATCATCCTCACAATCCATTAAATCTACTAAGGATATGCATGGAGAGAGTTAATGATACCAATCTCTATAAAACTTCATTATTTGCAATCTCTACATCAAATAATATATTAAAATCCTGTTTAAGAGATTACCCACCAGGCATCAAGCTTCTGACCTATTAGATCGAAACTCTAAAATGCATTTCAACTATAGGATTCGCAAGAACAAGCTGGGTTTCTATACTGCACTGTAAATGGAGTTATTGGACACCAAGAATGAAAATCTGGAAACTCTTCTAAGATGATCACTTGTTCAATAAGCAATTTGATGGATGCAAGGGACAATGTTCATGGGTCGCCTCATTCTAACCATTCACATCCAGGAGATGCAACAATCCAAAAAAACAACTCCTCCAAGAGGCAAATAAAAGTGGTTGTTCTAAACCCTAGTTCCAATAAGAAAAAATTTCTTAATCAACTTCCAACCAGATGATTAATGTGATGGCAGAAAACTTCAACGTGAACATCTCGTGATCGCACTTGGCTACACAACTATTCAAGCATGGGTACGAGAAGCTGATAGAAGGTTATGAGATGAATTTTGATATAAATTTGTTTTTGCTTATATATACTGGGCTTTTTTAACTGTGAAGTGGGTACTACGTAGCAAGAGTCCAATGCTCTGAATTTGGTTAAAGCTTGTCAAATTGGTTCTTGCTGATTAAAATGTGAAGTGAGACTATTTGGTTGAGACTTAGAATTTGCTAATGTGTTACGTCTCATTTGATGTTATATGTTTCAAACCATTCATATCTCATGTCAAGTCATGTCAAACAAAACCTACACACTACACACAGAGGAATATATAGTTAAAATGTATCGGCATTACAACACATTACGCATAGACCCCAAACCAAGAATGTTTGTCAATGAAAAATACATACAATATGACGTAAGAAATATAATACTCATAGACATGTCATCTATTGTAATGTGAAAGAAATAAATAAAAAATTAGAGTGAAAATAAGTACAGTAAGGGTTATGCCATGGGTTATGTGTGCCAATTTTTATTAATGCATTGCCACTAATAATTTAGCCCCCCACAAATTAGGTAACTTGTCTCTCCCATTTACAATATACAAATGAAGCTCATGACTTTATAATCTTGTTGGATTGCACACTTAGATGTTACATATTATGCAACGATACACCTAACTAATCGAATTATATAATTTACATTACGCTAGAAGTTATGTGCTTCATACTCATTTTGGTGTCATGTAAACAATATTATCATTTTGTGGATGGATGGTGAAGTATATGTTAATCTAAGTTAATTTGCGAAGTTTATGTTGCTGAAGTGATATATGTTAAAGTTTGAATGTATTCTGTTTTGCAACTTGAATTGCAGTTTGCCTTCATTAATGGAGGAAATGTAGGATCTGAAGTAAGTGATTCCGTTGTTGACTGCATCATGGCTAGTGCATCATAGTACTGTTTGTCTGGGGTCGGGATAAGTGAAAGTTTAATGCTGAATTTGAACCAGCTCGTTTTTGAGCTTTGATCATATAAAGGTGCCACTCCAGATGAACAAAAGACTAAATGTGGAGAAAGAACTCATAACATGCAACAATTTAATGGGGTTGAGAGCAATGCCATATGAAAGGATTAGGAAAGAAACTAATGTAGTTGGTTACTTGAAAGAAATATGTAACAATGTTTCTATCTAACATCGGTGATCAAAATTTTCCATCTAATAGTTCAATTGTTGTTTTTGCTTACACCAATAACGGATTGATAATGTTTATTGTATGACGATTTTTGAGTCCCTTGACAGTTGACACTGCAAGTTTGGAACCACAAAAGAGTTAATCATCAGAATGATCAAGATTTACCTTTTGTCTTATCTTAAACATTTAATGTTTGCCGAGAACAAATTTGTCGCATAATCGATGAAAATATGATAACAATTCAAGAAACACGTTGTACTGGAACCTGTAGCAAGTGCACTTCATTTCTACCAAATCAACTATACGTTGCATGTTTTGTCTGAATCTTTGTACAAGAAATCATTTAACGCTGATACCTAATAAATGAAAAATAATCTGGATATAGAGGTACTCAGATGAAAAGCAAAAAAAAAGCTTGAACGATTGAATTAACTGTTATTCGCAAGTTTTTTTGTTTAATAAAATAATCTGACAAACTCGTATTGTTACACATACCAGAAAGGCTAGAACTCCATATACAAAACTGAGTTCTAAAGAGAATAGTACTGTGTTCTAGAGAGAGAAAACTATAGATATACGCAATTGCATATACAACCCTTTGTATATATCAGTTGTGTTTCTTACACTAAGTTCAGTATCTAATGCCCGTTCGCCGTCAAATCGGGCAACTTTACTGGCCTTCAAGTTTAAGGCTACCCTGCATGAACACTACTTTGGCATTTTCGACTCGTGGATTGGTATTGACTGTTGTCATAAATGGCATGGAGTCAGTTACGACCAGGAGACTCACCGAGTTGTCGACATCAATTTCCGTGGGAATCAGAGGACTAGTTTACAGAAAAAAGTGCTATCATCTAACATAATATAAAGCAAAATCATGATCGACAAGAATTATGCAATTGACTCAAAGATTCGTAATAATATATGTAATGTGCAGAATTAATTAATAAAAACACTCAATTATTCAGATTATGTTAAGGAATCTAAAAATAAAAAATTAACATATCAACAATAGATGAAAGTTACTGGTATATTCATCAGTTAATACCCACCATATTTCATTATTAAGATCGAAAACATCATATACCATATGTGTGTATTGTATATCAAAACATGGGTCTTGTGCAGTAATCGACACAGAATAGATTATTGCATACCTGATAGAACAGAGAGGAGGATTCCTATCATGCACATGAAAACTAATAGAATGGAGAGCAGAATTTCAATTTTTTGGGCACTGTGTGTTATCCATGAACTTGAATACAGGCAATTAATGAAATGCTTAATGTTTGCAATTTTAAATTTCTATTACAAATGAAAGATATGGAAATTATAGTTAGTACTTCTAGCATAAAAACTATAGTAAAGCAATATTTTATGTTTTTTAGTACAATTATAGTATTTTGTAATTTTTTTTTTATTATTATCATGGGTATATATGAATTTTCCCCTATATAATAAGTAATAATTCATTAGGCCAATATGGAATGGCCTCTAGTTATGTTTAAGTGGGCCAATTGATATTATTAAATGATTTCAAGTTTTAATTTGAGCCATGACCTATAGTTTGCGTTGGGCAAACTACAGATTTTATAGAATCAATTTATTGATTCAATTTTATATAGTTTAATTCTTGAAATTTTATTTTTTTACCTATGTGTACTTTTTTTTTTTTTTTAGTTACATATGTTAGTTAGTTATTTATATTTAGAATAACACAAACAATTTTATGATGAATCAAACTATAAAAAGATACAATTATACTCATATTTAGTTTGCATGAGTTAATTATGTTTTAAATTATTTTATGCAATTTATACTGCTTATGAGAATATTTTGTGCATAATCATAACATGTTAGTTAATATTGTACTATTAGACTTATTCTCATATTGAGTTAATCGTTTGTGCATAAAATAGTTAATGTCTAGTAATCGACATAGTTTTATTTGACTAGGAATTAGCCACAACATCTTTAATTAAATAAAAAATACTATATTAGTTTAGAATCACGTAAAGAGTAAAGACATTAAAATTGTAATTAATCATGCTTAATATGATAAGTTATATCCAACAGGAACTTTTATTATATTTATATAATTATTTAGAATAAAATATCAAATTACCACATAATTTGCCCACATGAATTATGATAACTATATAATTTGATGGTTTTATTATAAAGTTTACTTTAGGATAGAATATCAAATTGTTTTCATGGTTAACTTAAATATGAATTAAGTGCATAATTTGATAATTCTATCACGAGTAATTGAATATGCTTGAATACAAAATTTAGCCTAAAACCAATTTTTATGTCATCATATTCAATTTTAGCATGATTTACATTAGTAAAACACGCAACCTAGTCGACCAAGCCTCAATTTTAACATAAGAATTTTTAATATTATGCAGCTTTACAACCTGCTAATTTCTCTTATATTCATTACTATATTCTCGAATTAAAGAGTGATAACTACAAAGTATGGAAGAAGATAATTCTTTTCTATATGAGGTGGATGCACATTGATTATGCTATCAAGAAAGATGAAACACCTAAAACCACAAATACGAGTACTGTAGTAGACATCATGCTTTATGAAAATGGGAGTAATCTAATCTCCCCATCAGATATTCATAGAGACCAAAATTTTTGCTGGCATTCGTAGTTCCGTCAATCAACTTGACAAGGTCTAAGACTTGATAAAGGCTATTGATGATCAATTCATCACTTTAGACAAGACATTTGCAAGCATCCTTATAATGAAGTTCTCATCATTAAAGTTCACTAATGTGAAAGGTGTACACTACTACATCATGCATACGAGAGACATTACAACCAACTTAAAAAACTCGAGGTTAAAATGTCTGAATTTTTCATTGTGCACTACATCTTGAATACTCTCCCACAGTAGTATGAGCCTTTCACAATCTTGTACAACACATGTAAGGTTAAATTTTCAATAAGTGAATTAATGACTACATGTTTTCAAGAGGAAGGGAATCCAGCGATTGAACAAAGTGAAAGTGTAATACTAAATACTACCCATGGAAACGGGAAGACTCAAGCAAATTAGAAGGGAAAAGAAAAATATGACCCCAAGTTGATATCAAAAAAGAGACTAAGGGTTACTTCTATAAGAATAAGGGACACGTGAAGAAAGATTGTACCAAATTCAAGAAATGGCTTAAAGATAAAGGTAATCCAATCTCATTTGTTTGATATAAATCTAATATGGTAAACGTAAATATTAACACTGGGTGAATTGACTCCAGATCTACAATCCATATTGCAAATTACTTGTAGCGTACAAAACCTAAGGAAACCAATGGGAAGTGAGCAAAATATCTTATTCGAAAACAAGATGGGCTCATATGTGGAGGCAATAGGAACACACATTTTAATTTTAAATGGTGGCTTTGTTTTGAAATTTGATAGAAATTTTTATATTCCAACTTTTTCTCAAAACTTAATCTCTATTTCCAAATATGTACTTTTGGGATATTCCTTTAATTTTTCAAACAAGTCATTCAGTTTATTATATTTTGATATGTTGGGAATGCATTTTGTCCAATTGTCTTTATCGTATTAATTTATGAAACAATATTACTTATAGTTAAATACACGTTCAAACTTGCACTAAATGGTGTGATACTAATGAAGGCTCATATGTGTTGTGGCGCCGGAGATTAGGACATATCTCTATAGAAATAATTGAAAGATTAGTAAATTATGGTACTAAGTATTCTAGATTTCACTGATTTTGACACATGTGTAGACTGCATTAAGGGAAAACAGACCAACAAGTCCAAGAAAGGTGTCAACAAGTGTTTGAAAATATTAAAAAGCATAATACTAATATATGTAGTCCAAGCATGGACTTACATGGTCAAAAATATTTTACCACCGTTATTGATGAAAATGAGATTAAGATCGTAAGATTAGATGAAGATGGAGAATATTACAGTAGATTTACATAGGATGGACAAGCACCTAGTTCGTTCGCTAAGTTTTTTCAATAGTATGGGATAGTTAATCAATACACCATGCCTGATTCATGGGACCAAAATTGTGTAGCAGAAAAAAGAAATAAAACACTATTAGACATGGTGTGGAACTTGCTTAGTAGCTCCAATATTCCTAAATCCTTGATGACTGAAGCGCTTAATATGACACTGTATATATTAAATCGAATTCCAACTAAGGTTGTCCTAAAGATATCAATTGAATTGTTGAAAGGTTGGAAACTAGTTTTGCAACACATGCACATTTGGAGATGTCCTTCTAAAATGACGAACTACAAACTATAATCCAAAAGAGTGGAAGTTGGACATAAGGACTACAAGCGATATTTTACTGAATACGCTAAACAATCTAAAGGGAACAAATTGTCCATCTCATAGCAATAAAATTTAGAATCAAGAAACGCAAAGTTTCTTAAGAATGACTTAATAAGTAGGAGTGATCAAATCAAGAACAAAGTTCCTAAGTATGATCATTTAGTATTTCAACCTTTTACCTCGAGTGATAGATTGGTAATAGTTCACGGCACCTCTCAAGTACAAATAGGTATTGAAGAACCAATCATTGAAATTCCATAAGCTCCTGACAACGTTCTAATAGACCAAGTAGTTCAAGAAGTACTAGAGCCTCTTGAACAAACAATTAAACCACAAACTTCTTAGGAAGATAAGAAAATCTTCTAGAGCCCAAAGGTCAGCGATTTTCTAGTGATTATGAAGAGTATCTATAAGAACCTGACCATAGTATCGAAGCTGAAATGATCTTGAATCGTTTTCATTGGCTACGAACTATAATGAGTCAGAATTATTGTGCAATGCTATAAAGGAAGAGATGAATTTCATGAAGAATAATGGAGCCTGGGATCTTGTTGAGTTTCCTAGTGGTACCAATGCTATTGGCTATAAATGTGTATTAAAGCAAAGAAAGACTTGTTAGGCAATGTGAAGAGATGCAAGACAAGATTTGCTGCAAATTACACGAAGGCCTTCTTTTTAGTATCTAAGAAAGATTCTCCACATATTATTTTGGTGTTAGTAGCCCATTTTGACCTTGAGTTACAACAAATGGATGTAAAAATAACGTTTCTCAATGGAGATTTAGAAGAGGAGGTTTATATAAAACAACCGAATGGTTTCCCCTCCAATGATAGTGAGCACTTAATTTGTAAGTTTACGAAGTTTATATACAGTTTAAAACTAGCATTTTGTAAATGTTATTTTAAATTTCCTGAAGCAATTTCTTCATTTAGAGTTGTTGAAAATCCCATGGATCAATGTACATGCTAGAAGTTTAGTGGGAGTAAAATTTTCTGTTCTTGTTTTATACGTAGATGACATTTTACTTGCAATCAGTGATAAGGTTTTGTTGCATAAGGTGAAACAATTCCTTTCTGAACATTTCGATATGAAAGATAAGGGGTAAGGCATCTTATGCCATTGGCATTAAGATTTATAATAAAACATTACGAGGTATTTTGGGTCTATATCAGGACACCTATATCAATAAAATTTTAGAAAGATTCTGGATGAAGAACTGGTCGCCAAGTGTAGCTCCCAATATGAAGGCTGCTAGGTTCAATTTGAGCCAACGCTCGAAAAATGATATCGATGGGAACAAATAAAAAACATTCTATATGCTTTTGCTGTCAAGAGCTTGATATATGCTCCTGCTGTCAGAAGCTTGATATATGCTCAAGTCTACATAAGGCCTAACATTGCATTTGTTATAAGCATGTTAGGACAATATCAAAGTAATTCAAATATGAACCACTGGATAGTAGTAAAGAAAGTAATGAGGTACCTTCAAGAAACCAAAAATTACATGCTTATGTATATACAGATGGATAATCTAATAGTGATTGTATACTCAGATTCAAACTTTGCTAACTGTGTTGATTTAAGGTATAATCTTATGATGGTTGGTGGAGTTGTATCATGGAGGAGCGTCAAGCAAGCCGAGTTTTTTTTTTTCCTATTTTGAGGTTACTTCGCATGGTGTTTGGATCTGGCTCAGAGTTATGGATTTCATTTCTAGGCCATCGAAAATATATTGCGACAATTCAGCTGCTGTCTTCATGGCTAAGAACAACATAAGTGGTAGTCAAGGTAAAATATAGACATTAAGTATTTAGCCATAAGGGATCGTGTTAAAGAAAAGAAAGTAGTTATTGAGCACGTAAACACTTAATTGATGATCGTTGATCCTTGGCTCTACTTTGTAATGGTTTATTTAATTTCTTTATGAAACTCTTATTCATTATGATATTTTCTTATAGTCATGCGCGCCTTTAATTTATTTGATAAAATAAATCTTTGTATGACCAAGAATAAGAAATATGATCTTTTCATTAAGTATTGTTATACGTGGAAGGTAGTACTCATTATTAGAGGATTCATCATCATGATTCATGTGTTTATTTCTTAAAAAAGACAATCAATGGGATTAAATTGAGACATTAGGTTGAATATAAGGATCAACTGGGAGAGTGTAACCAATACATTATTCTCGTTTCTTCAACGGGCAATTCATGTTCCACATTCATGGTTTCGGATTTAAACATTTACATATAGTATTCATGGATTTCCATTTCACCATTGATTGGAAGGTAATAGTAGCCCTAACTTTTTGAGGATTTGGATGTGTATATAGATGGGTTTGGTCCCTAAGCTCCACCACTGAAACTGCATTATACATCACCAATTTTTGGGTGTTGAAAGTTTATAAGTGCCATTACCTGAACAACATCAACGGCTCGATCCATGAGTTGATTTTTTGATTGAGGTATACTACTTATTTGGGTGTTTCTATTTATGTAAGGATTATAATGCTCGGACTACTGATAAGACATGTCATGTTATTCTTGTTGAAATTACGGTGCATAAAGTAAATTCCATCATTTTTAGATGAATTAGTTCAATTTTGAACTGAAGAGTGTTATTTTAATAAATCTATTATATTGGGTAGATAGTCGTTAACACAGTGTTTGCATCCCTTTTCAGGATATGAGTTTTACTTTTACCCTGAGGATTCCATCTGCTTCAGTCCTTTGCTAAAAGTTGCAGGTACTTTTGTTACGTTTATCTTTTTTTGGTTCTCTCCAAGTATGTAATGAATTTGTTTTTCACTGCTAATGGCATTTTACTATTTTTATTCAATTTTATTGAATTATAGCATTTTATTGTAATTGAATAAATGAACCTTGCTTTGAATTTTCCTACATTAAAGAGTTCTCTTGGCATAGCATGGTTCTGTATACTCTGAACGTTGAAGAGATAGATAGTCTCGTATTAGAATTTTTATGCTCCATGTTTATTAGCTTGATTATGGCGAAAAAGTTTTATTTTAAGTGACCTAAACTCTATTAAGAACAGAAATCAAGGTTTAATTTTTTCATACCAAAAGTTTTGAGATATTAAAATATGTTCTACTTGTTATTTTGAATGCACATTATGAGTATTTAATGCAAACTATTTCTTGGGGTATTCAAATTAGTTTTCTATCTCATGACATGTAAAAACTTATCCACTTTCAATTACAATGCACATAATAGGTAACATTTAACGGTGTTCTTTTATCTCTTTGTAGGTGATACTAATAGAAACTTACTTGAAACTTTGATAAGTTAGAATTTTTGCTAATAACATTTTCACAAGCACTAGAATTAATGGTTTCATAACATACCTATATATGAAGTGAAAGTAATTCATGAGTTTGCATTCTGCCTATATACTAAGCAAAGAGAGATCTTTTCGATCCCTTTGGTGGCATTATTATTGTGGCTATGAAGATGTTATATTTCCTTGGTAAACTATGGATTAGCTATTAAATGTCTTCATTTCATGCTGTTACAATCACTAATTGTTATGTACAAGGTGTAGATAAAAAACCCACTGCCACCAAGGTAATACCGGGCTCAGTTCACCACCAAGATCAACACCACAACCGAACAAGACAAAACACTTCCAGCCAAGTTTCTTCCCCTTTTATGGTTCTATTCAATGCCCACAAAGAGACCACAAAGGACAGCAAATAATATCACAAAGATCAACACAAAGGTAGCAAATCGAGAATGAACCGAAGGATAGAGAAGAAGGAAGAAGGCAGCGAAGTCACACGCTCGAGGGAGGAAAGAAGAGATCATCCATTTAACCAAAGGGGCTGCCAAAATAAGGTAAATTAGGTTAGGTTAAGGCAGTGGCCTAAGAGGCCCAACACAAAAGAATAGTGGGCCAATAAAATGTGTCTCATTGCTAAGTCACCCACGTGAATGGGTCGAGCCACGAGCAAATCTACTAAATTAGATCGCTTTGAGTGGCCCAAATTGGTCGTTCATTTTCTGGTGTCAATATATCGTTCAGTCATTTGGTCTAAGGTGACTGAAATTATAACCAAGTAACATCACGGCCCGAAGAGGTTGACCACAAATTGCCTAACAAACCCCCACCTTGATGTCAAATGACTTGCAAAGAAAACATTTATACATGTTAGCAATAATTCCAATATAAAGGAATGGTAAAATTGAAAATTAATTACCTTCCCCGATATTTAGAAGACTCTTGCAAGTTCTAAACTTCACCGATGATAGCACCTTTGTTCCCATGTCTGAAGGATTATATTGTGTATGTATTTTTTCAACTCTTACCACTTCTTGTGACACGATATCTCTAATGAAATGTAGTCTAACATCAATTTCCTTGGTCCGTTCGTTAAAAACAAGTTTTTTGCATAGATGTATAGAGTACTGACTATCTAAATATACTACCACATAATTATTCAAGACACAGTTCATAAAAGCGAACCTCTAGACCACAGAACCTTTTTAATGGCTTCGGTAATAGCAATATATTCTAACTCTGTCATGGACAATGAAACAATGTATTGTAACTGTGATTTCCAACTAACACAAGAATTATATAGGGTAAACACATAAAAGGAAGTTGATTTTCTGTCATCCCCCTCCCCTGCATAGTCAGCATCTACGAAACCATTCAATTTTACTCCTTATTTGCTAGCATTAGACTTTAGATCTACGTTACTAGTTCCCTTTAGGTACCTTAGGTGCCACTTTAAGGCTTCCCAATGCTTGGTACCCGGATTTGACATGTACCTACTAAGGGTACTTGTCAAAAGCTAAATCCGGTCTAGTGTAAACCATCAAATGCATAATAGAACTAATCACATTAGAATATGGAATCCTACTCATGCATTCTACTTTATGTTCATTGCATGGAGCCTGATCTTTAGATAATGCAAAGTGATCAGCTGAGGATAACATGACATGTTTGCGATCATTCATATCAAATCTTTTCAACACCTTTGAAATATAAGGAGACTGATGCAAAAACAATGCAAAATTTGACCTAGCTCTTTCGATTTCCATGTCTAAGATTCTCTTAGCTTTACCTACGCCTTTTATGTCAAATTCGCCACTTGAAATTGTTTTAACGTTATTTATCCACCTAGGTGATGAACCAATCAAGAGTATATCGTCCACATAAAGCGGTAAAAAAAATAGTTATTTTTAGTCTTGTTATACTGAAAGTATAGGGATTAAAATTACTTCTTTAAAACCCTATAGTGAGTATAAATGAGTATAATCTTTTATACCATTGTCTAGGTGACTGCTTTAAGCTGTACGAGGACCTTTTGAGGAAATACAAATGATCTGGTTTTAGTTTTTCTCTAAACCCTTTCGGTTGATTCATAAGGATTTGTTCGTCAACTCAAAATGCACAACCAATGCAATCATGACCCTAATAGTAGTTTATTTAGCAACTGGTGAAAAATTTTCATTATAATCAACACCCTCGTACTATTTGTAACCCTTAGCTACTAACCTAGCTTTAATTCTTAAAGGTTCCGAGGCACTAGTATCTTCTTTAACTTTAAAAACCCACTTACAATCGATGATAGATTTATTTTTTGTCTAGGCATTAGCTTCTAAGTTTGATTCTTCTCTAGAGAACTCATCTCATCTCTCATTGCCTAAAAATTCTCTTCAGATTGTTCACTCTTCATCACCTCATCAAAGATTTTTGGCTCTCTATAAACTAGTTCTTCATAACTAGCGTGGGCGAAACCTAACTCATATTCATATCTAAATCTCATAGGTTCTCTCGTTTGTCTTCTCTCTATCCCTAATCGAATTGTAGTTTGCTAAGGGATTTTTTCCTCGGGATACTCCTTAATCACTACTTCATCTCTATTCTCCACCTCGAGTTCCAAACCTGAGCCTCCATCTCATTTGGAATAGTAAGGATAGATGAACTAAGTTTTCCTAACTCCACCTCAAATCGATCTCTCTTTTCACCTGGTTCTATTTCACTCATAGGTTTAGGTTCACCTTCAAAGAAAGACATCTCAACCTTGTTAAAAGTGATATCCCTATTCATGATGTTCTTAACTCCCTTTTGGCTTCCATCCCATAACCTATAACCTTTAACACCCTCAGGATATCCTAGAAAGACACACTTTCTAACTCTTGGTTAAAGCTTTCTCTCACTCTGATGAGAAAATGCAACAAGGCCAAAAGTCCTAAGTATTTAGTAATCACTTAGTTTACCAAACCACCTTTCATGAGGAGTGTCACCATTTACAATAGCAGAAGGAGTCAAATCAATCAAATAATAAGTAGTCATAATAGTTTTACCCCAAAATGACTTTGGGACACCAGAACATAATATCATGCAACGCACTTTATCTAGTATGGTTCTATTCATCTTTTCAGCTACCCCGTTTTCCTACGGAGTGTAGGGAGCAATCTTATGCCTTGTTGTTCCATTTTCCTTGCACATACTATCAAATTCAGTGTTACAAAACTCTAGGCTATTACCTATTCTTAAGAATTTAATCCATTTGCCAGCTTGGTTTTTTATTTGTCTTTTCCAGTTATTAAAGTTTGGAAAGTATCGGATCTATCCTTTAAAAGATAGACCCACACTTTCTTTGTATAGTCATCAATAATAGACAAGAAATACATATTTTCACCCGAGGTGTGATTAATAGCAGGACCCTACATATCTGAATGCACATATTCAAGCATGCATTTAATTTTGTGAACACTAGTGGAGAAAGAAGTTCTATTATGTTTACCAAGCATACTGTGATCACAGAATGACAAATCAAGTACACAATCGTTAACAAATGCACATTTTTCATTAGGAAGCTTGAATCCCTTAATGCTTATGTGTGAGCTTATTATGCTATGTATGTGTGTGATCAACCTTGACAGAAAAAATAGAGGAGTTTAAGCCTCTAATTACTTCTCCAGTGGTGATTTAAAATGTCATTTTTCTTAGTTCCCTTAATAGAAACTAATGTACAATTAATCATCTTTAATGTTCCATTTCCAATTTTACCCATGAAGACATCCTTTTCAAGTCTTCCTACTAAAATTAAATTCCTAGACAGTTCGGGAATATATTTAACATCTTTCAAGGTGTATGCAAAGCCAGTGTCAAACTTTATATTAATGTGACTAATTCCACCAATGGTGTAGGCAAAATTATCATAGAGCACAGCATGTCAAGTATTAAATTTATAAAAGTTTTGAAACCAATTCTTTTCAGATGTCACATGAAAAGATGCATCAGAATTAAGTATTCACCCATGCATGGGAGAATTAGTAGTTAGATTTAGTTTAGCAGTATAAGCAACAGAACTTGTAATCATATAAACTTCACCCTCATTAACATCGGGGGCAGAAGACAATTCATTCGCCTCATCTCTCTCTTTGACCTTTAACTTACCTTTCTCCTTATGACAATCCTTTATAAAATGCCTCGTGTTTTCACAACCATATCATTTTCTAACCTTTTTTCTAGACTTTGATCTAGACCTACCCTTGCCTTTCTTTTTCGCACCATTATTACTTGATCGTCACTACGTTGGTATCCATCACGATTGTTTTGCCTAGACTGAGTTCTACGCTGCATCATATGTATCTCTCCGCTTTTCTTATCATGTTTTTCAGCTCTAATTTCCATCTCCTTACTTCTAAGTGATTCAATGACAATTTCAGGTGCCAAAGTGTCCCTACTGTACTTAATTGCATTTTTAACTTCTTTATACATTTCGGGCATAAAGTTTAGCGAAATTATGGCCTTCTAGGGTTTAGACACCATCTCTTCAAAGTTAACAATATCTTGAACTAACTTGTTAAACAAGGAAATGTTCTAACGGATAATGTCTTGGTATTCTAAGAAAATTAACAATGCAACAGAATTGACAATGCAACAAAATAGAAATGTCCAATTAAAAGAGATTTCACAGCATTTATAGCACAAAGAACAATAAGATAATTTATCAAAAGCAAGTACTCAATTGAAACAATTAAGAGCAAGTAATCCTAATTTCTAGCACAAGCAATGCTACTCCTTTACAGCAAACACAATCTTATTGTTACCCAACACGATGATGTGCTAATGTTGAAAATTAAATAGGTTAAACCAATTTACCATAGCGGACCTGTCTAAGTTCGTAAATTACGAGAAATGCGAATTTGTTGCTTTAGTGCCACGACTATTTGTCCTAAAGATTTAGGAAATATATTTCAATACAGCTTTCCAAACGATTACAGAACGAGCGTCCAGGGCAAAATTGTCCAAGTTTTACTACGTGTCCTGAAACATTAAACAAACAGTATCAGTACGTTCAGGATATCAAAATAAGTATTCTGCCCAAAAAAGCTCGTCGAAAAGTTGCTGCACGCATCGTCACCATCACGCACCCCACCACCGGAAGTGCCTTACTCTTTCGTCCAATGGAGGTCTCATTTGGCCGGAATTTGGAATTTTTAGATTTTGTTTAGAAAGGAAAATCGCATCTCCTTCACAATTTTTGCAGGATTTTCAACCTCCATGCTCAGATAGCAAATGTGATTGAGAAACCCATAGCCACCAAGGTAATACCAGGCTCAATTCACCACTATGATCAATACCACAATCGAAGAAGACCAAACACCTCCAATCGAATTTCTTCTCCTTTCACAATTGGAAGTCAATGCCCACAAAGAGACCACAAAGGATAGCAAATAATCTCGTAAAGATCAATCACAAAGATAGCAAATTGATAATGAATCAAGATATGGAGAACAAGAAAGAAAGCAACTAAGTCACGCACTAGAGGCAGCAAAAAAGAGACCGTCAATTTTACCAAATGGGCTACCAAAATAAGGTAAGTTAGGTTAGATTAAGGTAGTGGCCTAAGAGGCCCAATACCAAAGAATAGTGGGCTAATAAAATGGATCTCATTGCTAAGCCATCCAAGTGAATGCCTTGGGCCACGACCAACTTTACTAATTAGGTCACTTCGAATGGCCCATCCAAATTGGAGTTTGGTTGTTTATTTGGTGGTGTTAATATATCGCTCAGTCATTTTGGTCTAAGCCGACTAAAATTATAACCGATTTAACATCACCGTTCGAGGAGGTCATTTGACAACAAATTGCCTAACACAAGGACATTAGATGATGCATTATGTAGTGATGTATAAAGACTTCATCTCAATCTACCACTACTAAAAAACAGAGTTTCAGGCACGGATTTTCCGTTCCTAAAGCCTCAATATCCGTTGCTAATAATCATCACCAATGGAATATTTGTAACCACAAATTCGTTGGTAATTTGAGGGTCACTGATAGTTACTAACGGATCATGCCGTAGGTAAAGAGTAAACATTTTACCAACGAATTTTTCGTTGGTAAAGTGTGAATCTCTTACCAACGGAATTTACGTTGGTAAAAGTCTTAACCAATACCAACTGATTTTCCGTTGGTAAATGTCTATCATTACGATCGGTAAAAATCATTGTTGTAAATAACCGTATGGTAAAAAATTTATTTATTATTTTTTTTATTTAATAATTTTTTATTTTTAGCCAACTAATTGAAAGGCCAAAATATTGTTTAATTCCTTATTGGACCACAAATTTATAGAGAACAACTACAAAAATATTGTTGTAAACTTTCAATGTGGGATAAGTGAATTATTTTTACCAACGGATAATCCGTTTCTCATTACCAACAGAATATCCGTTGCTGAAAGATCAAAATATTAAACGGTTATATTAGGCACGAAATATCCGTTGGTAAAGAGATATCATTTTTACTAACGGATAATCTGTTTCTATTTACAAACGGAATATCTGTAGGTAAAAGATCAAAATGTTAAATGATTATATTAGGCACGGAATATCCGTTGGTAAAGAGATATCATCTTTACCAAGGAAAAATCCGTTGCTGATCATTGTAGCTAAAACTGAATTACTTTTTACCAACGGATACAATCCGTTGGTAATATTCGGTACATCACCTATGGAAGATCCGTTGGAGGAAGATCCAAATGTTAAATGATTACATTAGACACGGAATATCGGTTGGTAAAGAGATATCATCTTTACATTTGGATCTTCCTGGGAGAAGGTGATTGGGGCCATCCTATCGGCTGCTTGTGACTCATTGACAATGTAAGTGATCATTGGTGGGTCCTTTACTTCCCTTGTGTAATTCCTTTGGGCATTCCTCGTGTTGCCACCAATATGGGGTCCCCCAATGATGGTATCAATTTCCCTAATGACCTAACTCCCAGAAAATTGGGCCTAGTTTCTCTATCTAGATTGACCTCGGTCCCTTGATTCTCTTCTCCGAGTTGATTGTTCTCTGTGTCCTCTCGCTCTCCTACTCGGGGAGGCAGATTTGCGAGGATATTCATTCCTGTTGGAAGGGTGTGGGTTGCTTCGATCAGGGCATCGATTGGCGTCTCGTCACTCACTAGTGTCATGCCCATACAGTTGATGGAACGTACAAAATCTTGCCCCTTCCAAGGGTTTGTTTGACCTTTTCTTCTTCTTCTTCTTCTTTTTCTTCTTCTTCTTCTTCTTCTTCTTCTTCTTCTTCTTATTAGCTCTTCCGGATGGTCCCGCTTCTGCAGGAGCATTCTCATATGCCAACACCGACACTGCATTCAATGTGGCCAAAGCCAGCGCCTGTCCGAAGGTGGGAGCTATTGTGTGGCCTGCTTGAGTCCATTGATGAGTAATAAGGTGTGCTGCGGGTCCTCAACCTACCTGTCTCTGAGGCGGAAGGAGTCCCTGGGCGGCACGGTTGCGATGATCAATCATTTTTTTTACTCACAATTTCCACTCTCATCATTTCCACCAGTTCGGGGGCATGTCCCTCTATAACAGAGTGTTCATGTTGAGCTCGCCTTTCAGGGTTGAAAGGGCTTCTCTGTCAGTGATCTGGTCACAGTAGGTGATATCGTCTGTAAACCTGGTAAGATAGCTTTTCAGCGTCTCCCCAGGGGCTGCCTCATATCTTGCAGGCATTACACCGGTGCCTCTCCTTCTCTGTGTGAGAGGTATTGGTTCAAAAATGCTTTCTTCAAGTCTGGCCAACTTCTAATGCTTAGGGGAGGAAGCTTGCTGTACCACACTTCGGGGGCTCCGCCAAGTGTTAAATGGAAGGCTCTGCATTTCAAAGCAAGCGAGGCTCCCCTGAGACTCATTCGTGTCATATACTTGGTGAGGTGCTTCTCCGAGTTCCCCTTTCCTTTATACTTGGGGATCTTAGGGAGCATAAAATTCTCAATCTCCCTTGAGAAAAGGAGGTTATCATCGTCATCGTCAATCTCATAAGACCAACAGGGCCCATCTGACCCTTCATCATCTTGAATATTCTAGGGAGGTGGAGGTGCTTCTCCTTGACTCCCCCAATCTACTAGGTTCCTCCTGTCCCTCCTATTTCTAGGAGGAGAAGGAACCTGTTCTTGTTTCTGATCTGACCGAACTGATCCTCTCACTGGGCGGACCCTATTGCTAGGACCCTCCCCTATCTGGTCAAAGACGCTTACCGACCTCTGTTCCTCATATTCTTGAAAAAAATTGTCCCCCAAGTGTGGTTCTGATGGCTAGTTCCCTCGCACATAAGATGTGGCTTCGGCGTCCATTTCTCTTTCGAAGGGGCGTTCTGTGTGTCAGCTCAAATGGCCTCGGGAGCGAGATACGGGGGCTTCCTTTACTAGATAAGATCCTTGGGACATTTGATAGCCCTGATGACCCTGGGCTTGCATGAGAAGTTCATGGATCGCCAAATTCTGAGCTACGATGTCCCTCATGCCCGCCGCTATTTAAGTCATACCTTCAGTGAGCATGGCCGTCCTTGCGCCTCGGCAACGTCGGTGATGGGGTCTCTGGTTAGTGACATTGTTATGGAGCACCTCTTCTTCAGAGGCCTCTCTCATGGGGTTTTCGTGTTCATGGCTATAACTAATTCTATCTCTTTTTTCAAAGGTGGTGAGAACTTGGATTATAACTCACCTTTGTTCTTTTTCAAGAACTTGCCCTTTTCAGGGTTAGTCGCAAGTTTTCCTATGATTTCTCTAGTGGAGAATGCTGAACTTTCTATGGGAAGTGTTTCTCACAGACGGCGCCAATCTGTTGACTTCGAAAATTAGACCTTCCACGTGGCCAACCGATAGCTACTCCACGTATTCCTCCCTGCGTACAATCAACGCACGGTCAGACGCACACGGTCGAGACCAGTGGGAGTGGTGGCGACCGTATACACTCCGACGGTCAAGTCAAGTTTAGGTCGTCGGAATAGTATCCAGGGATTGTGCGAAATAATAATAAGGGGGAGGAGAAAATATATAAATTTGCTATGGAGTGCTATGTAGTAAGAGTTTCATTACCTTTGCCTCTTGCCAAACCTTGGGTATTTTTAGGTGGGATGAACCGTTGGATGTGGGACATGTGTATACATTTGACGGTATGAGGCGTCTGCTCATAGGCGTCAATCAGTCGCGTCTGTAGAGTGGGCGAGCAGTTTGTTTCTCCCGAGTTGAGTTGACATAAAGTTAATAAGTCAAATCAATTAGCCTCAAGGAGACGTCAAATCAATTTAAACCTTAGATGCACAGAGGATCTTGGGAAAAATCTCTTTCTGAAATTGACGGCGGATCTTCTGATAGAGGTCCACTTCGCCTTTACCTCAGGGCGAGGGTGCTTCGGTCAGTTCAGCAGGATCGTCTATGTCTCTGAGTGTGCTATCAGGTCGTTGACATTGTTGGGATCACTTCGAAAATGCTTTGGATGGGGTCTAACAAGTCGGTAAGTATGGTGGCGGTCATTCCGAGATGGTTCAGATAGGGGCGTAACAAAAAGCATGTGACTTCTGTGGATTTCATGAATTTTCCATATATTTATATAGATTTAGTGGAAGTCTTTCATAGACTTCTATAGACTTTCATTTTAAAACGTTTATACACTTTTTTTAGAATTTAAAAGACTTTTAAAGACTTTCATTTGAAATATAATTCATGTGGATCAAGTACAATAAGGTGAAATTCTCACATACGAGGTGGTAATTTTCAAAATTTTCTTTCCCCTTTCCCTCCTCATATAATAAAAAATTATTTTAGAAAAAATAAAAACTTATAACATTAATTAAATAAGTAATAATCAAAATTATACATATATACAATAGACAATAAATTTAGTATTCAATGCTATTAATATAATATCTTTTAAAAATAAATAAAAATCAATATATTTAAATTTAATCATACATTTTTCATATAAGGTTTTATAGTTTATATATATACAAAAGAAATGAACGAAAAAAAAAAAAGTTACAAGAACTAATTTAATTTTTTCATAAAAAATA
The DNA here is from genome assembly GCF_002742605.1 of Olea europaea var. sylvestris. Lineage (NCBI taxonomy): Eukaryota > Viridiplantae > Streptophyta > Magnoliopsida > Lamiales > Oleaceae > Olea > Olea europaea. The sequence continues at coordinate 11,106,288 of NC_036245.1, read as the reverse complement.
GAGATAAACAAGAGAGATAAATGGAAATAAATATAACCAATAGAAAAAAGTAAATTTTAATCGTATCTCTAATGTTCGTAGAAAGAAAAAGGAAAGAAAGATTGAAAAAAAAAATACTTTTTTTTTTTTAATGAAAGTCTCCCAAAATCTCGTGATTAATGAGAGATAAATGTAGAGATTTATATGAGTACTTTCTACTTAAAACTTAGCACTTTAGAGACTTTTATAAAGGTTTTTGGATGTCATTAAAATTCGAATACCCCCGACTTAAGACTTTTATAAAGTTTTATTTGAATACAAAATAACTTTTAGAGACTTTTTTAAAAGTTCGTACAAGTCTAAATTGAATACACCGTGGCTTATAGAGATTTCTTAAATGTTTTAATTGAATAGGTCAATACTTTTAAAGAGTCTCAAAAAGTCTATATTGAATACCTGAAAACTTTTTCATCCTACATATCATTATTTGGTCATCAATTAGATTCCTGATTCCTCTCTTCTTCCTCGATGAGGGGGTTTCTGTCTTCAACACCATGAGCAAATGTGCAATGCTCCACATTCTTGCAAGTACCCTCAGTGAATTCTGCACAAATACAAGTCTTGTAAAATATACGGCCTGTCCCTTTATTCTCCAAGGGTTTAATAAATTCATACCGGGATTTCATTTGTGCAAAGGGTTCAGAATTTGATGAGTTGTTTTCAAAATTCGTTGTCTCTTAAAGGGATGGGATGCTGACGTAGCGGAAGATTATAGGGAAGATGAACAATCACAAAATGAGAAAACTCTCAAGGAAAATTTTATTGAATTCAACAACTGTCACCTCAAATGGCTTACAACGGCTTAAATAGAAAAAAAAAACCTAGCAAAATTCGGAAAATAGAATAAAATGTTTTTTTTCTAAAAATAGAAAAATATGAGATAACTACTAAGATAGAAAATCCTTATCTTCAGAATCATCCTCCAACAAACGGAATATAAATCCGAATTTTATGGAAAAAGATATTGCAAAAATAAAAATTACCATAAATAGCAAAAAGCGCCTAAGCGATGGATTTTGCCCAAAATTGGCCTTGCATCAAGCCCAAAGGCGCTGAGTTTTATTTATTAGCTCGATTCCGATTGAATTAGACTAGTAATTCGCCAAAAACAAACCAACCTGAAGTTATCATAAAATCACAAAAAGATTATTTTGCCTTGCGACGGTCCTATTTCATCATAAACTCTAATCCCTTACGCACTTCATCATTCTCCCCAAGGTGGGAAAAATTCGCCCTCGAATTTGACGAGAAAGGAGCCTCATCATCATCAGAATTATCACCACGAAATGGCACCAAATGCTTAATATTGAACACGTCAGATGTACGAATATGGCTGGGCAGCTTCAAACGATAAGCATTCGGATTAATCTTCTCAATGACTTCCAATGGACCAATCTTCTTCGCAGTAAGCTTGATATATTCATGAACAGGAACACGATCATTTGTTAACACCGTCCAAACAAAGTCACCTACCTCAAATTCAACATGTCGGCGTTTAAGATCCTCAGCACGCTTATACTCAGTGACAGTAGCCTACAACTGATCATGAGCCTGTGAGTGAACCTGCTGCAATTGCAGAATAAAGTCTTCGGCCTTACCATGCATTTTAACAGAAGTAGAAACTGGAACCAGATCAAGAGGACCACAAGGAACAAGGCCATACACCACCTAGAACGGACTAAAACTTGTATTTCGGTTAACAGCATGATTGTGAGCAAATTCTGCTTGACACAACTTCTGATCCCACGACTTGATGTGATCACCAATCAAGGAACGTAATAAATCACCCAAGCAACGGTTAACAACCTCTGTTTGACCATCTGTCTGAGGGTGATATGCACTACTAAAGTCCAACCGTGTATTCACCGAGCGCCATAAGCTACGCCAAAAGTGGCTGAGGAAACTCGTATGCCGATCAGGCACAATAGATGTAGGTAGTCCATGCAGGCGATAAACCTCACGAAAATATAGTAAGGCCACATTGACAGCATCTGCAGTCTTCTTGCAGGGGATGAAATGTACCATCTTTGAAAATCGATCAACTACTACGAAGATCGAATCGAACCCACATTGAGTCCTGGGGAGTCCCACAACAAAATCCATGCTCACGTCTATACAAGGCGGGGTTGGAATAGGTAGGGACATATACAGGCCCGCATTTGTCGCCTTGCCCTTGGCCAAGTGGCGAACCCAAAAACGCTCCACAAACTTGCCGACATCTTTGCGCAATGATGGCCAAAAGTAAGAAGTAGCAACAAGCTGCAATGTTCGGTCACGACCCAGATGGCCCTCGTTATGCAACTCTTAAATAATCTTCAACCTCAAACTGCCCTCTGGAATACACAACTGATTGCCATGAAAAGTAAAACCATCAACCCATGCAAACTCCAACTGCACACTCTCCTGCAACTTCTAAATAACATGGGAAAAGTATGGGTTAGTAGCATCTAAGTCACAAAAACTGTCAAAACCTGGAACTTCCACTCGCATTTCTGTAAGGAGAGTTTGGTGCCTACTCAATGCATCTGCAATTTTGTTAAGGGCACCTGCTTTGTGCATGACGAGCAGACACCTTATCCTGAGTATCAAGGTGTCTAAAGGCATCATGATCCATATACAAAATGAACTCCTTATGGAACAAATAGTGACGCCAATGTCGAACGGCCTGGACTATTGCATAGAACTCCACATCATAAGTACTATACCGAGACTTCAAGCCAGAAAGCTTCTCACTGAAATATGCAACATGGCAATTGTTCAGACTCAGCACACCACCAATACCCACTTTCAAAGCATCACAATGTAGCTCAAATGGTTGGGTAAAGTCAGGCAACACCAAAACTGGAGCAGTAGTCAACTTCTACTTAATCAATTGGAAAGACGACTCTGCCTCGTGAGTCCACTGGAACCTACCATCCTTTATGCAATCTGTAATTGGTGCCATGATGCTACTGAAATGTGGTATGAACCTACGATAGAACTAAGCAAGGCCATGAAAACTCCATACCTCAGTGACGGTCTTGTGCTGTGGCCACTGACTTATCGCCTCTCCTTTAGATGTATCAACTGCTAACCCCGCCTTCGACACCACATAACCCAGGAACAGCACACTACCAGTAAGAAATGAACACTTCTTTACTACAGCATAGAATTTATCTCTGCGAAGAATAGAAAGAACTTTTCGAAGGTACTGGACATGATCATCATCGTTAGCAATATAAATTAAAATATCATCAAAGTAGACCACAACAAATTTACCGACGACTGGACGAAGAGCCTGATTCATAACCCGTATAAATATATTGGGTGCATTTGAGAGGCCGAAGGGCATAACTAACCACTCGTACAATCCTTCCCTCATCTTAAATGTGGTCTTCCACTCATCCCCATGTCTGATCCGAATCTGATGGTACCCACTCTTCAAATCAAGCTTGCTAAACACACAAGCACCGGTAAACTGGTCCAACAAATCATCCAGGCGGGGAATAGGAAAGCTGTAATGCACCGTAATCTTATTGATCTCCCTACTATCCACGTACATGCGCCACGTGCCATCCTTCTTCGGCGTGAAAAGAGCAAGAACAAAACAAGGACTAAGACTCTCCCTGATGTGTCCTTTTACCAGAAGCTCCTCAACTTGCCTGCGCAACTCCTCATGCTCATTGGGGCTCATTCTGTAATGTGCTCAGTTAGGTAGGGCAGCACCAGGGACCAAGTCAATCTGATGCTGAATATCCCGTAATGGTGGTAATCCATCTGGAAGCTCTTTTGGGAAAACTTCATGAAACTCCTTTAGCAATGGCTGAACTGCGAGAGGGACTGCATGCTCACTGTCAATCAACTTCCCCACCAGCACATACACTACCCCAGACTCCTCCATCTCTGTCTCGAACTTCTTTTTGGTCAATAAATTAGCGTTGTTCCCAACTATTTGTACTGAACCCTTATCTGGTAGTAACACAATCTTCTTTTCCCCAAACAGAAAGTTGTACGTGTTGGTATATCCATCATGCAGTGAGTGCCTGTCAAACTGCCACGGCCTCCCTAACAGTAAATGACACGCATCCATCTCTACTACATCACATAAAACCTGGTCCTTGTAGGTAAGTCCAATTGAGAAGCTGATTCGAGCACGTTGAGACACTTCTATGTCGTTGCCCCTCTTCAGCCAGGCTAATTTGTACAATTTGGGATGTTTCTCAGTCTGCAAAAACCCAACTTCTTAACGACCTCCTCAGCCACCACATTCTCGCAACTACCTGAATCAATAACAAATTTACATACCTTTCCTCCAACAGTACATGTTGATTGAAAGATATTGTTACGCAACCAATCAGTGTTATTCTCCAAGGGAGTCAAGAAACTCCTCCTCACCACCAGTGTCTGACCCACATCACCAACCACAAACTCTTTCTCTTCTGTTGCTTCTTCTGTGCCTTCACCGTCAAATATAGGCGGACCTTCATAATCGTCATTCCCCTCATCAACAAAGAGTCCTCTGTACGGATTTTTGAAGCACTCAGACTGCCTATGGCCTGTAACTCCGCATCCAAAATAACGAATACCAATCCGAGGACGTGTTGGTTGTTGGACAGGATTTGTTCTAGGAGGACTAGATTGAGCAGGATTATTAGGATTTGTTCTAGAAGAACTACCTACAATGAAAGGACTAATAGTTCTCCTAGACTGTTGCTTGTATTGCCCTCTGATGTGCTTCAGAAACTGTCACGAGATCAAACATATTGAGAGTATCCTCTCAGACTGCCTATGGCCTGTAACTCCGCATCCAAAATAACGAATACCAATCCGAGGACGTGTTGGTTGTTGGACAGGATTTGTTCTAGGAGGACTAGATTGAGCAGGATTATTAGGATTTGTTCTAGAAGAACTACCTACAATGAAAGGACTAATAGTTCTCCTAGACTGTTGCTTGTATTGCCCTCTGATGTGCTTCAGAAACTGTCACGAGATCAAACATATTGAGAGTATCCTGTATTTGGGGACGAAGACCACCCACATACCATGACACCAACTGCTCCTCCATCTCCACCATCTCGTTCCTCGTAACCAACATATAAAAATCCGTGGTATAATCACTAACCGTTTTCCCAACTTGACGCAGAATCTACAGTTGTTGGTACATGGTCCACACATAGTTGTAAGGCAAAAACTGTTTCTTCATACGCTTCTTCAATTTGTCCCACGATACAAGCTTGGGTTTCCCTAGCTTGGATCTCGTCACTTTAGTCTGCTGCCACCACGCCGCTGCTCGCCCATGAAGCCTCGTCGTAATGAGTCGGCAGAAACCTCTTTAAACTTCAAGATCTCCTCCACTGCAGTCACCCAATCCAAGAATTCCTCCGGACTCAACCCACCATGAAATTCTGGAATATCAACCTTAAATCCTGATTCCCAAAGTCGGTTGTCCTCCTGACCACCCTTCGCCTGTGAACTGGCAGATCCAATGGTTGTTAAAGCGATGCAAACAAATTCTCATCATCGGAATCCTCAAACTGTTGGGCTGCAGGTGCAAGCTGCTGCGGCATAAGCGCAACGATCTGCTGTGTCAGCAATTCCACTTGCTGACGTAGCTATGTGATTTCATCACGTCTATGTACCTCCTCTACTGAGGCATCACAGGGCTTCAGGACGTCTCCTTGGAGGCATGGTGATTGAACGATTTCGACTCTGATACCAACTAACGTAGCGGAAGATTATAGGGAAGATAAACAATCACAAAATAAGAAAACTCTCAAGGAAAATTTTATTGAATTCAATAACTGTCGCCTCAAAGGGCTTACAACACCTTAAAAAATAAAAAATAAATAAATAAATAAATAAACCTATCAAAATTCGAAAAATAGAATAAAATGATATTTTTCCAAAAATAGAAAAATATGAGATAACTACTAAGATGGAAAATCCTTATCTTTAGGATCATCCTCCAACAAACGGAATATAAATCCGAATTTTATGGAAAAAGATATTGCAAAAATAAAAATTATCATAAATAGCAAAAACGCCTAAACGAGGGTCTAAACGATAGATTTTGCCCAAAATTGGCCTTGCATCAAGGCCAAAGGCGCTGAGTTTTATTCATTGCCTCGATTCCGATCAAATTAAACTAGCAATTCGTCAAAAATGAACCAACCCGAAGTTATCATGAAATCACAAAAACATTATTTTGCCTTGCGGCGGTCTCATTTCATTATAAATTCTAATCCCGTATGCACTTCATCAGATGCTTAAATTGAGAAACAACATCATTCATGGAAGGTATAGGCCAAAACCCATCAACAACTCCACCGGCAAAAGGTTGAGGAAGAAACGGAGAAAGAGGTGGTGGTTGTGTTGGATAACAAACTCATCCTGTTTTGGCATTGAAAGGAATTTCCTGATTCCTTTCCTAAAAGCATATTAATATTAAATTCTTGTCAAAAAGGGGAAAAAATGATACCAACCTGAAAAAAATGATTAGAATTAAAAAACCAAAATGATAGGGATATTAAAATTGGAAATGATCTTAATGCAAATGATTATAAATTGTTTAGAATGATCGACTGCGGCCACATAACCAATTAGTCCAAAACAACACAGAGAAATATAGCACCCAAAAATCAAGAATCGGAAAATTCGAATTGAAAAGATTTCTAAATTACAAAATCAATAATAATGTACCAATGTTAAATCATGATCTTGGGGTTTCAAATTCCCTCTAAAAATAAATCTAAGAAATTAGAATTAAAAAAAATAAGAAACTCGTCTTTTTGTCTAGACCAAATTTTTTTGTTAGAATGAAGCCCTTTAGTCTCTTATATATCTTAAATCTTTAATTTTATGCTTTTGGTGAGATCCCCTTTTTCCTTTTAGCAGCACGATTTTTACTAGGGTAGGGTTTGATTAAAGACATAAAAAGATTTCTTAATAATAATTAAGAAATTGAGTTCTTGGGACCTTAAGTGTTTGAAAATAAATTAGTTCACCAGCTGTAACACAAAAGTCTGAGAGGAAGATGGAACAATTGAAATAAAAACCTCAAGTCTTCGTCTTGTTCTTCACAAGGATATGTTAGAACTGAAGTGCTTGCATCTTTTCAGGAATTTTCTCTATTACAACTTACAAGTTTCCTCCAATTATTAATATATGGTAATGATCTAAAAAGTAAAATTATAAAAACCTAGAAAGCAATACTCAATTTTGGAAGAACAAGAATTAAATTCTAGAACAAAATTAAATTTACAAACAACCCTACAAACTTAACACCACAACTGAATTTATATTGTTCCACAAAGGATCCCACAAGAATATTTTCATGAAAAAACAAGAAACAATTTTTCAATGCTTGATTTTTTATAATAACCTTTTGTACACATCAAATACAAAGAAGAAATTCGATAAAGCAGAACTAGCAAACCTGAATTTAATGTGAATGAATATGATTTTCAATTCCTTTTGAGTATTCTAACAGGAGAGCTCATGCTGAACAACGAAAATCACTCCTTCCAGAGCAACTAAAAATGGGGAATGAAATTGGCATTGAGTGAGTATTTAAAGTTATTAAATTTTTTTCTCTTTAAAGCTTACAATTGAGCCAAATATTACGTAGATTTTTCCATGCTTGATTTTTATAATAACTTTTTGTATACATCAAATACAAAGAAGAAATTAGACAAAGCAGAATTAGCAAACCTAAATTTAATGTGAATGAATATGACTTTCAATTCTTTTTAGGAAAATGCCTCTTGCACAGGCCTGTACACGACATCTCACATGGGGGTGGATCCCACATGTGGACCCCATGTGTGTGGTCCACCCCATGTGTGTGTACCTGTACAGACTCTGTGCAACAGAGCCTATGCAAGTAGCACTCTTCTTCTTTTTAAGTATTCTAACAGGAGAGCTCATGCTGAACAATGAAAACCACTCCTTCCGAGAGCAAATAAAAGGGGGGAATGAAATTGGCATTGAGCGAGTATTTAAAGTTATTAAGTTTTTTTCTCCATAAAATTTACAATTGAGCCAAATATTACGTGGATTAAGGAGATTTCAAATGAAAATCAAGCTCCAGTCCGAAAGGAAGCCACTATAAATGGCTAAACCCAAAAAGTGCATTACACCTCTTAATTACGAAATAAATATGAGATTATCTTCAATATGGAGGTGGTAATTTGTGGGACCAATATATTTGAATTCAAATTTTACAAAAACAAGAAAACATTCTGAATTGCATCCCTGCATGCAGACATTTGGCAAGCAATGTTTGATTTCTTAATGACCTTGGACAATGAACTGGTTAAAGGATCATTTTAAAGAAAAATATCATGGTTAGGGATCGGATTCAAGTGCATGATACAAAGAAATTTTCACAATTCTACTACTTAAAATAACACTTGATTCCATGTAAGTGAAATGGGTGAATGGCTTATGATTATTTTTACTGCTTAAGAGCAGTACGCATGAACTGAAGCTTCTCTATCAAAGAAAAGAAAAACAATAATATCTCATATAACAATGTTGATTTTTGAACTTACAATAAAATGCGAAGGAATTCTCATTGTCAAGTTGTCAATTTTCTGACATGTACCAACACTATTTGTTATCGATACATTATTTAAGTAATATATATCTCTTTTACTTTTATATTATTTATGATTTTTTCTTATTATTAATATCATAATCAAATAGAAGGTACAATGATGTTTTTAATTTGGAAATAATCTTTGTTATTCAAATGTAATGTGATGGGTCAATAATTTTTAAAGAAATTTAATGTAGTGGCCCTTTTTTATTAAGAATTGAGAGAACAGCAACATTGAGTAATTTTCCCCTTCCAAATTGATTCGATTGACGCGGTAAAAAAAGGGATAAAATCATAAATGCCTTACAAAAATAAAAATATTCATTTTATACTATTTGACTAAAACATATACTGAAATTACTACATCACCTAGTAAAAAATACTAAAAGTATGGTCAGTAGGAGGCACATCCCACTGTTTAATTGGTCTGTGTGAAGAGGAACCAGATCACAGACCCAAGGAATAGTCGTCGAAGGCAGACACCTTGATTAAAAAAAAAAATACTAAAAGTACTATAATCAAAACTTTCCCTATTTTCATTAGTAACTGAAATGTTAAGGGACAATCATAATGGATGAAATTAATTGAAAATGCTAAATATATGTGAATTCAAATTCAAATCAAGATTGGACAACAACAATGATGATATGGGTATGTTACAAGAAAAGTCCCAAAATCGACTCAACAAATGACCGAAAACTCTCAGGTCAAAGGCATCAAGTTTATCATCGACTTAGGCTCAGATCACATATTGTACCCGTCTGTACAATCTGAAAACTCATAAACCACAACCACAGAATCAGTCGCTTCAATGGACCTAAATCACTCAAACACGAACGGGAAACTCTCCACGAATCACAACCGAAGAATTACTAAGACTCTAAGCACACACAGTGGCCAGAAAACCAGAGGTTTAATGGCTAAATCACAAGATTCATGAAAAAGGAGAAGAGGCAGAAGACACAAAAGTCACGAAGAGAAAGACTCAGAAGGTTCCACAGAAATATCACGAAAATGTAGAGAGATAGTGACTCGAATCAGGGCCAAACAGACTCGGACCTCGTTTATATCATAATGGGTTATCATCGTAGATGTTAGGTTAAGTAAATCAAAGGGTCCAGAGCGACACACGTAGGTTATTAGGTTTGGGCCGGGTTTCAGCTGCTTTCAACATTGAATTATTGGGCAATGGGCTGGGTAATATCTGTTGGACCAATTATATCATCATTGACCAAATGGGCTGGACACACAAGTATATTTGGCATCACAGCCCAATAGGGTAATCTTTCTTCGCGACTGAGATAAATTGGCTTTGAGGACAATTTCATGGTAAGGAATTAATTTTTATAAGATTTTCATAGTGGGTGATATCCATATTCTGGTAAAATTCAGGATCTTATTAATTGTTGAATTCTTATATATGATTTCATATTCAAGGATTATATGTAATTTTGTTGTATAACCTGCTTTGTTAGATTTCAGATCATGAAGGTTGGATTTCAACTTCTTTTGACAGATTTTTAAGTAAAAATCACATTAGTTTGTTTTGTTTACAGCTGCACAATGCCACAATCTAATCCGCTTTAAAAAAAAATTCAAAGCCATAAATTCCCACTATTTTCTTGTTTCCTACTGATTCTTTTCAAGCTGATTAAATTGATGGATTTTTTTCATTTCAAATTTGTAAAAAAAGGGTTCTGTTTTTCAATTCATTTACCAGAAGTTGGTTTTTTTGGTCTCAGCTTCCCTCATTTTCTTCAGTTCTTTAGTTTCATCTCCACATATTTTTCCGGGCTTGAAAGGAAAGATTTCAGATCATGATGTGTAAATGTAATCTTACAAATATGTTTGTCGAAAACACATATGAATGTTGATTCTTACATCGTCTTAATTCTTATTAGTACAAATGGAATCACGCCTGTATTGCGTTAATTATCCTGATCTTATATGTTCTCGATTTATCGTTGAGGATTTCATATTCAAGAGTTATATGTAATTTATCATGACACCTGATTCTCTAGATTGCAGAACATGTTAACCAGTTAAGGTGGTGGTCACTAGCAACATGCAGGATATGGTCTTCAACTCAGGGAAAGGTGTGGACACCGCGAAAAATTAGCTCCGATTTTGGATGAAGTTTATGTATAATTTGAAAGCGATCCTGATGTTATCATTACTAAAATTGATGCTACTGCAAATGATATCCCAAGTGAAACTTTTGACGTTAAAGGTTATCCAACATTATATTTCAAGACATCGAGTGAAAACATATTGCCGTACGAAGGAAATAGAACAAAGGAAGATATGATTGATTTTATTCGGAAGAATCGAGCTACAGTTGTAGAACCTAAGAGCTTAAATATGGGATACATTGTACTCAATTACATATACGCTGCCAATACAAAAAATTTCCATTTTTTGCATGTGTGCACACCTGCAAGTCCAAATTATCTCGTAAAACATATGCTTCTGCATACATGCACATAATCAAATGAGAAATAATTGTGCTGCAAAAGAATAAAGTCATAAGTCAAGACCAAACACATTTCAATTATTTCAAACCAGTGCTATGACAAGATAACGAGTTTTGACATTCGAATCGGTAAGCATATGTAATTTCACAACGGGAACAAAAATGATGGCATACATTTTTAGACGTTTCTAAACTTAAAATTGAAAGATCAGACCATACCAAATCCCATAACAGGAATCATATTCCTGATCTACACAAAACATCATACAACAGAGAATTGTCCAACACAAAGATTCACATACTTTTCCCAACATATTCCACAAAATAGATGAGGTACATTGAATACTAATAACCGTATGCAATACAAATATGAAACCTTTACATGCAGCGACCAATCATATCCATGACGGAATATCCGGATAACATATTAGTAACTTGTGATGTCATGGAAGATGAAATATTCATAATATCTGTTATTGTTTACATAAGTAATATTTAGCTCAAATTGTGAAAGGCAGTATACGAGTATTGTAAAGGCAGTATACGAGTTTATTGGGGCTTGAATTGAGGGTTTTTTTTTCAGTCAGAAAGTAACGAGTATATTTTCTTTCGAGAAAGGAAATTAAATTGAAGCAATTGAAATCGAATAGCAGACCAAATACTTAAACAAGTTCAATAATAAGTCGTACTAACAGCAAGTTACTAGAATGATTATGAATTTTTTTGTTACAACTTCATCCAAGGCATTTCCAAAGACTCAAAACACCAAAACTAAGCAACATCACCTCCAGCCTGGTGCAGCATAGCATCTATCTCATCCCCATCCTCCATTTCCAGCTCATCAGGAGTCTGTTCCACACAGAGGCGACGACCATCGAACAGAAAAGCAATGGAGTTGAAATCAATGGACTGTCGCTCACAGTAAGCATTCATTAGCTTCTTCATTTGTGTGCTTCTCTTACTCCTAAGAAGTACTTCATTTCCATCCAGCATGAAGTGCCATATTAGAATCAGAAAACATTTACAAACAAATGCAGATCCAATCCTCTACAAGTGTGACTGTGTGATATCATCATACAATTTCAATTTTCAAGATAATTTTCCAACGGCATAAACTTCTGATACAAAAAATGCCATATCACAAACCATACATGCGGAATTCAAAGCCACACATCACGTTCTGAAGAAAAATCAAAAAAGCAACCAAAAATTACTGAAGAAAACCCCAAAATCGATTAAAAAAATTCTTTCCAGTAAGAAAAACTGAATAATAATTAAGAAATGTAAATAGATTATAGAGGAGTGAGAGAAAGCTGGCCTTTGTCTTTGAGATTTATGTGAACCGACTGATTGCCGGGCTTCTTGTCTTCCTTTTGACGGTTGGTTAGACGGCGTCAATTGTGGGTGCATTTTAAGGCATGTATGGTGGAATAATTTCAACTTTTAACATATCCAATGTACAATTCATATATTTTAACCCTTTTAAAAATACTGCACATATTGTAGTATATATGGTGAATATAGTTTCGAAATGTAAAAAGAGAAATTATTTCAAATTTTAGGTGCATGGTGACATTATCCTTAAAAAAAGGTGCTTAGTGGGTAACTATGTTTGGGCTTTTAGAACTTTTATATAAGAGGAAATTACATAAAATCCAGCATTTAAAAATTCAAATTCAAAGTTCAGGGATGAAATTTATATATAGTTAATTCAACCAATTCAATTAAAAACCCTAATCAATTCCTCAATTCAATCCCATCACTTTCTTTCTCACTCTACAATCTCTTCCTTCTCTCTATAACAAATTGCCATAGGAGATCAGTCATCGACGGCACCAGTTCCAATGCAAGATTGGCACCGCTACAAAGAAGAGTGACAGAGGATACAAAGGACACAACGGTGACCTCTGTCCATGAACGTCGTTACTACGCCGCTGCAAAGAAGAGTGGCAGAGGCTGTAAGGGGCGTGACGATGACCTTTGCTCAGGACAGGGGCGGACCCACAATGGGTCCTAGTGGGTCACATGACCCACCAGCTTAAAATAGGATTTCTTTTTTTCCTTTTTTCTTTCCTTTTTTTTTACTCTTACCAATGAGAGAAAGCAGAGAAGGCGATGGTACTACCAACTGCTATGCCTAGTTTTTGGTGCATTGTATATGTATTGTGTACTTTGTTAGTACCATTGGTCAGCCTTTTATTTATTTATTATTATTTTTTTGTCAAATTGATCCATTATTCCTTTTTTATTTGGAAATAAGTCATTTAGTTTTATTTTATATGCATTTTGAAAGAGTATTTAGCTCGAAATGATAAGTCATGTTTTTCTTCAATCACACATTCTTATAATAAAATATTTTATACATGAATTTAAAATTTTTCCTATTTTTTAACCACATTTTATCCCAAAAATTTATTATTTAAAATAATATTTCTTAAAAAAAAAAAAAAAAAAAAAAAAAGGGCCCCNATAGAGGAGTGAGAGAAAGCTGGCCTTTGTCTTTGAGATTTATGTGAACCGACTGATTGCCGGGCTTCTTGTCTTCCTTTTGAGGGTTGGTTAGATGGCGTCAATTGTGGGTGGCTGGGATCATAACTTTTAACATATCCAATGTACAATTCATATATTTTAACCCTTTTAAAAATACTGCACATATTGTAGTATATATGGTGAATATAGTTTCGAAATGTAAAAAGAGAAATTATTTCAAATTTTAGGTGCATGGTGACTTTATCCTTAAAAAAAGGTGCTTAGTGGGTAGCTATGTTTGGGCTTTTAGAACTTTTATATAAGAGGAGATTACATAAAAACCAGCATTTAAAAATTCAAATTCAAAGTTCAGGATGAAATTTATATATAGTTAATTCAACCAATTCAATTAAAAACCCTAATCAATTCCCCAATTCAGTCCCATCACTTTCTTTCTCACTCTAAAATCACTTCCTTCTCTCTATCACAAATCGCCACAGGAGATCAGTCACCGACGTCACCAGTTCCGATGCAAGATTGGCACCGCTACGAAGAAGAGTGGCAAAGGATACAAAGGACGCAACGGCTCTGTCCAGGAACGTCGTTACTATGCCGCTGCAAAGAAGAGTGGTAGAGGCTGTAAGGGGCGCGACGATGACCTTTGCTCAGGACAGGGGCGGACCAACAATGGGTCCTAGTGGGTTACAAGACCAACCAGCTTAAAATAGGATTTCTTTTTTCCTTTTTTCTTTCCTTTTTTTTACTCTTACCAATGAGAGAAAGCAGAGAAGGCGGTGGTACTACTAACTGCTATGCCTAGTTTTTTGGTGCATTGTATATGTGTTGTGTACTTTGTTAGTACCATTGGTCAGCCTTTTGTTTTCTGTTTTTTATTTTTTTTATTTTTTTTATTTTTTTTTGTCAAATTGGTCCATTATTCCTTTTTTATTTGGAAATAAGTCATTTTATTTTATTTAATATGCATTTTGAAAGAGTATTTAGCTCGAAATGATAAGTCATGTTTTTCTTCAATCACACATTCTTATAAAAAAATATTTTACACATGAATTTAAAATTTTTCCTATTTTTTAAGCACATTTTATCCCAAAAAATTATTATTTAAAATAATATTTCTTAACAAAAAAAAAAGGGACCACCAAACGTGGGCTAATTAGATGGCTACTTTAGAACAAATTATAATAAGATGAGTTACAAAAATCGAAACATACATAAAAGTTTGAATCACTATTTTAAAATACATTTTTCCCAAAATCTATTTTTAATGGAGCCAAAGCATGGTATTTTTAAGTGTTCAAATTTTTGGGTTTCAAAATTTTACTTTTCAATAAATGAATAATAAGTGAACAAGATTAAGTTTATTCTATATGAGAATTACGTATGTATTAAGCATTTGATAAAAATATAAATTTGGCATATAATACTTTAAAAACTTTTATAATATAACATATATTGATCTATGGGATATTTGAATTTTCATTATCAAGATAGACTTGATATTCAATTTCATTAGTCTCACAACAGACTTTCATAAGATGTATGATTTTGTGTTTCATCGTAAAATGAACATTCCAGTTAGTTGGAACACAATATAGCAAAAGATGATTTATTTTGCTTCTAATGTTATCTACTCAACTTAAGTGGTAGTTCATTTGTTAATGACAGATTCTCAAAGTGGAAAACGAATGAAATTGTTAGAAAATATGTTGCAAAATCAAGTAGCACACACAATCGAGCTCGGATCAAGTATGAATCCTCCAAGAATCATGAACAAAGAATTTGATCATGTCTCTTTAAGTAATCACATTAAAGTTTGAGAACCCATAAAGAACAATTGTAATAAGATATAGTATACTTTAATTTTTTACAATTTTTTTTTTAAATTTGATTATGCCCCACTAACTCAAATTGTCTACGTCCGCCACTGGCTCAGGAGCGCCGCTACTAAGCGAAGATGAGCTAGAAGAAGACGCCGTTGAAGATACGTCTTGCTTGAATTTTTGTGAGCCACAGCTCAGAGCAGCGCCTACGACTACACTCGCTGCGATGCCTCTGGTTACTGATTGGGTTAAAGAGGTGTTGCTTTGTGATGAAAGCTCTGTGAATGGCTTCGCTTCACGATGGGTTCAAATATGGTGTGGTGGTGGCCATGTTGTGGTGTTGTTATGTGCGATGGTGTGGTGCTGTGGTGGAGTTGTCATGTTGGTGTGATTTTTTGGCATGTTTTATTGCATTTTTTAGATGGTGGTGGTGGGCTTGTGGATTCTTTGGTGGGGGTGGTGGTTGGGTGTGGTATAAATAGAGATAGAGGAAATGGTGGTGGTGTGTTGTGGGCGTGATGATGTGGTGATGTTATCGGCACGATAGTGCTCATGATGGTGGTGGCAAGAGATAGTGATGCTCATATTGGTGAGATGATGATGGTTTTGGAGGTGGTGGTGTCGAACCATTGTTATGTTGTTGATGATGATGTTGGTGGTGATTGTTGCAGTGGCGGTGACGAGTGGGGGCATCTGTGACTGATAATTAGGCATCTGTGACCAACCATTTAAGAGTTCGTGACCAAAAATCAGATGTTTGTGACTAAAAGATCATTTGTGACCGATAAACTATGACATATGTGACCCATAAATATAATGTGACTAGTAATTTGAATAATCTGTGACCTCGAAATAATATGTGATCTACAAAATTTTTTATTTGTGACTACGAAATAATTTTATGACCAATTAATTTGACGATATGTGACTAACAAATAAATCTGTGACCTATAATTATGAATATGTGACTATTAATCTTGTAATTGTGACTTTATTATCTTCATTTAATATATATTTTTAATTAATTAAATATAAACCTGATTTCTGAATTTTAAAAGTATCTATCTGATTTTTGAATTAGGGTAAACTTAATACGTGAGATGTGAACTCTTCCCTTTATATAAACCACATATCATTATTAGGTTGTTGTATTCTTTTTGCCACTTGAAGAGAAACTTCATGTTAGTGGCAAAAAAATATTATCATCAGCACAACACTAAACATGCAAAAATGAAGTTCAAGGTTACGCTACTTGCTTCTCCTCTATTTCGTTTTTTCTTCTTTGTTATTTTCTAAGTTTTAGCATGTCCAGAGGCGGCTCTGAGGGTGTGCGAGTTGAGCAACCGGACAGAGCCTCAAAATTGTAGGGGCATGAAAAAAAATTGTTATAGTTTTATATTTATTTATAATTTAAAATTTAAAATATGTATTAATTTTAAAATATAAAATTTTTATTTTATGCATAAAATATTAAAATTAAGAATAATTTGACTAACTTATTATACTTTCCTTGATTATAATATTCTTAAATAGTAGTCCTACCTTAAATAATGTGAGGGAAAAATCCAAAAGAGATCAAGCAGAGAAGAAAGAAAAATTGAACAACCGCCTCTTTGAAGAAAAGAACTAAAGAAACCAATCTTCTTTTCCAATTGTCTCACAGATAATTGAGGCAGAAAAGAGAGAAATCAACCGTCTTTTTTTT
Source organism: Olea europaea var. sylvestris (assembly GCF_002742605.1). Taxonomy (NCBI): domain Eukaryota; kingdom Viridiplantae; phylum Streptophyta; class Magnoliopsida; order Lamiales; family Oleaceae; genus Olea; species Olea europaea. Next base: position 11,089,186 of record NC_036245.1, on the reverse strand, counting down.
AGAAATAGTCTTTTTCTCCAATCATCTTTGATCTGGCTCCAAACAAATCTCTCTTTTCCTTAAACAACGATTGACAATTCGTATTTTTCATTAAACCCTTGCTCAAAATCTAAATTACCTGTTATTTTTTCTTTATTATCTTCGTCAATCTCGTTCAGTGATATTACTTATTTGAATTCGCTTTGCAAGAACTTGTTAAAATCTGCATTCGCTTTGGATGATACTAATTTGAAAGCATGTTGCGATCATCTTGATATTGTTCTAAGACGTGCAAATTTTTGCGATCTTGATGGCGAAGATTTATTTCAAGAGTTAAAACTTCTGTAAAATCTTTTACCAAAAGGAATAAAGACGACTTTTGATATATTAACTTATTTGAAAAGATTGGATTGCTTTCAGAATACATGTATTGCTTATAGAATATTATTGTCAATTCATATTACTGTTGCATTTGCTGAAAGAAGTTTTTCAAAATTGAAGTTATTAAAATCTTATTTGTCATCAACCATGTTATAAAAACGATTGAATTGATTAGCTTTGATATCTATTGAGCAAAACTTTCTAGAAAATATTGATTACAAAAGTTTAATTAGTGAGTTTGTTTCTAAAAATGCGAGAAGAAATATTTTTACATAATTTGTTGCATTTCAAGCTTTACACAATATATTTTTTTTCAAGGTTTGCTTATATGGAGTTGCACAAAGAGACTAGTGGCTTGGATGATTTTTTGTTGAAGACATATGAATTTTGATGAAATTCGAGAGATGCTTTTGAAGTTTACTTATGTTTTTCTTGTTCATATATGTGTAAAAATAAAAAAAATAAAAATTAAATGTATTATTGAAATATTTTTTTAAATATAAGTTTTAGTTACTCGAAAGAAACACCATTTTAAAATTTCGCACAAGGCACCCAAAAACTTAAGGCTGGCTCTAAGCATGTCGAACATTACACCACGCCATGTCATGGCGAGTCAGCACATCACTACAACAAAAGTAGCATTTTATGGCGTGCATTTCTAGCATGCCGTAAAAAGTCAGTTTTGACGGCGTGCCGTAATAATTCAATTACTTAAAGTATTTATGCCATACATTTATGGCACGCCGTAAATGGTTCATTATTATGGCATAATTTTCAAGCATGCCGTAAATGGTTTACATTTAATTTTTACGGTGTACTTATTGTATGCCATAATAGGTGCACACCATAAAAAGTCATCAAGATTGTGAGCGGGATTTTTCCTTTTTTTCGCGTATTACTGAAGTTTTCTTTTTGTTTTCCTTTTCCATCTCAATTTTTTATAAAAAAGTTTCCTTCCATGTCTATTCATTTTCATTTTCTTTTACTTTTTCTCCCCAAACTCCCACGTTTTTTTCTGATTTCTTCTTTCTTCTTCCTTTCCATTAATCTTTCTTCTCTTTGCCTACATCTTCAACTCATTTCTAGATTTTCGTCGGAGGTTGAAAGATAATCTTGGAGCAGACTTTGAAGGTGGGTGCCCAAATAACTCTACATATTGATTTTAGACTTTGAATTTAAGTCTTTATGTGATGCCAAAAGCAACAATTTACTTTTCATTTGTTTAATCTCTAATTTTGGTGATTAGGGGAGAAAAGACCTGTTTTGATGATAATAAAATGGAGCCTTTTCGAAGTGGAAGAGAATGGACCTTCTAATCATTGTAACAAGTTAAACTGGCCACCAAATTTTAAAAATATAGATAAAGTTTAGTTAAAAGTCAAATCCCTCTGGACAAGAACCTGTCTAATTGTCTCATTGTCCAATTACTCGTCTAATTGTCGATCCTTTTAATTTTGCTAGTCTGTTAATTCTGTAGAAATTTATTATCAATCCATGTTTAAAAATTCACATCTGCTTAAAAATTCCCTTAGAAATTTTTCTAGTCTATTAATCCCGTAGAAATTTATTATCAATCTCTGTTTAATCCACATCTACTTAAAAATTCATAATTTCTTAATTAAATAAATTAAAGAGAAAGTGCTACCAAACATCTTCATAAATGAGCTATTGGCCTGTGTGAGTAAAATTTTCACAGAAGTAGTGTGCTTAACTACATATTATTTTCTTTCCTTCACCTTTCTTTTCCCATGTTTACAATTCTGTCAGTGTTATTTAACTTAAGTATGTAGATGTTAGGTTTCCTTTGTACTTATTATCTAATAGTAGTCTTCTAAATATTTGTTAGCTGATGTTGAAATGTGGACAAGGCCATTATTATTAAGTGTCGACAACATCGAAAAGTTTTATAGCTCAAGTTATACAAATGATTACTTAACCTTTTATGACCTGAACCATATGTTAGATTGGAGACTAGTGAATATTGATTCAACCTTAATAATTTCATTCGTTTGATCTCTACGCAACAAATTCTTACCTTGAAATTGTGTTACACTTAAATACCATATTGCATATGTGTGCTCACCTTGGCTTACAAGGCAACATAGTCAATATCTTGGATTGGTATCAAAAGTAATTATGTGAACACATGCTTCTATTGTTAGTGTTGGAAAGAAACACTTCCTTAGATTGCCCAAGATCAAACAAACTTGCAATGTGAAAATCCCAACCACTTGAAGATGAAAAAAAATATATATAAGAAAATTGGGGAAGAAACAATTTTCAATATATATGAAGAACAATGGATTGGATTACTTGAACAAGCCTCAAGTTAATCCCCAAAAAAGAAAAAATGGCTTTAAATTTAAACTCAAGAAGAACAACCTCTTTCTTGTTAAATTCTCTCCAAGCCCTCTCTTCTATTTTTCTCTCTAAAACCGGATTCTACTTGAAGGGAAAAAACAGCTATTTATAGGCTGAATTCGGGCGCCTAGGCGCCATGTTTCTGCTCCATTTTGCACCGGCCAACCCCTAGGCACCCACTCATGGCGCCTAGGCGCCCCTCCTTGTTTCTCCCCCTCGAGCTTCTCCACCTCGTACATCATTTGATAGACCTCAAATTTTGGACGAACACAAGAATAAGCAGCAAACACCAAAAAACTCGGCTATTCCATTCAAACCATGGTTGCCTACGTACCCAAAGCTCGGGATCAAGCCTCCGTAGTTCACCTCCACCTTCATATACTCTTCACCTCATTTCAACCCCGCCCCAAAGGGCCATGCCCACTCGGGCATATCAACACGGACTAATGTGAAGCAAGTCCAAGCAATGCTGAAACTTGCTACCCGTTACCACTTTGGTTAACATGTCTGCTGGGTTCTCATTTGTGTGTACCTTCAAGAGAGAAATATCACCTTCCTCTATGACATCACGCACAAAATGATACCTGACGTCAATATGATTGGTTCGAGCATGATGAACCTGATTCTTAGCCAAGTGAATCGCAATCTGGCTATCACACCATAAGTCCACACAATCCTGCTCAATCCCCAAATCATCTAGAAGACCCCACAACCGCAATGCTTCCTTTACTCCCTCTGTCATGGCCATATACTCAGCCTCTGTAGTAGAAAGAGCCACTGTAGCCTGTAACATCGATCGCCAACTAACTGGGGCACCATGTATGCAAAACACATATCCAGTAGTAGATCGTCGTCTATCTAGATCACATGTATAATCCGAGTCCACAACCCCACTTATATGACATGCATCTCTACCAAAACATAAACCCGTATCCGTGGTACCTTTTAAGTACCTCAAGAATCACTTCACAGCTTCCCAATGTGCCTTCCCCAGATTCGCCATGAATCTACTGACCACACTAACCGCCTGTGAAATATCTGGGCGTGTACACACCATGACATACATCAAACTGCCAACTGCACTAGCATAAGGTACACGATCCATGCATACCTTTTCTTCCGCTGTAGTAGGAGATTGTTTACTAGAGAGCCTGAAATGTGGAGCCAATGGAGTCACCACCGACTTTGCACCTTGAAACCCAAACCTAGCAATAACCCGCTCAATGTAGCCTTTCTGACTCAAGAACATTCGTCGGTTCGTCCTCTCTCTTCTAATCTCCATACCTAATATTTTCCTGGCAGCCCCCATATCCTTCATCTCAAACTCTTTACCAAGTTGAGATTTCAACCTATCCATCTCCACCTTGCTTTTCAAAGCGATAAGCATGTCATCCACATACAAAAGAATATAGATATAGTTACCTTCTCAAAATTTTCGAATATAAATACAACAGTCATACTCACTTCTGGAGAAACCATGCTTTAGCATGAAGGAGTCAAATCGCTTGTACCACTACCGAGGAGATTGTTTCAATCCACATAGTGATTTTCTCAAGCGACATACCTGACGTTCCTTATCCTCAACCTTGTAGCCCTCAGGTTGATGCATATAGATTTCCTCATCCAAGTCCCCGTGCAAGAAGGCGGTTTTGACATCAAGTTGTTCCAGCTCAAGATCATGATGAGCAACAATACTCAATAGCACCCGAATGGAAGTATGCTTGACCACCGAAGAAAAGATCTCATTGTAGTCAACTCCCTCTCTTTGTGCAAACCCCTTAGCCACTAACCTTGCTTTGAATCTTGTACCACCGAGCTTGGTACGATCCTCTTTCTTTTTGTACAACCACTTGCAACCAATAGCTTTCTTACCTGTGGGCAATGGGACAACCTCCCATGTTTGGTTCTTGTGAAGTGATTCCATCTCTTCTTCCATCGCTGCCAACCAACTCTCACTATTGTTGTTTAAAATAGCTTCCTTGAAAGTGGCAGGCTCATCATCCTTCACCGAGAGTGCATACTCAACCAAATTTGTCTGCCATAGTGCCTCAAAGGCTCGTCTGACCCCAACTTTAGAACTTGCTTGTAAGTACGGCGTGGCCTAGAGGAAGCCAAGTTATCTGCAAGCTGCTGTTGTTGTTGTGCCTGTACATTCTCTTGCTGAACCGTCTCTTGTTCAAACTCATCATCACTCTCATCTTGAGTGTCTGCATGATGCTCCTCTTGAACATGCCTAGAACCAGGTTGATCTCTAGATTCTATGTCAACAGTTTGAGACTTTGTAGTCTCAACATCATCACCACGGGCACTGTAGCTTTCAACAAAGCTATCATGGAGTTCTCATCAAAAGTAACGTCTCTGCTGATTATGAACTTAGAATCCTCTACACACCATAGGCGATAGCCTTTTACACCTGCTGCATACCCCAAGAATATAGCCTTCTTGGCCCTCGCATCAAGCTTTCCCTCGTTGACGTGATAGTAGGCTATGCATCCGAATATTCTGAGTTTCTCACAATCTGCATGTTCTCCTGTCAATACCCTGTAAGGTACATCTCCATCTAACTTTGAATGTGGAGATCGGTTCACTATGTAGCAAGCATTTGCAACCGACTCTGCCCACCATTCTTTACCCAAACCAGCATAGGATCGTATACACATCGATTTCTCTTGAAATGTGCGATTCAGTCTTTCTACGACCCCATTCTGTTGCTGTGTATTCCCAAATGTCCAATGTCTCGCAATGCCTTTCTTACCACAGAACTCCTTGAAAGCACCATCTGTATACTCAATACCGTTATTAGATCGCAGTGTTTTCAATTTCTTTCCTATTCTATTTTCTACCATTGCTTTCCACTTCTTGAAAGTGTCGAATACCTCATTCTTATGCTTCAAAAAATAAATCCAAGCATATTTAGAATAATCATCAACCAATGTGACAAAATACCTAGAACTGCCTTTGGAAGTGATAGAAGTCGGACCCCATACATCTGTGTGCACATAGTCTAGAATACCTCTGCTTCTATGTTTGCTTGGCTAGAACTGAACTCAGTGTGCTTTACCGTACACGCAATACTCACAAAAATCCATGCAAGGTTTCTTCAAGTTCTTTAGCAAACCTTTCTTGACGAGCAGATCTAGCCCCTTTTCAGACATATGCCCAAGCCTCCTATACCATAGCCGAGTGCACTCACATGGGTCTCCACCACTTCCACTTGTTCCAACCGCTATATCTTCTGCAACTGTAGTACCATGAAGAGCATAGAGATTGCCTTCACGAATGCCCTTCATCACAATCAAAAAACCACGAACAACCTTCTTTACTCCATTCCATGTTACAATCTTGCAACCATCGGAGTCTAAAGCACCAACAGAGATAAGGTTTTTCCGCAAATCAGGAACATGTCTAACATCTATCAATGTTCTAACCACTCCATCATACATCTTGATTCTAATTGAACCGAGCCCCACCGTTTTACAGGAATGGTTATTACCTATCAACACGGTTCCACCATCAGTGCTTCTATAGGTAGTAAATCACTTCCTATTTGGACACATATAGTAAGAGCATCCAGAGTCAAGAATCCACTTACCGGAGATTTCTTCATCACAAGAGATGGTGTAGCACTCATCGCTTTTCCCTCCTTCCGAGGCATAGCTAACCTCTTGCTTGACTTGCATATTCCCGTTGTTGTTGTTCTTATTTTTCTTCTTCCAACTCCTTTTATTAGTACAATTTGCCTAGAAATGCCCAAGTTCGCCACATTTGAGACAAGGCCTTTCCGCAAGAGGTCTAGAACTCGATCTAGATTTTTCTCCCATGCTCTTTGGTCGTACATTGCTTCTACCTCTTACAAACAATCCTTGAGCTTTCTCCTTGTTACCAATGATAGACATGCCACTAGTTGCAATCTTTCGAAGATCATCCGCTAGAAGTGACGTTCTAGTGTCCTCCATCACAAGTTTATCACCCACAAGCATCAATATTTGTACTAGGTTCTCGTAAGACTTTGGCAATGAAAGAAGTAGTAGAAGTGCTTGATCCTCATCATCTACTTTCACATCAATGTCCTTCAAGTCCGATATGCACCTATCAAACTTGTTGACGTACTCCCGGATTGGTGTACCTTTATCCATCTTGCAAGTATACAATTTGGACTTCAAATAGATCCGATTTGCTAGAGTCTTCGTCATGAAATTCGCCTCCAACTTTGTCCGCACCTCTGCCGCTGTTTCCTCACCATCAACCAAGAAAACAACATCTCTTTCAAGGCATAGAATGATAGATACTCGTGCCTCAAGATCTAGATCTTCCCAATCCTCGTCAGACGTATCTATGTGTTTCTTCTCCTTTCCCGCCAATGCCTTGTGCAACTTTTGAGAAATTAACAAATTTCTCATTTGCATTCCCCAATATGAGAAGTCATTCTTCCCATTGAATTTCTCTATCTCATACCTCCCAATCTTCACCGTTCCTCTAGTAGACATGATTTATTTACTTGTTTACCGGAAATAAAATAACAAAGTTCACTTGAGAATTTTCACAAACACCTTGTGTGCACAACAAAGTTCAAGCCACCCACCAAAAATCGGAGCTTAACTACCCTGATTTAAGAAGAAGCTCTGATACCAAATTGTTGGAAAGAAACACTTCCTTAGATTGCCCAAGATCAAACAAACTTGCAATGTGAAAATCCCAACCACTTGAAGATGAAAAAAAATAATAAGAAAATTGGGGAAGAAATGATTTTCAATATATATGAAGAACAATGGATTGGATTACTTGAACAAGCCTCGAGTTAATCTCCAAGAAAGAAAAAATGGCTTTGAATTTATACCCAAAAAGAACAATCTCTTTCTTGTTAAATTCTCTCCAAGCCCTCTCTTCTATTTTTCTCTCTAAAATCGGATTCTACTTAAAGGAAAAAAACCAGCTATTTATAGGCTGAATTCGGGCGCCTAGGCACCCATGAGTGGCACCTAGGCGCCATGTTTCTGCTCCATTTTGCACCGGCCAGCGCCTAGGCGCCCCTCCTTGTTTCTCCCCCTCGAGCTTCTCCACCTCGACTCACAGTTAGGATGAATTTGCTACTTGTTTTCCTTTGTAATTATGAATCTTCATACCATCATCACAATGGAAATTGTTGCTTCATTCCCCCCCCCCCTTAAATATTTCCCTTTATAGTCATATTCTTAACCCAAGTTCTCTATTAATTTTTCATCAGATTGCAGTAGTGTCGAAGGAGTTTGTGACTGTTCCAATTTCGCCTATTTCAATTGAGGTTTGAATTATTTTTTTAATTTCAAATTGTGTGAAACTTTATTGTCAAAATGACTTATCTAATTGGACCCTGATTTCTATGACATCCTAATATTATTGTTTTCACTTCATTTTTAATGTCTTTTAACATATTATAAATAGTGTTGGTATATCTTATCATGGATAAAGATTGGGCACACTTATCAAGGTTATCTTGTCCTCTTAAATTTTGAATATTTTAAAATATGTCCGTAAATGCTTTTTAGATGATTTATTTAGCATGTTTTCATAGAGTTTCAAAGGCATATCAACATGGCGCAAGAAAATTTGCAAACATGGTTCAAGCCAATGCAAGGAATCCAGAAAAAGTCATATGTCCTTGCAAATGTTGTAAAAACCTATTTCACCAACATTTTGATGTAATTTATGGACATTTGATCATTAATGGCATGGATCCTACGTATACTACCTAGGTGTTTCATCGGGAAAAATCAAATGCAAGATGATCGCCTCCTCAAGATGTAGAAAATTTAGAGACATATAGGATGTATAGAAATGCACTTTTTCAAGATCCCAATATTGTGGAACCGGAAAATGAAGATAGAGAGAAAAAAATTTCAAATTTATATGATGACGTCGAAATTCCTTTATATCCTGGTTGACAAAGTGTACAAGGATATCTGCAATCATTGTCTTATACAAGCTTAAAACTACTCATGGTATATTTGACAATGGTTTCAATGAACTTCTTGATATTATTCAAGATATGCTACCACATGGGAGCACCCTTCCGATTCTTGTAATTCAACAAAAAGGTTATTAAACACCTTTGATTTGGGGTATGAGAAGATACATGCATGCGTAAATGATTGTTGCTTGTTTAGAAAGGATCTAGTGAATTTCGAGGGATGTCCAAAATGTGGATCTTCGTGGTGAAAAGTTAATGAACAGACTAAGAAGATTCAAAAAGGGATACCTGCAAAGGTTTTACGATATTTTTCAATTATACCACGACTTACAAGAATGTTTAGGTCACCCGATAAGGTAGAACAATTTATCTGGCACTCAAATCACAAAAGTCAAGATGGAAAATGCATCATCCAGTTGATTCATTAGCTTGGGAGAGAATTGATAAAAAAAAAAATGTCCTTGTTTTGCATCAGAACCACAAAATCTTAGGCTCGGCCTTTCTTCTGATAGATTTAATCCCTTTGGTAACCTAAGTTCTAGGTATAGTTGTTGGCTAGTCTCCCTACTTGGATATGTTTGTCTAAGGAAAATTTGTTGTTGACTTTATTAATCCCAGGTCCAAAGCAACCTGGAAATGATATAGATGTGTATCTAGAACCACTAATAGAAGACTTAAAGGAGATGTGGAATATTGGTGTTGAAGTATATGAGGGATTTACGAAGTCCACCTTCAATTTGAAAGCTGTGCTGATGTGGACAATTAATGATTTTCAGGCTTATGGGAACTTATCTGGATATCATACAAAAGGCTAAGCAACATGTCCAGTGTGTGGTTTATTTACATGTACAAAATGGTTGACATGTAGTTAAAAGTTATTATACATGGGTCATAGAAGATTTCTTGCATATAATCATCCTTATTGGTCGAAAGAAGCTTGGTTTGATGGAAACAAGAAGCATAAGCCTAGTCCTAAAATATTAACTGGTCAAGAAGTGATGTGCTTAGTAAAAAATGTTAGCAATAATTGGGGAAAAAGGGGGGGGGGATATGAAAAAATTAAATTCTAATTGGCCATGGAGAAAAAAGTCAATATTCTTTGAACTACCATATTGGGAGGTTAGTCATTTTAAACTATTTTGAATTGGTTATTTCTCTACTTAAACTTTTTTTTAAAATTTATATTTTTATTTTCAGGCATTACTTTTGCGTTATAATTTCTATATAATGTATATTGAGAAGAATGTTTGCGAGAGGATTCTTGGCACCATTTTGCATATGAAGGAAAAATCAAAAGATGGGCTAAATTCTTGTAAGGATTTACTCAATATGGGTATTAGAAAGGATCTTCATCTAGAATTGAAAGGAAATACATAATACCAACCAGCAGCATCTTATATGCTATCCAAAAAAGAGAAAGAGTTATTTTGTAAGAAGTTATTTGATTTAAGATTACCATATGGTTATAGCTCTAACATTTCAAAGTGTGTATCATTAGCGGATAATAGGATTTTAAATATGAAGTATCATGATTGCCATGTGCTCATACAACAATCGTTAGCAGTTGCATTAAGAGGACTTTTACCTAGAGGACCAAGAAATTCAATTTTTCGACTATGTGCATTTTTCAACAAAATATGTCAAAGATTCGTCGATAAAAATAAATTAGAAAATCTTGAGGAGGATTTTGCTGTGACTTTTTGTATGCTAGAAAGGTATTTTCTCCCATCTTTTTTTTTTTTTTGACATAATGATTCATTTAATCATCCACCTTGAGCGTGAGGTTCGTATTGGTGGACCTGTACAATATCGTTCCAGATGGACACAAAAATGATATGGTAGAAGGGATGCCTAATAGTGCTAGTACTACTGAAAACAGAAAGAAGGGAAGGGGTCAAGCAAAATTGAATTATCTCAACAAGGGAAAATGCGCGAAGTTACCAGTAGAGTTTAATGAAAGAGGGCAGCCAATTTGTAAGGGTTCAAATAAGTTGTCATCATTTCTTGGGACCACAACAAGAGAACTAATACCAATTGCATGGAAAAATTGGGAAGATATCAGCAAAGATTTTCTTAATGACATACGGGAGCATGTGCTGGTAATATAAATTCCACATCTCTTATATAATTTAAATGAAATTACTATTACTATTGTGTACTTCAATGGAGCAAAAGTTTGATATTGATGCTTGTCATAAAAAATACATCATGCAAAAAATGGGAAAGAATTGGCGAGATCATCAATCTAATTTGCTTAAAGCAATCAATAACAAAGGAAAAACAATTGGCATGACACGAGTTGTTGCTCTCCTCAAGCCCGATAATGTTGAATCAATGGAAGAATGGCAAGCATTTGTCAAAGAGTGCAATTCTCAACCATATAAGGTAAGCTTCTATTGCTTTTGTATATTGATTGTGCTCTGCAACATACTGCTTTTTCCATTTACTATATGTTTGCCATAAAATTTATGTTTACATAGTACTATATGATTTTGTAGGAAAAGAATGAAAGATCCAAAAAGAAGAGAACAAGTCAAACCATGATGCATATAACAAGTAGAAAGGGCTTTGCTCGTTTAGAAGCTGAAATGGTAAAAAAATTGTTAAATTAAAATTAAATTTGTTTGAAAAAATATAAATTTGTACAAACTACCACACATGAAATATGTAAAATGCAGCGTGCTGAAAGTGAAGATCTTGATTCCATAACGAGAGATGATGTTTATATTCGAGGACATACGCGAAAAAATGGTGAACCTATTAATGAATTAGCTAGGGAAACATTGGTAACATTATTGCTTTTTGTAATTTTTTATCATTCAAAGCTTATATTAGGTAACTTTAGCCCATAATGTATTTTCTCATATCAGAACAAGATAAAAGCATATTCAGAGACAGTTACATCTCCAAGCAAACACTCTCTTAAAGATGATGGTGTTGCAAAAGTACTTGGTCTAGAACATCGAGGACGGGTAAGAGGTCTTGGTTTCGATGCGACTCCTTCGAAGTTGAATGTTTTGGTGCACAATCATAACTTGCAAACTCAAGTTCAAGAGTTGAGGGATGAAATTAAAGAATTAAAAGCTTTGTTTCAAGTGAAGAGTAAAAGTGATGAACAAGAAGATAATGTCAGTGGAAAGCTAGAATTAATGAATGTTATTTTAAATTACATATACTTTCTATATTCAAAATAATATATTGTATAACTAGATATGAATTTTATAACCTAGAGACAGAAGCTTGAATGGTTTAGATAACCTTCAAAATAAGAAATTCAAATTGCTATCTTGGTTTGGGAAAGCTGATATTGTTGCAAAAGGTGAAATCGCATCAACAAATTCAAGTGATCTAGTGCATCATGTACCCCTTGGTACTGAATGTTGGAGAGTTTGGGTTAATGAAGTGATTGACAATGTCAGCTTATATCGTCCCACACATGAGCTTTTTCTTCTTGAAGATGCATTAGGAAGTACAATTACATGGTCAATTAGGTACATCGAAATGGATTCACTGTAATCACAACAACGGTATGCTTAACTTCTTTTCTGTTCTAATTCCATTTGCCTTCACGTTCGGTCTCGATTGAAGATTGGGTTGTTTAAAATCAAAAAGTTGATAGGTGGTTTATTTGAATTGACCATTAGGTTTTAATTTGGTTTCCAAATTGATTATTTATATAAAATGACTTGAGATCATGACAGCCTTCGAAAGAAATTACCTAAGCCATTGATGCTTATCTTCATAGTTCTATGTTCTTTTTCAAAGAGTTCTCCTATTATATGTTGTTACATATTATCATATGGACTTCTTCACACATGCCATGATGAGACTTTCCAAGGGGTTGCCTTTATGTGTTGATGTTTTATGGCTATATGTTAGTATTCTAGTCGTATCCTTAATCTTTTTTTTTTTTTTTTGGAAGGTATGGTGTTTATAGATGTATTTTTGTTAACGATCAAATGTTAATCAAATTTTCTTTGTAGTTTTACTAAAAATATATTCAAGTAATTACTTGTCGTATGTACTATGTTGATTAGATAGATGTTAATAAATTTCTTGATATACTTTTGATTTACATGTTTATTAATTATATCCTTGTTACTTCTGTGGTGTACAAGGAGTTGATATTTTGTGGAATAGCTAAATTGTTAGTCAAGAAAGTAAACTTTGATATGGTTTAATCATTTTTTGTTATGACGAAACTTCAATATCCACGGGCTTATTAACTAAATGGCAATTGACTCATACAATAATAGCAGAAACTTTTTGAGAACTGTTGAGATGAATTTTACATTGACATATTGTATAGAGCCATACTCAATATTTCTATTTATCGAAACAATGGAAAACTTGATTATATATTTATATTAATTTTGTTTCGTAATTATTATAGATTTGCTGGCAATGAAATAAAGAAATAATTTTGAAAAAATTTGTATGCTTATTTACGGCATGTCTAGGGACATCGTTAAAATCAACTTGATTTTTATGGCGTACAATAAAGAATGCCGGGACTTAATACCTTATACAGCATGCAACTGCAGGCCTAAAAATTATCTCACATTTATGGTATTCGTACAATGAATGCCATAAAAGGAATATAATAGGGCGTGCAACTGCATGCCGTAAAATGTGTCACATTTCTGGCGTTCATACAATGTATGCCATAAAAAGAATATAAACGGCGTAAAAAGTGGGATGCTTTTTACGGCATGCAACCGAACGCTGTAAAATGAGTAACGCCGTAAAAAAAGACTCACTTTTTACAGCATTTTTTTGTTCGCCGTAAAATATTATTTATTGCGTACAATGCATGTCGTAAAAAATAAACTTTGTTGTAGTGCATGTTCGGCTCCTGAAAAACAAATCAGAAGATTGACATGCCACTTGACATTTTCGGACAAATGTCAAAAGCATGTCGGAGTTGAGTGGAAGACCAACTTACTGATGTCAACTTCATGTCTGTACATCACAGATTGAAAGTTGTTACACTCATCATACGTAAGAAATGAAAAACTGTTTCATAGCATTGATCGTTGTGATGGGAATTTGATTCAAAAGCACTACTATATATTACAACGGGATACTAAAGAATAAGGATTGGATTGATGATCAATGAGTTGAAACTGAAATTCTATAATATGTATTTAATCTACTTAAAAATATAGATGCTTAGTACGTTATCCTTAATATATGCTTCAAATCTCGAGCAATCAATGGAGCCCTGTGTATTTAGTTTTATTACATGTTACTCAAGAACCACAAAATTCTATACCTTTTTCCTTGTGTGTGGGCTTTAATGGATGAATAAATGTAGTTCATCTTTATTTTTTTAAATTGATAATAGGTTCTAACTAGTTTCATTTTTAATTTGGAATAACTTATACTAAGTGGGCTTGAGCTATCCCTCATTGTAATAAATTTCTCGCCGCGCCCTTGCATAAGAAGCCCAAGCCAATAGGCAAACCGTTGTTGTCAATCCTTCTTGGGGTAGTGTATGTCGTAGTCTTCTGGGTGAGAATTTAACGTCATGGTACCACCGGCATTTCTAAGCCGTTTTGCACATGATTGTGTGCTTATTTCAGGTAATCTAGTCTATTCAGCTTTTTTGGAAACCATGTTGATCTTCACATGCTACCCAATAAAAAGGAGATCATGGTAATGCCGATGAATTTATTCAAAAACTCCGAGACCCTCATCAGCTAACCAGAAGCCCTTGGTCCCTTCTGCAGAGAGATATATACTAACAGCAGATCGCAAGAGGCGTGAAATGTCTTTTTGTTAGTGAATACGTTTGCTCAATTCTTACTAAGGACCAAATCCCAGCCTGTAAGTACAATAGGTTGATGCCAAGGAAGAATTACCCTGTGGAAATCATTGAGAATTCAACTCCAATACTTACTGTTTGCACCTGCGGAGCCACATTGAGATTGCATACCTCTTTCCATATCTTGGCCACTCCTCTTCTCATGATGCCCCCAATGATAATTTGAGCATGAATCTGTCTCCACCATGGGGAGATATTCAGGTGCGAATGAACACATTTATTATTTGAAGATTGAGCACATGAAGGAAGCAACTTAACTAGCGATTCACTGCTTCATTGCTGATGGTATTCTGCCTCGCTGCTGATGGCCCTTTATTTTGTTCAGAAGATTTAAACCAGAAGACGTTGAACATGAAGATTTGTAGTTATTACTTTATCAAAGAGTAAGCTTTGGTAGATGCCATTATCTTTCTGTGTTTTCCCTCCCATGCAGCTGCCACCACAGGCTGTGCAGGCCACCATAGGTGTCAGAATTAATGCACTCCCACGAAACATATTCTAGAGCATTGTAGAGTTCCTGGTTGAATTTCACAAATTGGAAAAGTCGTTGACATTTGGTGGAAATCTCAAGGCAATCCCTCAAGAAATCTTTGATTCCGGTTTCAGAAAACAACCAAATGAACACCAATCAACCAGCTAGACCCCTTAGCACCTTGGTTGCCTCAATTTTACCCCCACAAAGGAGACACTTGGTGGTGGCATTTGCAAGCTACAAATGGAGGAAACAGAAGACGAAAACAATGGTTGAATCTCTCTCAAATTCACCCCAAAACTGGCTAGCCTTTCACTCCTCCCTCAACTGCCTCTTTCTTGGAAAAAAAAAAAATACACACCCAAACAAAGAAAAAAAACACGACTATGTGTATATCAGCATTAGGTTTAGTTTTGGGCCAAACACATCCTCATAATAGGCCAAGTTAATGGGCTAACAATAACCAAATCCATACACTAACCCAGCTACCAACCCAACTCAAACTTAGGCCCTCCAAAGGTGTGTTAATTGTTTTCGAGTAGAGCCGTCACTTTGGTGCTGATAAAAAATTCGACAATTATTTTAAATCATCGCTCAAGATTTATTGGATATTAAAATCCAACAAATCTCTACCTTGATACCCAATAAATTTGCAAACAATCAAAACACGTAATTAATACTAGTATAATCAAGGTAACAAATAAAATTGGGGTCACAGAACTTACCTCGTGTTTCGGACTCGAACCACATTCCATACCTACTTCATATACTCACCAGGTCTAAGGCCAAAAACACCCCAGTGGAATCAAATATTCATAGTAATCAATCAAGAACAGATAAACATGCGATGACAATACAATATAGGATGACACATGAATCTTTTCAAAAATATGTTTACACAGAACCACATATTAACACCAAGTTAGTCAACAAACGGCCAACACATACGCAACAAATGCATAAATGACCCACAAAAAAGATCTCACCATATTTATCCTATCCCATTCTGTATTGTTCATACCTCGAGAATACATATCTCCTCTCATCACCCACCATGCTCACTAGACTGATCACTCAACCCATGTCTAACTAGTAAGTCCCAATAGATCCTAAGTTTTCGGAATAATCTTCTATCACCACATCACTTTTCCCAACCTACGTGGATAATGGGCCTCCACCAACAGAAGTGTCTCTCTCACACCCCACCTATACAGGGTCTCTTCATAGATAAATGTTTCTTACATTTAATCACCTCTCTACTCGTAATCCAAATGTCACACTTCACATCCCTCAGTATAAACCACAATGTACCTGATGTGAACTCGGATAGCTAGATTGCTATTGAACCCATAAAAAAAATGATACAAACCCCAAGAAAGCAAAATAAATCAAAATTTAGGACTCAATTCACAAATTTGCGGACCAAACAACAATAATATATTAAACTATTGACATTTTGATCACGAAACTTATAAATTTAATCTAGAATTGGATTTAACCCAACCAATTAATGAATCAAGCAACCCCAAGGTAACAAGGACATGAAGGACCTTTTGATTACACAATTAACTAAATCTTACCCGAGTTTTTGAATGCCACAAGATTGCGAAATCTTAAAAAGTTCGGTTGTTCCACACAAGAACAAATATTGGAAGTGGAAAAAGCCTCTCAAATTAATTCTCAAAATATCAAAGTTTGAAAAATACAAAGAATGAAATAGTCGTATTTATACTAAAACCTAGAAGACAATTAAAAAGGAATTAAAATCCTAAAAACCTATTTTTAAATAAAGTAAAACACGTCACAAATAACTAAAGATATTAAAAATAGTAGAATCCTAATTAAATCGGGAGACAAATCCTAAAGGACAACAAAAACTGTCGGCCATCATGGAATTCTGTCAATTTTTGGTAACTTACACAAAAGTGGAACTTTCTATCGAATTTATTGAAGTACGGATCACATCATTCCCTCCCTCTTTGAAAGGATTTGTCCTTGAATCTGTACCTAGTTCAAATACTTTGCACCTTCCATTTGCTTGATCAATGTTGAACTCTTGATTGAGCTTCGTGTACCTCGCGTTGCAATGGTTGATTGATTCCTATTCAATGCTCCAAAGTTGCTCCATTTGTTGTACATCAATGAAATACTTAAATGGTGCTTTCTCATGCAATAAATTTTTATATTCCTTCAACAAGGAATATTTCAAACTGGGGAGGGATATGTTAGCCTTCACCAACTCTCTTCCACCACCAAGCTCACTCTTCTTTGCATATAAGCTCCCCTTTTCGTTTTCCTTTCATTTTTCCCTCATCGCGTTTAAACCTCAATTGATCATCATACACTTGTTGTGGTGTCAAAGTGACGAGTGTAATTGTTTTCCCATCCAAGTCAAAGTTGTACCTATTTCTAAATCCACCATGCTTCGCTTTCCTATCGTATTGCCAAGGCCTACCCAATAATATATGCCCCGCATCCATAGGCACAACATCACACAACACTTCATCATTATACCTCCTAATTGACAAATTCAATAACACCCTCTTGTTCACTTTAACCTCTCCATGATCATCCAACCACTGTTTACGTGTTTAATTGTTCTTAAGCCTAACTTCTCGAGTAATGTGGTACTAGCTAAATTTGTCCAACAACCTCCGTCAATTATTAAATTACATATCTTATTTTCCATGTGGCATCATGTGTGGAAAATATTCTCCTGCTATTGCTCCTCTTCATCCACCTTGATTTGCGAACTGAGTGCACGCATCACCGTCAATGCATCCCTTTCAATCGGATACTCCACCCCGTCATCATCACTAACATATGCTAACTTGGGCATTCCATCTTTATCACTGTCACTTACCACTTTCTTGTTGTCTTTAAAATCATGGCTCGTTTGTTTGGACACTAAGAAGCAACATGTCTTGTCCCCAAGCACTTGAAGCACTTGATGTCCTGATTCCTAGGTTGCTATGGTTTCGCCTTTGGTGCAACCTTCCCAGCGTTGTTATCCTTTTCCCTAGGTAGTTCAATTTTATTGTTGACAACAGCCCCATCAACCTTCTCTTCATCCCACCTAGACCTCCAAGATGAATTAGGCCTCTGTTGATTCCTAGCTCCCCCGTTTCTCTTCAACTACCTCTCAATCTTCATTATTGCATGAAACATATCCTCTAGTTCCAAGTAATGCTGCAATTCAACAACATTGGCGATGTCCCTTTTCAACCCATTCAGGAATTGTGCCATGGTGGCTTCCCGGTCCTTCTCCACATTAGCCCGAATCATTAGAATTTCCATCTCTTTATGGTAATCCTTCACACTCCTTGACCCTTGGTACAAACCCTACAACCTTTGATGAAGCTCCCTATATTAGTGGCCAGGCAAAAACTGTTTTCTCATCACCGCTTTCAACTCATCCCAAGTAGTTATCGGCCTCTCCCTATTCCTCTACCGTAAAGTGACCACCTGATCTCACCAAGTGATGGCATAATCAGTGAACTCCAAGACTGCAAGCTTCATTTTCTTCTCCTCCAAGTAGTTGTGGCACTCAAATATCAACTCTACCTTTTTCTCCCACTCAAGAAATGGCTCTGGGTCATTCCTAACCCGAAATGTCGGAATTGACATTTTAATGCTACCCATACCTCCATCACCGTCATCTTTCCCATAGTTTCTACCCCTCCATTCAAACCTACTGCCTCTATTCCTCATTCATCACATCTCTACTTCTTCAAATTCATCATCATCCAATTCACTGCCATACTCATATTCATTTTGCATATCCATCCTAGGCTTTCATCTAGCCGGCCTCCTAGCATGTGGTATGTCTACCCATTGACCTCGACTAAGATTTATAACCATAGTGTCTAGCATGTCCAACATATTCTCCACACTAATTATCATACGCTCAAACCACTGCATCATATCGTCTGTCATGTTATTTTGATTTCCCATCCTACTCGAAGTGGATCCTTCCCGTTCTGACATTCTTACAAATTTTCTGCCTCATCAAAATTTCACTCGAGAATCACTCAATGTTAGGCTTTACCCTCAATTGAACTCACCACTCAGCCTTTTACCTCTCAATTGCTTCCAATCAATGACCTCAAGAACAATTACTCAAAGTAAAATTGTGTGGTATTAGAAAGTTGAAGGACTAAGAAATTAAATAAAATTTTTTGAGGTACAAAAAAAAAATTTTTAACCCGTGAACAGTAATTTTTTTTTTCTTTGCAAAAACACAAAACAAATAAACTACCAAAGACAAAAAGATATAGGACTCAAAATTAATGGGAAAGTCGAAGAACAACGAAGAACAAAACAAAGACTCCAAAATAAGAAGAAAAAACAAAGGGATATAACTTTGATTCTGGTGCCTAAGCTCTAATAGCACCTGATGTGAACCTGGATTGCTAGATCACTATTAAACCCACAAAGAAAATGATACAAACCCCAAGAAAGCCAAAAATCAAAGTTTAGGACTCAATTCACAAATTTGCGGACTAAACAACCAATAGTATATTAAACTATTGACCTTTTATCATGAAACTTATTAATCCGGATTTAGATTTAACCCAACCAATTAATAAATTAAACCCCAAGGTAACAAAGACACGAAGGACCTTTTGATTATACAATTAACTGAATCTTACCCGAGTTTTTTAAATAAAGTAAAACGCACCCCAAATAAAGATATTAGAAATAGTAGAATCCTAATTAAATAAGGAGACAAATCCTAAAGGACCACAAAAACTATCGGCCATCATGGAATTCTATCAATTTTTGGTAACTTGCACAAAACTGAAACTTTCTGCCGAATTTATTGAAGTGTGGATCACATCAGTACACCTAGGCATCTATACTCTACCTTACCAAAAGAAACTCAACGCACTTAAAAAAAAAAAAAACATCTTTTGCGACCACAAAGGTTAGGGCTCAGTTTAAATTGACCCATGCACCACAAGTTTACTCCAATCACCAATTATCAAAAGAATTCAAAAAGGAAATGGTGAAAGTAGCACTCATAAAATGAATAGAAGAAAGAGTTAGTTACTCCAATACACTCACAAAAGAGGCTTACAAAGAGGAAGAAGATAACCCTACATGGCTTCCTCACACAACTCATAAACCACACATGCTCACAAAGATAAAGGAGAAAACGATTGTCTCTCTTTCTCCTCACTATCACATTCTTCTCACCATTCACAGAGCAAAATGAGTAAGTCACAAATCTCAACTCGCTATGCATGCAAACATATTATACAAAGTAATAAGATCACTCTAATTCATGCAATTACATACATCAAAATTATTGAAAGTGTAACATATCAACGCAACAAAATTAAGCAATCATATGCCTGCAAAAAAAAGGATTACGCAGAGATGCACATGCAGTAACTAGATTTATTTTCAATAAAAATCACTAGGGTCATCATCACTCAATCCAATGACAACATTTACCCCACCTCTCTCCTTATCTTTCCTTTTTATTATAATTCATAGGACAATCTATTTCACCATGTCCAAATTTACCACAGTTAAATCATATCTTACTTTTCGCACTTGCCTTAGACCTACACATGCCATCAATACCAAATAATGATCACAAGCAAAGCAAAGCATAAACATAATTCACATAGAATGGTCAACTAAACTTTCCTAAGGTCACATGCAATTCTAACATTGTAGAAAAGTTAGTAACAAATTTACAAAGAATTCAAGGCAAATAATTCCTAGGTCTAATAGCAGGCAATGGTTATCCCTTCACGGTAACTCCAAACCTAACATCACCCCCACATGGACTTCTAATGAGAAAAATAAATAATTACACCCGATAGTAGTTTAACTACAATAATAAAAGGTAAAGAACACGATATCGAGAGGACCACATCTGAAGGTCCGTAAATATCAAGAGATGTGAATTCAATGCTTTAGGACTACCGCTATCTGTTATAAAGTTTTAAGCAATCACGGTAATACAAAAACGGCACCCGAACGTCCAAGGGCAAAATCATCCAATTTTTACTATATTGCCCAAAATGAAATCTGACAACACGTATGGTCTGTATCACCACCCGTAACATTTTGTCTTCTGGAGTCACTACCTAAAACCGCCTGACGCACCCTCACGTAAGTCGTCGGAGTCCCTATGCGCCGTCACCGTCGCAAGCACCAGAGGTCACGCGCCACTTCACTTGAGTTGTCTTGGTCTCCACATCATGCCAGTGGTCACCATTTCTCCAACCGATTTGTGGTTTAATTGAAAAATGTAAAAACCAATCTGGCTAGAAAATTTTAAAAATTGGAAAATTTTGGCTTCTATTTTTTGCCCTTTTTTAGATCCGTTTTCAGCAAATGTTGCTTGGGTTTTGCCCTAAAAAATCACATATTTCTTAACAACACAAGCTCTGATATCATTTTCCATGAAAATCCCTCAAGAAATCTCTGATTCTAGGCTCAGAAAATAACCAAACAAACACCAATCAACCGGCTCAACCCAACAACCCTTAACACTTTGGTTACCTTAGTCTTACCTCCACAAAGGAGACACTTGGTGGTGGTACTTGCCAGCTATAAATGTAGAAAGAAAAAAAACATTGGTTGAATCTCTCTGGAATTCACCCTAAAATCGGATGCCCTTTCACTCCTCCTTCGGCTACCTCTCTCTTGCAACAATACACACCCACATAGAGAAAAAACATACAACTATGTTTATATAGGCATTAGGTTTAGTTTTTAGCCAACACTTACTCATAATAGGCCATGTCAATGGGCTAACAATAACCAAATCCATACATTAACCAAGCTACCAACCCAACTCAAACTTAGGCCCTTCAAAGGTGTGTTAATTGTTTTCGAGTCGAGCCATCACTTTGGTGCTGATAAAAAAATCGACAACTATTTTAAATCAACACTCGAGATTTATTGGGTATCAAAACCGAACAGGTAATTTTGTGAAGCGATTATGGAAGAGTTCTTCACAGATATTCCCAAAACATAGGCAAGTCAGTCAACTCCTTTAGGTGGAGAACCCAATATGTGTGAGCAAGGTTGATCATCTTCAGTCCTTCTGTGCTAAGGGAATTGTTGGGCATTGGTAAAGTTTTAGAAACGAGTGATGAAGAATTGACAAATAATGGTGTTTCCTTGGATGTGATTGGGATGAATTGGCTAGAAAACATTGACAATTTACCTACTACCAAACTTGTGTCAAAGTATAAAATCATTGAATTCCTCATTCATAACCATGATACACTGACCCACTACTCTAATATGTCACATGAGAGGAAAGTTATGTTGTAAAATAGGAATTTGAGGTTGGGTTAGATTAGATAAAGTTGATTATTAGAAGGATCATCTGTAAGGGACCCAAAAGAGCCAAATAGTACAAACATCCCTATCCCTAGTTTGGTCCACCATTTCCTAGTTGATTTTGGAATTCCTACATTGCCCATGACTAACATTCTAGAGATATACCCATTCTAGAGATGTCAGAATTTGCTAATTTGAATGGATGCCAAATCCAATTTCCAGAGTGTTCAACATGTGTTGACTTCGAAGAATTCTGAAAGACTGGAGATTACTATGAAGCAGTTCACGATTGTCAAAAATCAGGTGGTTTAATTTTCTTGTGTACTCAAAAATTCTGAAATGAGTTTAATGTTTTTCACATGTTTTTGGAGAGACTTACCTACCTGGGTGATGGAATAATTAAAGAAGCATGGAAGAAGAGTGACATTGGCCTTGCAGAATATCAACCTCAGGATACACCTGCAAGTTCTACCCAAGTTGTACAGCTTTTGACCTCTCTCTAGGTCAGACTAAAGCTGTGGATACTTCAGAACCTATTGCTTTCCGCAAACATGGTGATGATCCCTAGACATTTGGTACAAAGAAATCAAAGAAGCAGTTATGCCTTCTAGTTCTACCCCCTGATCTCTAACTTCTTTGCTAACACTACACCAAAAATCACTTTTGCAACGGGCAAAAAACGTTGCTGTAAACCTATCGCAACGTTCAAGCTTTTGTTGTAGGTTTCAATGTTGCCGTAGAGCGAAGAGTTTTAGCAACGTTCATTGCGCGTTGCGGAAACTTGGTTTTGGCAACGTGCATTGAACGTTGCCAAAACATCTTTCGGCAACGTTCATTGCATGTTGCGAAAATCCAGTTTCGACAACGTGCATTGAACGTTGCCAAAACACCCTTTCAACAACGTGAAATGCACGTTGCAAATGAGGCTTTTGATAACGTTCAATGAACATTGCAAATGAGACTTTTTTGCAACGTTCAATGAACGTTGCCGTAGGTCGTTTACAATTTTTTTTTTTCTATTTGTATAACAATTTACCAAATCAACCACAAAATGAAAAAGACTTTTTAGGCCTTCAATTGATATAATTTTATTAATCCATACCAAATAGTCAAAATACATCATTGTAATAAATCGAAGAACATATTGCCCATCAAATAAACATCATCTTACACTCCTCTTAAACAACAAAAAATTATTGTATAAAAGAAGATAATTTAGAACTTGTTGTCTTCAAATCGTTGGGTTGGCTAGCTCTAAAAAATCATTTCCGTTACTTTCTTCTTGGCCTGCACCTATCTTTTGAATGCAATGGGTAAATTCAACCTTCATGATCGCCACAGAGAAGCTTGTCCTCAGAAAACTTAGATCGAGTATGAATCTGAGTTCAGATAATACAATAGAGATTTAGTTATCTATTGAAATAAGTTAAAGGCTGAAGAAAACATAAACTGGCTGAAGGCGTAGAATATGTAACAGATTTTTATGAATGTATTGGTCAAGACTAAAATTGGTCCATAGACTGATGATGCTTGTACTTAAAGAGAACATGAAAACTCACGGCCAATATGTTATCAATCATACTTCAAGCAATCTACTCCAGAAACAATTTGGTCATGATGTCATAAGAGAAAGAAAAGAAAGAAACAAAGCAATAATCAGAAAAAGCTTTCTCACTAAAGACAGGTATGACAACTCGTGCAAATATTACTAAGTTCAATATAACATCTACTACGAAAACACTAGAACATAAAATGAAAGTCAAAATTCTTGCTGATAAATTTCATATCATGGCTAGCATCATGAATTGTTACTAATTCAAAAAATAGCGCATATACACAAAAAAGACAAAACAAAATAATTTGCAAAGCATCTTCTTTATCGCATCTTACTATTGCCCCCATTTAATCAAAATACTATGTATATATTTATCCTTTGATAAGCCCTATTCTTCCCATTCTCACTAGTGTCATCAAGGCGACATGATATATATCTTACATGCTAAAAATCTAAATACACCATCATCAAGCTCTATTTTCAAAACTGCTATTACACAAAAATTTAAACTATTAATTTCAAAATTGGTCGAACCAATCAATTTAGACAGAATTTAGTGGAGGTAGTCAAAATACAGATGTATATCTATTTAACTGTAGGGAAAGGCAAAAGGTGGATGCATGAAAGTATCGTACATGAATTGATCTTTTCGCAGACTCGGGAAATTTCATCTGGCCTTTTGTTACTTGACTTTTTAAGGGAGAGAATATAAAAACTCACATTCCTAATTCATTTTTAGGGATAAACACTTCATATAGAAATTTAAATAAATAAGAAAAGAATAAAGAAGCAAAAAAGAAAAAAACTAGTCGATCGAATTGCTCACTCTCTCCAACCACACCTCCATTCTCTGAACTGAACTGAAGAGAATGAAGAGCGTGAGGCAAAGCTGGACGCTTGTTGTCCATGTCTGATGGAACCAGAACGGAAATTCTCCAATCCGATAAGCATCCACAAAGACATAGTTCATTATTTCACCACTTGAATGAATCAGCTTAGCAGCATTAGACAATCTCAGTTGCATCTTGTAAATGGCTGCTGTTAGTAAAGATCTTACCTTTAGACCAATTAGTCGGCTCCTAAAGTACCGTTGTCTTTGAGATAAGGATTCAAGGCTCTTCGTAAAGAAAAGCAATATGGCCAATACATATCCCTCGTACTTAAAACTTTCTTTACCTTCGGCAATATTGATGAAGGCATTAAGAAGAAGCAGACCAGCAGAAAGAGTAATTACCTTTAGCAGTGCAAAAAACCCAGACACGAAGATCTCTTTCTAGTAGCATATAAGGATAGTCTTTAAGATTGAGGGTTTGACTGATGGATTGGTATGTTTTTGTCTATTAAAAATCTCTGTGAATAGCAAGTAACACGACTGTGCTCGATCATCCTCTCCTAACTTTGGTATATCCTCGTCCTCAAGAGTTTTCTCCCTTCCCCTTTTCATCAGTGGATTCAACCACCAAAATGATAGTTTACTGAAAAATCCGGCTTTTGCAAATAGAGTGACATCACTGATAGAATGAGTTTTACAGGCGCCATTTTCGGCACCAATGAGCATAAAGATCATTTCCATCATTATCTTCATATCGGTAGCTTGTACAAGTACAAAACAACAACAAACTAGATCCAACTAAAGACAGAACATCTAAAACTATCTTAATCAACAGCTTCTTTCTAATAACGGCAATAACAATGGACGCAGCACAAGTAATTCCGGCAAATATGAAAGCTAGAATGGATAACAGCCTCAAAGGAACTCTTGAAAAATAATGTCCCCTAAGGCTCATAGTTAAACTAACTAACAACCATATTAGTCCATGAAGCAAGAACATGGTCCACCAATGTAGAGGTAGAAGAGTTCGAGTGTTCCTCAACCTTTCTTCTAAAATCCAAATTCCCAAAGACAAATAAATCAATCCTAGGAGACCATTATAAATTGCTGAAATTAGCCGCAAAATTGATATGCCAAAAATCGAGGCAATCGTCTTCTGAGATTTTAACGATGTTTTGTAGAACATATTGAACAGGAGCATGATTAAGCGAAGAACATCACAACAAACTGTCAATGAATGATTAATACACATAAAGGAGAGAGATTTAAATGCTAAATCATCACCGCACCCCATTCCACTACCATCTGAACAATTATATGCTCCACAAAACCCAGTCTATAAATCCTCCATCTCTTTTAGTAACCTGAGTTGAACAACTAAAACAAATTCAAATTAGCAAGCAAATCCAACACGAAGAAAATATAAGAAATCGACACTATATATTACAATTATCTAACCAAAAATTTCTTATTCAAATCGAACGAGTTCACATATAGTCAGTCTCAAACCAACATAATCCTAAATTTAAAATTAATAAAAAATAAAAAATGTATCCAGTGATTTCGACTCACTTAATGCACAAGAAGCAATGTAACCTGTAATTGAAAAAAAATTGCACGATAGATTAACTCAACACCAAAAAACAGTACAATAAAAGAGAAATGAGACATTTTATAATTCAATCTATGGTTACCTTCTTCGAAAAATTCGAAAACACCACCAATCCATTCATCGTCTTTGGTTTTTTCCTTGTCGTTGGAATTACTGCTACTGCCTTCCTCCTGATTATTTTCAACTTCGATTGTTTGGTCGGGTTTGCGAATATCTGGCTTATTACAGTAGCCTTTCTTGAAGAACTGCCCAAAATCTACCGTTTTCTCCATTCCTGAAGGCATAAGCATGTCTTCAACTGAGTCAGTTGGCGGGGAGAGTGAGTTGTGGTGGGGAGAGTGAGAACGGTGATGGGAGAGTGAGAGAGGGGGAAGAAATTAGGGCCACTTTGAGTTTATACCAAACTAACAAGGTCGGGTCCGAGTCGGGTCGATTTGGGTTTTGTATGATTTTATATTTAACGTTGAATTTAGTTAATTTACTACAAAGAAATTAATGACAACGTTCAAAGAACGTTGCCCAGCTAAAACAAAGCAATGACAATGTTCAATGAGCGTTGCTAAAATATATACAGCACGTGCATTGCCCATTGCAAAAACTTGTTAACAACGATGTTCAATGAACGTTGTCGTTAACAAGTTTTTGCAAGGGGCAATGCACATTGCCAAAAGTAATTAACAGCAACATTCTTTAAACGTTGCTAAAACATCTATAGCAACAGTCAATGCACATTGCCCAAAAAAAAAAAAACAACAACGGTCTTTGAACGTTACAAAATGGGGTATTAGCAACAACCACTCAAAGAACGTTGCTAAATCTTAATTTTATCAACCAATGGCAACACGCATCTACTGAATGTTGCAATAAACCTCTTTTAGCAACATAAAATTGGTGAATGTTGCCATTTAAACGTTGTAAAATGCCATTTTTCTAGTAGTGTAACTATTTGATGCGGTTCTGTATAACTCTTAACTATTTGTCTCACACATATGAATTACTGCAATAGCTTGATATATTTGTGGCTGGTTGGTTGTTTCGTTCCCCTAATTTTATAATAAACTTTTAATTTCAAAAAATGGGGAGTAGATGAAATCTTAGTGTTGATGTGGTTGAAAATAGGAAGTCTTGGTAGTATAAATTTGATGAACTTTAGTATGCAATATTGGTGAATTACTTTTATGCTATTATTGCTTGTTAAGATTTATTGCGTATTACTTTGTGTAGCATTACTTGATTCATGATTTTTTGTTCATAAAAGTGTGTGAGTTCGGGTCTGGGAGGCTACACACTACTTCAACTTTTAAGATAACCAAGTTTACGTTCCAGAAAAATTATTAATTCAACATTACATGTTGAATCGACATACAAGTCAAGTTTCCCTATGTTTGAATGTTGTAATTGTAATATGAAAAACAGTAACAAACACACAATTTGTTGACAAAGAAACCCAACACGGGAAAAATTTTAAGACCAAGCCAATTACCTCCACTATAGACAATCAATGATACAATGCGTTCCAGTCTATCAACTTCCACTAGTTCTATCTGTTGTAAATCATGTAATCTCTAAGATCTACTATCAATCTTCCAGTCTCATGATCTGCTACTGTATATACTGTCTAGCCATTCCACTAGACTTCCTGATCTACCTCTTACAGCCTTCAAGATCTGCTATCTTCTTCCATCCTTCAGATCTTATACCAATTGTCTCTTCCAAGTGGAATTTCAAGAACCTCCTATTTGTGTGCTCTTCTTGCGCTTGAAGTCCACCTCTCTTAATCATCACTAAGAGAGTCTCTTCCTTAAAGAATTAAGGAAACCAGGTGTTCTACATTACAAAGATGCATGCTTTCCCAAAATTAGGTTGCCGGATTTCAAGAATGAATGACTAATTCCACCAGTTGAATTGTGTTCTTGGATCTCTCAAAAATAATATGAAAGTGTTTCTCAATAATAGCACAATGTAGCAACCTTTAGAATTCATCCATGACTTTTATATTTATAGTTGACGGCGAATAGGTGCCATGGGCCATGTAAAATTCTCCAAGATCGTGACCTAGGATTTGGCTACATAACACTATTGCTCGAGTAAAAACTCGACGAAAAGCGAGCGACAAGTTTATTATTTTTCATGCTCAAGCAAAAACTTGGCGAGCAGTTAGCAAAAATCCAGTTGGTCTTCTACCTTGTTCCAAACTCAAACCCTAGCCTAAACTATCTATACAAATTGCAACCCAAGTCCTTGACTTTTTATGTATGATCAATTAAGTCCTTTTTGTTCACAGAATTGCTAATTACAATATTGGACGTAACAAAGTGTAAGTTGTTGACCTATGGTTGACTTCTCGTTTTGATTATCACCAACAAATTACATTTATATCTAACAAGTTTACTTGAGTGTTGATAGACAACATGCAAACCGAACTTTGAAGAGGCAAAGTGACAATCAAAAGAAAATCAACATTGTGGAGAAGTCTAAGTATGGCATACACGTCAAGACAAAGAGCCATATTGAAGATAATAGACTTAGAACTTTTAATCTCATATGTAAGGGTCATATGCTTCAATAGTTTGGCAATATATCGTAAAAAAGGCACGAGTGTCGACTTTATACGCAAAAATCTATTATTTTACCAAAACATTTGCAAAATATTTTTTCAAGATAATGGATTCAATCTTATTCCATGAAATGACAATTATTTTGAAAAATCATATATAAATATTTTTCAAAGCATTACCTTTATTAAAAGATCAGAGAAAATTGGTTTCTACAGAACCGAACGTCCGATAGAAAAAGGGTAAAAAAATTTAATCGTTTTGACTTATGAAAAACAATGGCTAGTGGAACGTCCGGTACAATAGCGGATGTCCGATACACCTCATCCATTATTACAGTTTTTTTTTGCGGTTTCACTGCTACAAGTACCTCTTCATTTTCTCATTTGTACCAACCCTTTTTGGAGCATTAAGTGAGGTTTTTATTGATTTCAACTACTCTTTTATCTTTAGAAAATCAAACTATTTACATCTTGAAAAACTCTTGAGTGAACAAAATTATTATAAATCTTTCAGCTCAAGTTTTTCAAACTAACACTTGAGCTATACTTATTGCTATTAAGCCTACTTCTCTGATCATTCCATTTATTAAGAGAGAAGTTTTTCTATTGTAATATCTCCATCTCTTATTTTTGATTGTGGGTCATGTTGAGGTCCCGAAAAGCAGAACGTTGAAAAATGATCAGTGCTCCTTGGTTGTAAGTCACTGAAAACTTTGTAGAAGGTTGGATTGCACGATAAGTCAATCACATTTAGTGAAAAACGCATTGCTCGTAACAGAGAGTTTGGTAACGAGGGACGTAAATCATGATTGGATCAAACCTCCATAACACATCATTTGCATCCTCTATCCCTTTCTCTTGTTATTTTTCAAAGTTATCTTACTTGCACTTTATCTTATTTGAAAATTGTTTATATTAGCACTTATTATTGAAAAAGATTTAATTAACCAATTCATCCCCTCTTGGTTAGTCATTCTTGGGCTTTCAATTGGTATCAGAGCCAGGTTCTCACTTTTAAAAGATTTTACAATCAATAGTGATGGCTAACCAAGTTTTTCAAAATCTTGAGGGACATTCTACAAACTAAACCCCCCTCCCTTCTTTGACGGCACACACTATAATTATTGGAAAGTTAGAATGATGATATATGTGCAATCCACTAATTATAATATTTGGGAAATTATTGAATTTGGTCCATATGTCCCTACCAAAACTATTAAAACAAATGGTAGATCGGACAAAACTATTTCTAAAACTAGGGAAGAATATGATGAAGAAGACAAGAGAAAATTGTCCTTAAATGTCAAGGCTAAGAATTTGCTTTATTGTACACTTGATAGAAATGAATTTAATAGGATAAGCACATGTAAATTGGCATATGATATATGGCATGCTCTTGAAGTCACTCATGTTGGCACAAGCAAAGTTAAAGAAACAAAAATAAATTTGTTCGCTAAAGAATTTGAAAATTTCTTCATGAAACAAGATGAGCCTATTGTTGATATGATTACACGTTTTACCAATATTGTAAATGGTCTTAAAGGTTATGATCGTAAATTTACTAACGGTGAACTTGTATATAAAATGCTTAGATCCTTGTCGGAGGAATGGAGCCCGATAAAAATATTGATCGAAAACACCAATGATATAAATGCATATCCTTTGGAGGAGCTCTATGGCATATTAATGACATACGAGCTAAATAAAGCCGAAGTTAAGAAGAAAACAAGAGAAAGCAAGGAGGAATAGAAAGAGCCTTCCAAGCGACAATTTGCCTTGAAATCGGAAATTGAAGAAGGAACTTCAAAAGAAAATATGAGCGATGAAGAACCAGATGACTTTGTTCTCTAGTCAAGAAATGGAAAGGTCTTCGTAGTAACTGAAAGTTTCAAAAGAAAGAAGAAAAGGGCGAAAAAAGAAAAGCAAAAAGACTATTTGCTATGATTGTGAAAAGCCAGGCCACAAGAAAATCGAGTGTCCAAACAAAAAGAAAAACTTCAGGAAAAAGGCACTTCAAGCCACATGGGATGATAGCAATGACGAAGAACAAAATATTTTTCAAGATGAAGTGGCAAATATGTGCTTCATGGCAATTGAAGACCGTTGCTATCACAAGAATTGCAAAACCTTATACCCTAATATTCTTGCAGAATTAAGTCCCGGGGTTTTATATTGCAGCGCAAAGAGACTGAGGGGCACTAACATTAATTAAGCAACCTGACTTATATGATCCTCTTCCCTTGCTAGGTATGTTTAGATGAAAAATATTCTTATGATGAGCTTTCTAATTCATATGATGAAATGCTTGAGAAATTTGAAAAACTCGCCTTAAGTCATGCTATTCTTACAAAGAAAAATTCTTTGTTGAAAGAATAAATAAAGAAAATCTTGAAAAAGCAACAAGAAAATGTTGATCATGATTTTGTAGTAAAAGAGAACATTGCTTTGAAAGAAAAAGAGGATGACTTAACAAAAATTATTCATAAATTCACCAAAGGGAAGAAATATTTTGATTTAATGCTCGGTAGTCAAAAATGCATTTTTGATAAAGGAGGAAGAGGATATAAACACTCCTTAAAACAAAAATCCCTTAAAAATATATTTGTTAAAGCTTCTAATACTACATGTAGTTTTTGTAACAAAAATGGACATGTGGCCTTCAATTGTCTAGCTAAAAAGAAGTTATATTTTTAAAAACAATTATAAGTGAATTCGGGAATCCACAAAAACTAACTACCGAGGACCCAAGTTTATATGGGTACCAAAAATCAAGACTTGAATTTTTCTTGTAGGAACCAAAGAAAACTAAAAGCAAATGCTTCTTAGATAGAGGTTGTTCAAAGCATATGACTGGAGATCTATCCTTGCTATCAAATTTCAATGAGAAGAATGGAGTACATGTAACTTTTGGAGACAACGCCAAAGGCAAAATTATTGGTATTGGAAACATTGGTAATTACTCATCTCCTTCAATTGAAAATGTTCTTCTTGTTGATAATCTCAAACATAATTTACTAAGTATTAGTCAATTATGTGATAGAGGTTATAACATAAAATTAGATTCTTCAAAATGCATTATTAAGGATTTTACATCTAAAGAGGTGATTTTCATAGGAAGCCGAAGTAAAGATATTTATATTATAAACATTGATTTTGAAAATAATGAAAATTGTTTACTTAGCATGAAAGAAGAATCACGGCTATGGCATAGAAGACTTGGGCATATAAGCATGGATCTTCTTTCAAGAATTTCTAAAAATTGTTTTGTAAAAGGTTGCCAAATTTGAAAAAGATAAAATTTGTGCTGCTTGTTAATTTGGGAAACAAGTGAAAAATCCTTTCAAATCTAACCTTTATGCTTCAACTACAAAACATTTACAACTTCTCCATATGGATCTTTTATGACCTTCTAGGACGCCTAGCTTAGGCGGTAAACATTATGCCTTTGTTATAGTCGATGATTTTTCAAGATTCACTTGAGTTATGTTTTTAATCTTAAAAGAAGAAGCCTTGAAAGTTTTTAAACATTTTTGTAAGAAAGTTGAAAATGAAAAAAACTATTCTATTACAACAATTAGAAGTGACCATGATGGAGAATTTGATAATGTTGGTTTTGATGATTTTTGTAAAGAACATGCATACGAACATAACTTTTCAGCTCCTAAAACACCTCAACAAAATGGTGTAGTAGAAAGGAAGAATCGTACATTGCAAGAAATGCCTCGGACTATGTTAAATGAAAATAATTTGCCTAAGTACTTTTGAGCCGAGGCTGTCAATACCGCTTGCTATGTCTTTAATAGACTTTTAGTAAGCAAAAAGAAAACTAAAACACCTTACGAACTTTGAAAAAATAGAATTCCAAATATTAGTTATTTCAAAGTTTTTGGATATAAATGTTTTATTTTAAATACAAACGACAATTTAGGAAAATTAGACTCCAAATCCGATGTTGGAATTTTCCTAGGATATTCATCGACTAGCAAAGCTTATAGAGTTTTTAACAAACGAACCCTAGTCATTGAAGAATCAATGCATGTTACTTTTCACAAGACTAACTCTTTTGATCGAGAGAAAGGTAGTGATGATGATGTAGGTTTGGAAGCTCCTTTTGAACAAATGAAAATTCAAGATCAAAATAAAGAGATACCAAATGAAGAAGAGGAGAAATCGAATGATCAAGAATATGAAGAAAGATAAACCGAAGAACAAAGTGATCCTCCATTACCAAAGGAATAGAGATTTGTTCCATCTCATCCAAAGGAGCTTATTATTAGTGATCCATCGAAATGTATTACTATTAGAACTTCTTATAAAAATCATCTCCGTAGTTGTGCATTTATTTCTCAAACCGAACCAAAAAATTTCAACAAAGCTGAATTTGATGAGTTTTGGATTCTAGCAATGCAAGAAGAATTAAATCAATTTGAAAGAAATCACGTTTGGAATTTAGTCGTTAGACCAAACCATCATACCATTATTGGTACCAAATGGGTTTTTAGAAACAAGAAAGATGAAATTGGAATTATTGTGCGTAACAAAGCTAGATTAGTAGCTCAAGGCTACAATCAAGAAGAAGATATCGATTTTGAAGAAGTATTTGCACCCGTAGCAAGACTAGAATCCATTCTCATGCTTCTTGCATTTACATGTTTTAAAAATTTTATACTTTACCAAATGGATGTTAAAAGTGCATTCTTAAAGGTTTTATTCTAGAAGAAGTATTTGTTGAGCAACCTCCCAATTTTAAAGATCACAAGTATCCAGATCATGTTTTTAAACTAAGAAAAGCTCTTTACAATTTAAAACAAGCTCCAAAAGCTTGATATGAACGTTTGAGCAAATTTCTTCTTTCAAACAGTTTTTCGATTGGAAAAGTAGATACTACTCTCTTTGTAAAAACTCTTAAGAAGGATTTGCTTATTGTTCAAATTTATGTTGATGATATTATTTTCAGCGCAACAAATACTATGAGTAAAGAATTTGAACTAGCATGATGGGTGAATTAAAATTCTTTCTTGGTCTTCAAATTAAACAAAAGAAGGAATCTTCATAAATCAAAATAATACATATTAGACATGCTTAAAAAGTTTGATACGCATGACATCAAATCTATTAACATGCCAATGAGCACGTCCTAAAAGCTTGACAAAGATTAGCAAGGCACATCCATAGACGTCACTAAATATCGAGGTATGATCGGATCCCTTCTTTACTTAACTGCTAGTAGACCCTATATTATGTTTAGTGCTTACTTATATGCTCGATTTCAATCAAATCCTAAGGAATCTCACTTACGTTCCGTAAAAAGAATTTTTCGATATTTAAGTGGAACTAGAACCTCAGGACTTTGGTACCCCAAAAGCACACACGTTCATTTAATTAGATTTTTGGATGCTGATTGGGTTGGATGTAGTGTTGATCGTAAAAGCACTAGCGAAAATTGTCACTTTCTAGGCTTTGCACTTGTGTCTTGGTCTAACAAGAAACAAAATTCCGTTGCACTATCCACGGTCGAGGTGGAATACATTTCGGCCACAAGTTGTTGTACCCAAACACTTTGGATGAAACAAACTCTTTGTGATTATCATTTGTCTTATGATCATGTACCGGTTTTGTGTGATAACACAAGTGCCATCAACTCATCTAAAAATCTCGTCTTGCATTCACGAACTAAGCATATTGAAATTTGTCACCACTTTCTTTATGATCATATACAAAAGGAAGATATCACTTTAGAATTTATCAAAACCATAGACCAACTAGTCGATATTTTCACCAAACCTCTACCGCATGATCGATTTTCTTATATTAGAAGAGGCTTAAGTATTATTGATGAGATTGATATAAATGGCTAAGGTTAATTTTTTTTTAAAAAAAGGGGGTTTACCGAATGCGTCCAACGGACTGTCCAGTAGAATGGTCTATACCAGAGAAGTCCAAGCGAATGTCCGGCACAAGCATCCGGTTTGGTAGAGAATTTTAAACTCTGCTGTATCTGACGTCTGGTACACTGCAAAATAAGATTTTTAAATCACGAACATACACCTTCTTCTATCATTTTTTCTTCTTCTTCGCGATTCCTCCTCTATACCCCATTCGACCTTCATCATTTGCACATTTTAATCCTTCAATTTCATACTAAATCAATTAACCCTCTTTCTCAACATCATTTTTTTACTTCACATACTTGAATTTCCTCCATTTTTCCCAAGTTTCGAAGCCCTAACCCCATTAGCTTCTAAATTCTTCAATTCTCACAATGGCGCGATCAAAGCGAGTAGGGAAAAGAACTAAAACAGCGGAAAGACGGCTTTCAAAACCATCGTCTAACGAAGAAATGAATTTCGAGCCCGAAGTGCAAGTAGACCCATTTAAAAAGTCACCCACTCTAATCGGTAAGAATGTAGATTTCACCACTTTCACTATCGAAGTACCTGCATTTCACATAGAAGAATTTTTCGAAAATATGGGTTGGATATTTGTTTGCACTTCAAAAGAACATGCCTATCCCCGACTCATGAAAGAATTTTATCACAAAATGGTTATCACACATCGGTCGGATGAAATTTCTTGTTTAATTAACAATGTATGTGTCACAATCACCAAAAACTTAATCTGTGGTATCCTTGAGCTTGATGAATGTGATATGAATTTTTTTTTTGTAAAGCTCATCCGACATTCGAAGGTTACTCCCCAGCCAATGCTTGTCGTCGTGTAACGGGGCAAGATTTTGAAAATATTACGAAAATTAGTGCAAATCAACACACTCTTCAATGCAAAGTTTTACAAAATATTATTACGCCTGTCATTCTACCTAGAAAGGGCCATTGAAATGAAGTGAACTACTTTGATCTTTTCATACTAGATTCATTCCTAAATGGACGAATATTAGATTTCCCGACCATTGCCGTTGGTCTCATGAAACTCATACGTACCACACGATATGCAAAGGCATTACCTTAAAGCATGTTACTTACAAAAATTTTTAAACACTTTGATGTTCCATTGCATGATGAGACCTTTGTTAAACTTTGTCCCACCGACACTATTAACATACAAACATTCAAACGCATGAAAATCACTAAATCACATAGTCAATGGGTGGCTCAAACAAAAGGGTTTGATACCCCTTCGGGACCCTCTACTTTGGCTTTTGAAGAAGAAGGTGAAGAAGATGAAGAAGAGGCAAAAGATACTCCTCATATTCCTAGTGCTCTATCCGACATTCCCGACTCAAGTGCTTCACATCCCTCGAGTGGTCATTTCACATTTACTGAGGACCACTATAATCTTCTAAATGGATGAATATATTCTCTTACAACTACCGTTGATGGTCTTGGTGGGATGCTTCATCATATTCAAGATCAACAAGCTCGGATTCAAGCTCAACAAGATGCCATTCTAGCACAGCAGACAGAAATGCAGGCTCGACAAAATGAGTTCTATGCACAGTTCTTTGTCCACTTTCCTCCTCTACCGCCTCCAGCTCCTTAGGCCTATCTAACTTTTGTTATCTCTTCACTTAAACTATTAACTTGTTTAATGTCTTTACTATGGATTTTGAATGTTACCTTCTATTGCACTTAGTATAATTACATTAGTTGCCTTCTTTATCCATTTTATATGTTGTTATAATTACAATTTTTTTTACGATTTTACTCCCATAAATACCTCTTCATTTTCTCATTTGTACCAACCCTTCTTTGAGCATTAAGTGAGGCTTTTATTAATTTCAACTACTCTTTTATTTCTTTAGAAAATCAAATTATTTACATCTTGAAAAACTCTTAAGTGAACAAAGCTATTATAAACTATTCAAAGTAACACTTGAGCTATATTTATTGCAATCTATTGAAGTGTTAAGCCTAATTTTCTCTCAATACTCAATTGTGATCATTCCTTTATTAAGAGAGAAGTTTTTCACTTGTAATATCTCCTTCTCTTATTTTCGATTGTGAGTCGTGTTGAGGTCCC
Source organism: Olea europaea var. sylvestris (assembly GCF_002742605.1). Taxonomy (NCBI): domain Eukaryota; kingdom Viridiplantae; phylum Streptophyta; class Magnoliopsida; order Lamiales; family Oleaceae; genus Olea; species Olea europaea. The sequence goes on along the minus strand of NC_036245.1, from coordinate 11,052,375 downwards.
GGAAAGAGCAACGTTGTAAAAGGATCGGTGCTCCTTGATTGTAAGTCACCGAAAGTTTTGTAGAAGGTTGGATTGCACCATAAGTCAATAACATTTAATGAAAAAGGCCTTACTCGTGACAGAGAGATTGGTAACGGGGGAAGTAGATCGTGATTGGATCGAACCTCCATAACACATTATTTGCATCCTCTATCCCTTTCTCTTGTTATTTTTCAAAGTTATATTGCTTGCTCTTTATCTTATTTTAAAATTGTTTATATTAGCACTTATTATTGAAAAAGATTTAAATAACAAATTCACCCCCCTCTTGGTTAGTTGTTCTTGAGCTTGCATAAGTGTATTTGAGCAAGGGGGGCCTATGTGTTCTATATGAGAACTGTCGGGGGAGGAGTAGTTCATGTGCATGATTTGTTCAACACTTGACACACACTTACAAAAATAACATTAAAAATTCAAAATTAGTTTTAGAAATTAAGCTAAGCCAAATTGGGATAGTGTTAGAAAAATATGTGTCATATTCTTTCATGTTTTTATTGGCTTAATATATATTTGACTTTTAAATGTCAAGAAACTTGCCAAAAACATGAAACATGGTACATGTCCAAATAGATAGTCAGTTTTAACTCAATGGATGGTAAGTATGTGCAACAAAATGTTGAGATTGCTATTTTTAGGATTTTAATGCTTAAAAATAGAAATGATTTTTTTGTTACCATAATACAGCTAATAGAGAATTATTTTTTTACCATCTTAGATATTCTCTCACAAGTTAATGGGTAGATTGATTTAACTATTAACTTTCCTTAAACCGACCTATTAATATATCAAGAATATCTTTTGCAATTTAATATATTCTTACCGTATTTAATGTGTACATTTTTAGGTGAAAATTAATTCCATTCTTATTGATTGCTTCCATAAGAGGAAAAAACAAGAATTAAATTACATCTTTGAAAAATCTTCTACACACGTTCATAATCTACTGTGTAAAGGGCTGTCGCATTCACAGAAGGGCAAACACACTTTATGCTTCAGTGATTATATTAAAAGCAAACCGTTATTCTTCAACTGTATTGGGAGAAAACAAATAAATTGTGTAAGTGTACAATTCTATTCATTAATCAAGCTAATTGATGCGAGTTAAGAATGAAAATTCTTAATCCACGTGGTAGTTGTTGCCAAATACAATAGTGAAGTGGCGTAAAGACAAAATCAGAGAATTTGATTCCACTTCTACAACAAGTCAAAAGAAGAAGAAAATAAAGAATTTATTGCTATAAAAGTGATGAAAAAAAGAAGAAAACACGGAGAAGTCAATAGACTTATGAATGTTTTATTAAGAACCAAAATCCTATATTTATAGGGCAGAATCAGGGATATAACGGTAATAATTTCTAGAGCTGCAGGGATATAATTGTCATTCACATCTAAACCCTAATAAACTTACTCTTTACAACATTCCCCCTTGAATAACACATTGTAAAATATATACCTCATTAAAACCTTGTTTGATAAAAACCCAATGTGAAAAAATCAAATGAAAGAAAAAGAGTACAGTTATTTTGGAGTACTAAAAATAATGCTACCTCATTAAAACCTTGTTAGGAAAACCCAGTGGGACAAAATCTAAGCGAAGAAAAAAGAGTACAGCTACTCTCCCTGATGTTGATTATTGAAGATGTTTGAGTCGACTCATTCCAATATCATAAACTAATTTCTCGAATGTAGATGTTGGAAGTGTTTTGTGAATAAATCGGCCATATTTTCACTTGAGAGAATTTGTTGGATATCAATGTCGTCATTCTTTTGAAACTCATGTGTATGATAAAATTTTGGAGAAATATGCTTCGTCCTGTTGATATAGCATCATTTGAGTTGTGCAATACAAACTGCATTATTTTCATAAAAAATTGTTAGCTATCCTTTATTAGAGTTAACCCACATGATGCTTGGATATGATGGGTCATTTCCTCAATCATACACATTGTTGGTTTGCTTCATGGATTTCAATAATTTCAAAATGATTTAAGGATGTTGCTGTCAAGGATTTCAATAATATAGTCGTTCCTCCACGTGTAAACACATATTCTGTTTGTGATTTAGTTTTATGTGGGTCATAGAGATAACATGTATTTGTATATCCCACTAAAGCGGATCCTGACTTTTGAGAATAAAATAATCACAAGTCAATAGTACTCTTTAGGTAATGAAAAATATGTTTAACACCATTTCAATATTTTTGAGTTGGTATAGAGCTATATTTTGCAAAGAACTTACAGATAAAGTTATGTCAAATCGAGTGCAATTTACAAGATAAGTTAATGCTCCAATTGCACTAAAGTATAGTACTTCAGGACTAAGAACCTTTTCTCCCTCTTCAAATGGACGAAATTGATCATTTTTCACATCGAATGATTGAACAACTATGGTGATGCCAGTAGATGTACATTATCCATATAAAAGCGTCTTGAAACTTTTTTTTTTTTTGTATACATAGATTGTTGAACATATAATCTTTTTGGAAAATGTTCAATTTGTAACCCAAAACAAAATTTGATTTTTCCCAAATCTTTCATCTCAAATAACCAGCAGCTTTGTTGAGATTTTCAGGAGTTCCAATTAAATTTAAATCATCAACCATAATTGCAAATCCAATATTTGTTTTCTTTATGAAAACATATGGGCAGATATGGTTAATTTTATAGCATTTATTCAACAAATATTTGCTAAGTTGATTAGACCACATGCGTTCATATTGTTTTAATCAATATAATGATCAGAGAACATGGGTCTCAGACATGTATCATTTGAGTTATGCTTCAAGCATATTAAATCTTTCAAAAATAACATTAATAATCATGCCAGATCAATTTACTATCACGTATTTCAAATTTCATGTATTGTCAAGATAACATGATATAGACTCGTGATTTCATCCATGATGATATTTGCGAAATTCATTGTATTAAAAGTCGTGCATTACACATTACGACTTCATTTTTCTCATTTTCTTTTCGTATAAGTATATACCTTTAGATTTTCGTACTACAAATCCAAAAATTTCGTGTTTATCTAGTAAATTCAATTTGAGATTGTGTCTCATTTTATTTGGCCAAACATTATTTCGATCGATATATTTCGACGCATTTATTTCAATTCCTTGCGATTCACATATGATACTGTATATCACGTACAAAATTATTTTCGACAACTTTTTCTTTCTCGTTCGATTCTATTTTTTTCCCATAATGATATAACTTATTTAGATGTCTTAATTTTCAACATATCAAGTACCTGAACCTCTTCTGAGATTTTATAATTTGTTATGTCTAAATACTCATTAAGAGTATATGCTTCCTTAATGAAATCATCTTTGCTAATTGCTCCATTTTCATTTAAAAATTTTTGTATTAGAATCGAACATCATCACGCTTCAGGTGTGCCATAGATATATCAAATATAATGTTAACAAATTATCTCCTAAGACATCAATTCGTATTGGAGCATTAAAAATTAGTGCGTGAGATATTGTTGATCTCTTTGATCAATATATGCATCTAAATAAATTATCTTTCGAACTTCTGATTTGAATGATATTTAGCAAGAATTTAGATGATGATGCATTTATACATTATTTTCAACTTCTTAATTCCTCCCCTAATGCTGAGAGAATTGTCTAATCAAATTGACAATTATTTTTTTAGTATTATCAAATATCGCCCATTTGAAATAATAGTTCAATCCACCTACTTACTCTCAGCATTCTTTATTTTTCCATCTCAGTGTATTGTGGTAATCAATTTTTACATATACTACACCATCAAAAATAATTAGATGAAAAAAATAGAATCTGACCATAAGCTGATTATAATATGGAGAACTGTGATTTTGGCATGATACGTAATAGAATTTCCTAAATAAAAATGCAAAATACTTTATTCTCAATTAAATTAATTGGAGGCATTTAACAAACAATAGTATTAAATCATTTATCAACATCTAGCATTAATAAGACATAGTCGTGATTATATAATCTGAAAATTATGCTCATAACTTGAGCAATAATTTTACAAAACTTTAGGTTGTGAGCATCATGTAATTATCTAATATTTGTATCAAATCTATTAGATAAAAATAATATTTAGATGGTTAACATGGAGGGTGACTGGCCCTATATATCACCCCAATTAATTTTCAGAAATATAAGGAATCCAATCCCTATTTTAGCTAGCGATGTTTAATTATCAATTGTCAATAAAGAGAACAAATAATATATAGGAATTCATTGGATTGAAAAATCTTCTGATTCTTCATTTAATATCCATTAAAAAATTTTAATTTCGCATCACTATTGGTCCAGTAATGGTCCAACTAATCATGCCAAATAATAAAATCAAATTGAACTTCTGATTCAATATAATATATAATTCAATTATTTAATCTCAAAAAATATGATTAAATATTATATAATCATATACAATTTAAGTAATCAAACTAATCGATGTTCTAAACATGAATTCCAAATAATAAATTTTTCGAAACATGTGCTCCTTTAAAAGCACGTTATATATATATATATGATCGCTCATTTAAAAGCAATATGTCAATACTCTTTTGGAATATTGAAAATTATAAGTCAAGCTTTTCGGGAGCAATCAAATATTATAATAAATTATACAATACTTTGCTCCTTGAGTGTAAAAATATAATTTACATTAGATTATATGTAATTATACTTTTCGAGAGCAAGTAAGATCTAACTAAAATATTAATGAAAATTATAATGTGCTATTTTCAAATCATATATATATATATATATATATATAAAGGAGCAATCAAATATTATAATAAATTATACAATACTTTGCTCTTCGAGTGTAAAAATATAATTTACATTAGATTATATGTAATTATACTTTTCGAGAGCAAGTAAGATCTAACTAGAATATTAATGAAAATTATAATGTGCTATTTTCAGATCATATTATATTTTACTATTACTTCTTCAAGAACAATAGATCATTATTTTTTCGAAATATGAAAAATTTTAATGTCATGATCTTCAAGAGCAATAACATATTATTGTTTACAGTAATAATTATGTAAGGATTTACTCTTCAGGAGTAAAACATAATTTTATGTTAGATCTTATATCATTATGCTCTTTAAGAGCAATAAAATTTGATCAGAACATCAATATCTAAATACGTATGCAGAATAATGGACACGTAAATAAATAGAGTAATTTGATTCGTGATTTTACATATAATCAATCAATATTCTTCTAGAATATTAAAATTATAATATCATATTCTTTTGAAGCAATTAATATTCTTTTTTAAAATATTAATAATATTGTGTTTCTTCAGAAACACCAACACAACTTCTTCTTCTTCTTCTTTTTCTTCTTCTTTTTAATATTATTTTTTATATGTATATAATGTGCTTTCTTTATGAACATAAAGGGACATATAACCTTCAAAAACATAAATACAATATTCTTCTGGAATATTGACATTAACGATTCATTCTACCTTTCGAGTTAAATAATAAAATTTATACCCTATATAAGTAACAATGAAATATTCTTCTTGAATATTTATATAACGTGTGTTGCGTTTCTTTGATAACATCAACATTCTATTCGTTTAAAGTAACTATAATTTAAATTATGCTTCTTCAGGAGCATTGAGTCAATATTCTTTTGGAATATTGAACTTGTTATATTATGCTCTTTATAAACAAGTAATGTTGTGCTTTTTCAAGTGCAACAACGAGCTATTTATAATAGATAGATATACAATTAGTATTCTTCTTAAATATTAATTATAATGTTGTGCTACTTTTAGAATAATAAGATAATAAATTCTTAATTTGAAGTTCATAGAATAATATCTAAAAATATTTAATTACCATATAGACATTATATGAATTTATATAGAAAAATTAATTACCAAACATGCATTAGAAAAAATAATCTCCATACATAGAAGTTAACAAAATTGGCTAAATCTTTTACCAACATGTAAAAGATACTAAATATGTATATGAATTTCACATATATAGAAATTAAAGATAGAACTAATACGCAACAGATTGAAAAGACAGAATTAATACTGAATAATACGTTAAAAAAATGATCGTGTATGAATAAAAAAATTTGAATTAATATGTGTTCAGATTACACATACAAACGTAAATTAGAATTAATATGCATGTTGATGAAAAGTAGAGAAGAAGAAGCAACCTCGTTTATGATACATATGTATATTGAAATATTTCACATGCTACCAAATTAATCTTAGTACCCGTGATACATATTTAAGTCTATAAAAATTATTACCTTCACTAAACTTTGAAAGAAGAAAACAGAGAGATGAAAAAAGAAGAAAATAGAGAGAAATCAATAGACTTATATATGTTTTATTAAGAACCAAAGTCTTATATTTATAGGGCGAAATCAGGTATACAAGAGTAATAATTTCTAGAGCTGCAAGGATATAATTGTCATTCATCTCTAAACCTTAATAAACTTACCTTTTGCTACAGTTATTCTTATGTTTCTTTTGATTGTTTTTGTTAATTTTGTGAAATTACAAAACTGCAACTATTGTATTTTTGATCAATTAAATTAGTGGATTATTTTACTAGTGGCATGGGGCCGTGGATATTCCTCTCAAGGGTTTACAACGTTATATCTAGTATTCATGTTTTAATCTATTAGTTAATTTTAACAATTAATTAAAATCATTAGAATATAGATTTAATCTGCTTGTTACAGTTAGAATGACGTAAAACTGGTTATAGAATATTCTGACCTTGTTGAAACTAAATTATTAAAAACGAATTTTTATTTACCTAGGTTTTAACCTCACTAGAAATATAAATACACAATTAAGTATCTAAGGCTTAGGTGGGGGAAAATACTTTTAGTTATTTTG
>NC_036245.1:11035318-11045004 GCF_002742605.1 Olea europaea var. sylvestris | reverse complement strand
AAATAAAACTAAAATTTAAATGAACCCACTTTTCATGATCTCATTAAATCAGAATTTTCCAAAATTTTCGACACTCTAATTTTCATGACTATTTAATGACATTTGATCCTATCTTGATCATTTCCAATTGAATAATGCTATTTGCAATTACTCACTGTCACAATTGCCCTAAATAGCATACATGTAATGATTGGTGATCTAATATATGAAGTAAGAAAAAAGTATCTCATTAATATATCAAAATCACAAATTGCCATGTGGGATGCCACTAGAGCGACTATGATTAACATTACTCTTTCCAATTATTGTGGTCCACAAAATATCCATTTATATACAATAATTATATTGTAGCAAGTATAATTTAGTTATCATAGAGGGGTGATTTGTTCTATTAATGTGACATTGAAATGTTAAATTGCTAATTGTGTCTAACGGCCAATTTTGACATACTTTTCGACACGGAATCAATAAGGGGGATTTTGTTAAAAAACCTATTCAAACAGTGTATTTGGTTAAACAACCCCATTTCAATGTTTGTTGGTATAATAGCTTTCAATTACAAAATACAAAAAACAAATAATATCAAAAGTCCAAAATGCCCTCACCATGAAAAAGACTTAAATACCCCTTTCAATCCATTTAAATTTCTCATTTCATCTCCAAAAATCATTGTCTTGCTTTCCCTGTAGTACTGTAAATTCTTGTTATCTATTACTTCACCCATATTCTTCAATATTTTGAGCATTTGAAAAAGAATATTGATTTTTATACCATTTACATTGAAATCTCTCCTATATTTGAAGAAAAAAGAAATGTATTTTTAGAAATGTCGTGTACATTGATACTTTTATTGTTGAATATAGTATAAAATAATATTTTAGTTGATTATTTTTATTTTATTTTTTACATTTGGTGTATTTTGGCTGTCCGCAACTATTGGACGATAACGACACTCCAATCGTTATATGTAGTTTAGATCGATACGACAGTCGTTATCGTCCATGTAAAGCGACAGTAAAACCATAAGTGTAATAAGTGTTTGAAAACTGGGCATAATCATATCATTTATACGGATCATGTACCACTCAGTGAGAGACATGAACGATGAAGACAAAATGACACGTTTGTTAGTTTTGTGGTTTATGATGTGCTATTTTTGTAATATTGAAAAATAATGGTGGTGTTATGATATTCTGCCTTTGTCATTTTGAAAAGCAAACTATTTATAATGTTTGAAACGATTGATTTTGTCATTATCTTAGGATCGATGAAACTAGAAAGGTGGATATACTTTTATTTTGTTATTATAAAACAATACCGGTGTCATTTTAAATATTTCACCTAAAAAATAGAAAAATGGTGTTCAAAAATTAAATATTATTGATTTAATAGAAACTAATTTCAAAGTATATGTGGTATCAATTATTCATATCGTGTTTATATACGTAACGGCACTTGTGCTGCTTTCTTTTTTCATGTTGATTAAGTAACGAGCATATCTCTCAAATTTTGTAAATGTCATGTCCATCTTACAACTTAATGAGTTCAAATTATCGATTATTGAAACTCATACGCATCATGGGTATTCATACTCATGTTTATAGACGAACAACACACGTATCATTTAACAGCACCTTGCCGTTATGTTGATTTCTCTATTATTTTGCTCATTTTTCATCGAAAGGATATCAAGTATTGGACTCCCTCATTTAAGAAAGTCGAAAATGTTATTTATGTGACAAATCTCGGTAGAATTGACATAAATTGTATAATATCAAGTTGGAGAAATCACAAGACATTATCTACATTCGTTAGAAAATATAATTAATGAGCATCTCTCAAATTTTGTAAATATCATGCTCATCTTGTAACTTAAATGAGTTCAACTTATTGATTATCGATGCTAGGATAAATCGTGGGTACTTATAATTGTGTTTATAGATAGAATGACACGTGTAGTTTAACGGCACTTTTGTCGTTATGTTGATTTCTCTAATATTTTGCTTCATTTTCACCGCAGCAACCTCAAACATTAGACTCCTTAACTTAAGAAAGTTGGAGTGTTAGATATGTAACAAATATTGGTAGAATTGACATAAATGGTATGATATTGAGTTGGAAAAATCCTAAGGCATTATCAATATTCGTTTGAAAATATAATTAATGAGCATATCTCCCAAATTTTGTAAACATGACGTCCATCTTGCAATTGAAATGAGTTCACCGTATCGATTATCGAGGCTCAAATGGGTCGTAGGTGCTCATACTTGTGTTTATAAGCAAAACGACACGTGTAGTTTAACGGCACTTTTGTCGTTATGTTGATTTCTCCTATATTTTATTACGTTTCACCATATCGACTTCAAGCATTGCACTCCCTAACTTAAAAAAGTCGAAAATATTAGTTATGTGACAAATATTAGTAAAATTGATGTAGACTGTATGATATCGAGTTGGAGAAATCACAAGTCATTATCGACATTCGTTAGAAAATATAATTACTGAACATATCTTTCAAATTTTGTAAACGTCGTGTCCATCTTGCAATTTAAATGAGTTCACCTTATCGATTATCGAGGCTCAAGTGGGTCGTGGGTGCTCATACTTGTATTTATAAGTAGAACGACACATGTGTTGTTTAATGACACTTTTGTCGTTATGTTGATTTCTCCAACATTTCACTTTGTTTTCATCATACCAAATTCAACATGCACTCTCTAACTTAAGAGAAATCGAAAATGTTAGTTATGTGACAAATATTGGTAAAATTGATGTAGATTGTATGATATCAAGTTGGAGAAATCACAAAGCATTATCACATTCATTAGAAAATATAATTAATGAGCATATCTCTTAAATTTTATAAATGTCATGTCCATCTTGCAACTTAAATGAATTAACTTATCGATTATCGATGCTCAACCGGGTCGTGGGTGCTCATACCCGTCTTTACGGCACACGTGTTGTTTAACAGCACTTTTGTCGTTATATTGATTTCTTCAATATTTTACTTCGTTTTTACCATAACAACCTCAAGCATTGGATTCCCTAACTTAAAAAGTTGAAAATGTTAGTTATGTAACAAATATTTGTAGAGTTGACATAAATTGTATGATATCGAGTTGGAGAAATCACAAGACATTATCTACATTTGTTAGAAAATATAATTAATGAGCATATCTCTTAAATTTTGTAAACTTCATGTCCATCTTGTAACTTAAATAAGTTCAACTTATCAATTATCAAGGCTCGAATGGGTCGTGGGTGCTCATACTTGTGTTTATAAATAGAACGGCACACATGTTGTTTAACGACACTTTTGTCTACTTATACTTTTGTTTATAGAGAGAACGGCATAAGTGTCATCTAATGACACTTATACCGTTCTGTTGATTTCTCCAATACTTTGCTTCGTTTTCACCGTAACAACCACATGTATTGGATCCTCTAACTTTTCTTGTGCTATCCTCATGAACGAGTTTTTGTATCGTTAAAATGTCACTTGTGCAATTGAAATGAGCAAATCTCTCAACTGAAATTAGTAAGGTTCGTGGCTGCTCATACTCATGTTTATTGACAGAACGACACAGGTGACATTTAATAGCACTTGTGTCGTTTTGTTGGTTTCTCGTACATTTCGCTTCATTTCTACCACGTCAACCTCAAGGATCGGACCTCCTAACATGAGAATGTCAGAATTATTGATTAAGTGGTGAATAACGGTAGAATTGATATAGATTGTAGATGTCACGTAAGTGAAATCACAAGTCACCATCCACATTCGTTGGAAAACAAAACTAATGAGAGCATTTTCCAAATTATGTGAGCGTCCATCTCGTGACTTAAATGCATTCAAATTATGAAATATCGAGTCCCGAAAGGCTTGTGGCTGTTCATACTCGTGTTTATCAATAGAATGACACAAGTGACGTTTAACGACATCTGTGTCGCTTTGTTGATTTCTCCTATATTTCGCTTCATTTACATCACGACGACCTCAGGAATTGGACCTCCTAATATAAGAAAGTCAGAATTATTGATTGCGTAGCAAATAAAAATAGAATTGACATAGATTGTAGATGTTGCATTGGTGAAATCACAAGTCACCATCCACGTTCGTTAGAAAACAAAAGTAATGAGAGTATCTCCCAAATTATGTGAGCGGCATGTCCAACTCGCAACTTAAATGAGATCAAATTATAGAATATCGAGGCGCGGCAGGCTCGTGGCTGCTCATGCTCTGTTTATCGACAGAACGACACAGGTGACGTTTAATGGCACATGTGTCATTCTGTTGATTTCTTCTATATTTCACTTCATTTCCACCGTCTCGACCTTAAGGATCGGACCTCTTAACATAAGAAAGTCAAAATTATTGATTACGTGACGAATAACGGTAAAATTAGCATAGACTGTAGATGTCCGTTGGTGAAATCACATATCACCATTTACATTCGTTGGAAACAAAAGCAATGAGAGTATCTCCCAAATTAGGTGAGCGATATGCCCATCTCGCAACTTAAATAAGTTCAAATTACGGAATATCGAGGTCTAGAAGGCTCATGGCTGCTCATACACGTGTTTATAACGTTACCTATGTCGTTCTGTTGATTTCTCCTATATTTCGATTCATTTTCACCGCGTCGACCCTGATCAGACCTTCTAACTTAAGAAAGTCATAATTATTGATTACGTGATGAATAACGATAGAATTGGCATAGATTGTAGATATCAAATTGGTAAAATCACAAGTCATTATCCACATTTATAAGAGAACAAAAGTAATGAGAGTATCCCCCAAATTATATGAGTTGCATGTCCATTTCGCAATTTAAATGAGTTCAACTTATTGAATATTGGGGCCCAAAAGACTTGTGGCTGCTCATACTTGTTCTCTTATCAATAACGACACAAGTGTTGTTACTGACACAAGTGTCATTATATGAACAGTAACGGCACTTGTGTCATTCCCATTAATAAGGTTATGTCATTATAATGTCATTTGTGTCTTTTTTTAAAACTTTTTAATATCAGTAACGGCATAAGTGTCATTCTTGTAAACTTGTAAATTTAAATATAATGACAGTTATACTGTTTTAAACATTAACAACACAATCGCCGTTCTCATGAACAAAACTTGACCAAAATAACGACCGAATTATTGTTATCATCGAAATGCATACACACATTTAAATGAAAGACATAAAAACTGTAACTACAATTAATATTTAACTTGAAGCAAACATGTGCTTATCACGTGACCTCAAACATGGATTCTCTAACTTAAGAAGTTAGAAAGGTTGAGCACGTGACAAAGAACAGTTGAATTGACATAAGTTATTCTATTATTTCCAATAAAATACAAGTAATGAGCGTATCTCGTAATTTTTTTAAATGTCATAATCAACTTGCAAGTTAAATGAGTTCAACTTATTATTTCACGAGGTAGGGACGGGTCCTAGTTGCTTAAACTCTTAATGATAGATAGAACGGCACAAGTGCCATTTTATTATCAGTAACGGCACTTGAACTGTTATGTTGATTTTTCCTTTATATTCATTTGTTTTCAACGCAACGACCTTTAGAATTTGGCATCCTAAATTGTGTAGTTCTCATAGTAATAATAGAAGTTTATATTTATATTCGTCACTTGTGTTGTTCTTTTAAATCTTTTCATTTCAGTAATGACACTAGTACCGTTCTCAAGAACTTTCAATATACTGTAAATAGCACTTATGTCATTCTCACGGACACTTATAAATCAAATATAATGGCAGTTTGCAGTTCTCATAAATGTTTCATCTCAGTAACGATACAAGTTTCATTCTCAAAGAGAAGTGACGTTCTCATTTTAGTAATGGCACAAGTGTCGTTTTAAAAAACAAGTAAATTTACAATTGTAACGACAGTTTTGCCATCATTGGGATGCTAGATTAACAATTAACGAGCATATTTCTTAACTCACATTGGGATGTTAGACTGATAATTAATGAGCACAATTAACTTAAAAGACATTAACAAAAGTGTAGGAAAAATCAACAGAACAACACAAAGACCGTTATTAATATGAAAACAGCCATTGTGCCATTATAGGGTTCTTAGAGCCATTTTTTTTTTCAAAAAATGATTTTTGTAATAGTGTTATGATGGAGAATATGTGGTTAAAAAATAAGAAAAAGTTTTAAATTTGCGTATAATATTATTGAAAATCGTGTAGTTAAGATGAGATCAAATTACTATTTAAAAATGCATTTTGATAAAAAAAAAAAAAAAATTAGGCTCTAACAAGGGCTATACGTATAAAAACGAGTAAAAGCAACTACATCTTATCTATGTCATGAGAATTAATAGTGCAATTCATTTACGTTATTTATAACATTGTCAAACTTTCCATATTACATATGTCAGGAAGTCCATTATTAAATATTGTTTTGTTGAAAAAATTGAATATAGGTGAAAATTTCAGAACGACACAATTGTTGTTACTGGATATGGAAATGACATTTGTGCTGTTACGTGTATAAATATGAGTATAAGTAGTCACGGTCTATTCGTTTCTTGAAAAATAATAAGTGAAACTTATTTATATTATAATATGTACATGATACGTACAAAAGTTGATAGATATGTTTATTAATTTAATCGACACATATAAGTCTGATAACTTATATTTTCACCATCCCAATAATATAAATGTTATGCCATTTTAATCGTTTTTTGTGATTAATCAATCTTTTGTGTTATATACGTTAGTGAGTCCATTATTAGAGTTATTTTATTGAAAAAAATCAAACTATAATAGATAACGACTATAATGTCGTTTTACCTTATAGATAATGACTGAAGTGATGTCCTATATTTCAGATAGCATTTGGAGTGTTATTACACTCAATAGTTGCAGATAACACAAAAAACACACTAAATATGAAAATAATACCAACTAAATATTATTTAATACTATATTTAATAATAAAAATACAACAAAGATGGGATTTCTAAGAACATATTTCCCTCTCTCTTTGAATGTAAATGCGATTTTTCAATATAAAAGATATGCTAACCTAATCCTTTTTCAAATACTCAAAAGATACCCAAAATAAGTGAAGAATATAATAAAAAATATAATTTTAGAATAGTAAGAATGGTTATTGAAGAGAAAAAAATAGGTGATTATAATTTTGAGAACTTAAAATTGAAGAAGATGATCAGGTGAAGAAGATGAATTTCCACAAATTTGTAGTATATTTCGTGAGATTTCCACAAAGAGGAAGGAGAAGAGAGACGTTGATTCTTGAATTTGGGAGAATAGAGTTTACCTGAGAAGAAGACGGGTGAATGAGGGAATTTGGAAGAATTTTTGTGTTCAAATGTGGAGGATAGTTTGGTCATTTTATTAATTAAACTATTCTGATTTTTTTTTCTCTTTTTTATTTTGGTCAAAGGCTATTTATTCAAAATTATTGGACAACCCGGCTACCTCACCAAATTCCCCATCAATTAACCGCAAAAATTGGCTATTGCTTTGAGTCATCATTATAATAATTTTATATGTATTCCCTTTTCCATGATCTACTTTCCATGATTTCATGTGTGTCTATAAATATCCTGATACTCGTTGTATGTACAAGGACATGCAATGAAAGAAAGGCTACAAAAGGTAGGGCTAGGCGAATCGAACCGATCGAACCAAACCCGAACCGAACCCGACGGTTCTTGTCAAATTAAATACCCAAACGGGTATTTGAACTGAGAACCGATGGGTACTGTTCAGTTCTAGACCAAGAACCGAATAATCGAATAAGAACCGAATCTTTCTAATTTTTTTTTATATTGAGTAAATTAAATTATTTTAATTTTAATTTTTCTAAACAAATTAACAAATTAACAATTTCTAAATCCAAATTTTTGGCCCAATAATTTGTTTCATTTCTAATTTTTTAATTTTTGGGCCAATTATCCTTTTTATTATTTCATTTCTTAGCCCAACAAGATTCAATCCACTAAATAACCTTAAACACCTACACTAAAGTGCATAACATTGTCTCGACTCTCGTACTCACTCTCGCAGCCTCGTTAATATTCCAAAACCTATACAATCGTCGACCGACACTGTGACCTCCGATCGAAGTTGTGACCTCCGTCGACCGAAACTTTGATTGTAGTGATCATTTGAACAAGGTAGTTTACTAGTCTTTAACATTTCAAAATCATTGAATGTATCATTAGTTGTTTTTATATAATGTTGTTATAAATATTAAAAAATTTAATTATAGTACAGAACCGAACGGAACTGAACCGAACGGAACCGAACCCGAACGGTTCCATAATTATATTTGGACCCGACGGTTCCTTTTACTAGATACCCGAAAATTTTGGTTCCGATTCTCTTAAGAACCGAATCAAATCGACCCGCGCCCACCCCTAACAAAAGGTGCGAAGTAAATTTCAACAACGATCACTAAAGTTTATTAAAAATTTTAGAATGATCATTGAAGTAATTTTTCTACAATAGTAGTGATTTAAATTTGTTTAACTACCATTAAGTCACTTTGCTTGAAGTGTTAACCTAAAATTCTACGTGTCACTGTTAAAATCAACATTTCATTATTTTAGTTTTATTCATATTTATCTACAGAATTAAGATTTTGTTTGGAATACTATTTGTTTCGAGTCTTTCTTAAACATTACATTCGTTTTTGATAAATAATATCTCTGTTTTTCCTATTTTATTTGGCGGATTTCAATATTTCTTACGTCGAATTTTGAGTAATATTCATTCAGGTGTGGCAAACAATACCTTTTTTTAATATTATTAAAGTTTTGTCAAAGTCCCTTATATAATATACATGTGACGATTAGTGATTTTGATACATTAATGTGACAGTTTTTTATTACTTTATACAATAAATTACTAATTGCTACATGTATGGTACATATAACGACTGCAGTAGTGAACAACCGTAAAAAGCATTATTCATATTTTAATGATCCAATTCCTTTTGTTAGTTACGTAAAAAAATAATAATAATAATAATAACATTTTAAAATTTTTATGATGAGAAAGGAAATGAAGAAAACCATAACCAGCGAGCCCTTATTGAAAAACCCCAGGAATTGCGACGTGGAACTGAATTAGGCAGGGATATTAGTGTAATTGCCACCCTTTCTTAGCGGCCGGTATATGAATTAACCGTTGCCTTGCGCCAGAGCCATTCAGACGGGGTCGCCCCCACAAAGATTGTGTTTTTGTCAAGAACCAAGAAAATGAAGATGGGAACTCCCAAGTAAGTATCTGCTAAATATCTTAACACCCTTTCACATTTTTTGTAATATTAACCCGTTTGAAACTTTTGGCAAATTGCCCCAACGGTGAAGCCTGTAGCAAATCCCCTTTTAGGATGGGTGTTGTGTTTTTCCAATATTTAGGCATCATAGAAAGCTAAACACCAGTCAAAGGTGCTGATTATTTTATGTATTGGATTCATCGTAGAGAGGGAGTTTTACTAATATTACTGACTGGAAGCTTTTGTCATTTGCAAGATATAATTTACCGATGCTCATATAAGCGCCCTTATCGGAGTCTGGGAGTAGCTGGCATTCACACTTAGGCATTCCACACTTCCATATGAGGGAATGCCTAATCTCCCATAAATTAGCATGGACGGTTTATTCTTTGCCCATGGGCA
>NC_036245.1:11017597-11034031 GCF_002742605.1 Olea europaea var. sylvestris | reverse complement strand
CATTTTTTTTTTTTTTTTTTTTTTTTTTTTGTGACAGATTTTGGGTTTGGAAGAGCATCTAGCCAACTTCAAAATTATCCACGTTGCTGGAACTAAGGGAAAGGTATTCTTGATATAACTATATCATTATATGTGCTTAATCATTTTAAAAAAAATTAGAAATTTATCTACTTTCCTAGAGAAAGTACACTTTCAATTATCAAAAGACTCGCAACAATACCTTGTCATTTGCATAGGACATTGAAGGAGGAGCTACTGTGCATCAAATTTACTGCACTTGATGGACATTTCTTTAAGGTTTCCTCTTGAATTTGGAAATCCACAAGAAGATGCTTAGTTTTTGTTCGTGTGTTCTGGAATTTTCATTAATATCTTGTCTTAGTTTGCATCTTATTATTAGAAGGAACATAGTAGCACACTTGATGAAGTCAATTTTTAAAAATTATTTTTAACTGTCACTAACTGGTGATTAAGGATTATCCTGGTGGTTAACGTTCCAGTATGCTTACCAAGGCCATTGGGCAAGAAGATTATTATATGCTGGAGTCATCAATTATTGTGTGTTTTTTCATGCAAGTATCCACAATAAGATCTATTGAACATTTAAAGGAATGGATGTATGGTTAGATCTTTCATTTCTACCTTTCTTCTCTCATTTTCTTTTCTTCTAACCTTTAGCATTTCAGGGTTCCACGTGCACTTTTTGTGAGGCAATTTTGAGGGAGTGTGGTTTCCGAACTGGACTGTTTACTTCTCCTCACTTAATTGATGTGAGAGAAAGATTTCGTCTAGATGGGTCAGCATTTAAACGCTTCTTCCTTTTTTCCTTCCTTTTCTCTACCTTTATTTTCTGTTTTGCATTTGACATGTAAAAGTAGTAAAATTTGGTTGTGAAACTTTTTTGTTTAGGTGAAAGAAACTATTGTAACCTTGAGTAAAAATTGGTTGTGAACCTTTGCGCACATATAATGAAATTGCTCACAAGCCTTAGTTTAATTTAAGATACTTCTTAAACTCAATAAGATGGGGATAAATATTTTCATACAGTAATTTTTCTTCCAAGTTATCCTTATGGCCTGTGAAAGTGATATTGCTTCTGCTAGTGAAGCTTTTTTTAAGTTTTTACCTGAAAAGCAATGTTTCCTTTAATTTTTACTGCTTGAATAAGTACTATTCATTTAATGGGTGTTTAGTATTTTATTGGGGTGTTGCCAGCATTTGAAGCTATTCATAATTCCATGCCCAATGGATTTTTTAAAATATTTCCAAATCGACATCCATGCCCATCACCTCTAACTGACTCTCTTCTGCCTTCTCCTCTCTCACCACTCACACACATCCACGTCGTGTACTTTTACATGAACTTCCCATTCTCTCATGTTTGACGACAAGGGTAAAACCAGAGTCGGTGGGTATATTTGTTGGTCTTTAGATCCTGGCACAAATACAAAACCACTAGGAGGTAAAATCCTATACTCCTTATAGTTTGAGAGCTTGTTTGGTTTAGATTTTAAGCCAATTAAAATCAATTTTTTGACCGTTATTTCACTAGTTCAGCCGTCATTTTTAAATTCTTATCTCACAGGTAGGACCCACTTTATTTCTAACAGTTAAAATCAATTATCAAAATCCCTACCAAACCAGCACTAAATATTGTTAAAACTGTTGTTGGTTATTTACTATTAATGTTAGTGCTTTTTTATTTACTGAATGGCTTTCTATTTGCATTGGATCTTAATTTTACTCGTATGTGCTATTAAAGTTTCACATGGCTTGTTTTAAAAGAATGGAGTTAGATTTCTACATTTGGATTTATATGGTTGTTCAAGTTTATAAGACGTCATTGCACGCCATATTTAAACTAACCTCTACTGCCATTTCGTATTTCTCTCCAATAGAGCTTTAATTTTATTGTTGGAGTAGAATTATATGATATATAGAGTACTTTCAATATTCTTAAAGAATTATATGATATACAGAGTACTTTCAATATTCTTAATACACTAGAATGTGAAGATAAACCATTATTATGTAAATTTTGCATTTCACATTAGGTTATTTGAAATATGTTATGCTTGCTGATTCCCTTTTCCTGGCCCTTCAGGTTGGACATAGCTGAAGATAAATTTCTTCATTACTTTTGGGAATGTTGGAATCAGCTGAAGGTAGTCTTTCTAAACTTGTCTCTCTTATTGTTCATTTGAAATTTTTTTATAGTTTTTCCTAAATTTGATCATTGATCTTTTGCTTTTTCGTTCCTCCAAGTTTCTTGTCCTGCATATGTCTGATCAGTCTTATATCTCCCTCTCGGTTGTCCCTCATGGCTAGTCTCATTTGTTAGGCCCCATAATGGATTCATACGACAAAACAAATCTAACATAAGCTGAGAACTGAGGATTTCTGATGGATTTTCTAGCCATTTTAGATTGGTGTGTGTTTTAATCTTTTAGAACTTGTTAAGATTCTGGTCTTGGTTATCTTTTTCTACTTGTGGCAGGGATATAAAATGGAAACTTAATATTTTCATTTTGTGAGTATTCTAGATAGAAATAGAAGTTAAAAAGGAATGTGATATTCTTCAAATCCAAAGGTCTTAAAATTTGGACAACATTGTTTCTGAAACTTGTGCTATAAGTTAAAAAGGAATGTGATATTCTTTAAATCCAAAGGTCTTAAAATTTGGATGACATTGTTACTGAAACTCCTGCCCTATCTAGTGATCATAATAGCAATGGACTCTCCTGATTTATGGAAGTTGATTTGCAGGAAAACGTCACAGATGATTTGCCTATGCCTCCACTATTCCAATTCCTCACTGTTTTGGCATTTAAAATCTTTTCTAGTGAAGAGGTAGGGTGTTTATACCTCATTGCATGGTATGCTCAGTCCTCCTCTTCCTTTATCCCCAAAAGTTGCTATATTTGATGAATATTTTCTCTTAATTATAATGAATGACTGATGATTTTTCACTGTATATATTATTGTTGTATGCTCAATATTGGTCAAAGTTCTTTTCTATTCACAGGTAGATGTTGCTATCATTGAAGTTGGTATGGGAGGGTTGAATGATTCAACAAATGTGGTAATGCCTCTTTTCTTGGACTCGGCTGAATTATTGTTGCTGTCTTAGCCTATGTTTGGCTCATGTTTAAAAACCCTCAAGACACTTTTTATCCACAAATTTCGAGGACTCACAAGTACAACCTGCTTATCCACTACTCATTTATATCTATTTATTATTTAAACCGTTTATAAACACTTACCCAAACGTGCTGTTAGTCAATTTTCCAAAATTTTGATTGCACAATGCCATATGGATATATGCTGAATGGCTGGTGTATCAAAAATATTATTTTAATTTTTCATAGAGAAGTTAAAACTAAGTACTAATGACCGTGCTCATATCATTTTGTCGGTAGTGCAGATCAAGGATCCTGTTGTTTGTGGCATTAGTCCACTAGGTATGGATCACATAGAAACATTGGGTGCGTAATTTCTCCATCCTTATTGTGTAGCTTCCTCACTTTATATATTATTGATTTGTTTAGACTTCCAATCATGTATTACATATGGTTTATGATATCTAGTAAAAGGCCACTGTTACATGGTGCCCTCAAAAAATTTTATTTCTTCCTACATTACTGTCTTTTGGCACATGAATATCATATCAGATATTTCATTTGGTGTCTCTAACTTTATGTGCAGGTGATACGCTGGGCTTAATTGCTTCTCACAAGGCCGGAATTTTCAAGGTCCGAAGCTTTTATTTGAACTTAGAATTGTATATAACATCCAGCTCTTAGTCATGAATTATTTGTGGCATTTTTTGGTTTTCACATTTGGAGTGGCAGTTCATTTTCATGTGTTTCTGAAATGGCTTAATGTCTTCCCTGCTTGTGAAGCCTCAAGTTCCTGCATTCACGGTGCCACAACTATCTGAAGCGATGGAAGTTCTTGAGGAGAGGGCCAATGGATTGATGGTAATACAAACTTTCATTAAATTCGGGTGCTTATTTGGTCAAATCATGGACATGTGGTTTTCTTCTCTTTTTCTTATCAAGAACATTTTTTTGGGTGAAAAAAGGTACCTCGTTGCCTTTCTGATGTGGTGTCGCGTCTTTTTTTGTGTGTGGCATGGCTGTCATTACGGAAATATAAATCAAAAAACGATTTTGATTTCGCATGAAAACTGCTGTATACAGACCAGATTATTCTTCTCTGCTTTTCAGTCAATATCTACTTTGGAAAATACAAGGTCATTTATATATATATTTTTTTTCCCTCCAAAACATTGCACAAAAAGTGTTGATGGCTTTAATTCCTTTCTTAATTAGCTTTTCAAAACTAGGAATAGCATCAATATCTTTGTTGGTCAGGATGCGAAAAGCTGATAAAATACTGAGCGGTTGTATATGATTTTGGAACTGATAATTTTTCAAGCATTAGGAAGGAATTGAACTGTTTGTATAATATTAAAATGGTTTTATCCACTTCTTCCTTAAAGGACTTTAGATATTTATAATGTATTAAATGAAATTTTCGTCTCTTTACAAACAACTCACATTCAGTGGTATCTGTACCATGAAGCTTATATTCTATTTATTTAGAGCATGGACTTCTATACGCATGGATGTCAAGACATTCAGTCCCTGTGTGTAAAATTTCTTGAGGACATAATAGTATACCCAGAAAATGAAATTTGAGGTCATAATAGTAAGCATTAGTTAAATTTTTTCTTCCCTGCAACAGGCCCCTTTGGAAGTAGCAAAGCCACTTGATTGCAAGAAGTTAAATGGAATAAAATTAAGCTTGTCTGGTGATCATCAGTTCACCAATGCTGGCCTTGCAGTATCCCTTTGTAAATGTTGGTTACAGAGAACAGGAAACTGGGGGAAGCAGTTTCAGCAGGTTAGTTATATACCGTTGTTCTATTGTCTTACAGTTTCTTTACTTCAAAGAATATATTAGTATTTTAAAATGTAACTGAATATGTCGAATCTGTCATTCCATGCTAAAAAGGAATAGAAAAAAAATATTTGGTGGCAGAAATATATTATGCTTGTCAAACTTTAGATTTTAGGACTTGGTATGGTTGTTAATCATAAAAGCTTGAATCCTTTTTGTGTACAAGAGTTAGAGAATGAGAAAATTTCCAGAACATTTCATGGCAGATTACTGTGGAACATGGGGAGTGACACTTTTAAAATGGTGGACGATAAATACGGGGCACAGGAATTAGGAGTGTCTGTTGACTCCGAAACAAGAGTGACTTTGGAAGTAATCAGTATGGTAGTTTAAGGATGGTGGAGAAAAGAAGTTTGAGTTATCAATTGTTGCAGAATTATGATGCCTTCTTTTTGGAATATTCTGAATTATAACAATATGGTGAAATCTTGCATATCTGGAAAAGGATAGATAAGTGTTCTTATACTTTTACTAGATACTATTTTAGATTCCCGCTGGGTAAAGATCTTTGGTTTCAGCTTGAAATTATTAACTTCTACAATATGGGGAATTTAAATAAAAAGGGGTCAAGATACTCTTGTATTCCAGATTATGTTTTTTCTTCATTGCTGGTCCAATTCAATAAAACTGCTCAAACCATTTCTGGACATAAAATTAGGTTAGCCTGGAGGAAGAGATTTTGCCAGAGGCATTTTTGAGGGGTCTTTCAACTGCACGTCTTTCTGGAAGGGCGCAGATTGTTCATGACTCTTCTTTGGATATGTCAGGAGTGAACATTAGTTCTTCGGGAGATTTGATCTTCTACTTGGATGGGGCTCACAGTCCGGAAAGCATGGAAGCCTGTGCCAGGTGGTACTCTACTGCTGTGAAAGAAAACAATAATAATTCATCATTTTCACCGTCTTGTTCAAAGTTTCTAACTATGGAGGGAGTTTGGGGCAATGGTAGGGCGAACCATGAAAACAATGAGTCCAACAAAATATTCAAGCAGGTATTCAAATGAACATTTTATGCTATTAGCACTATTTTAGTGAATATATATCTTTATGGGAGTTCATGCCAGAGGTCGATCAGTCTTTATTATTTCCATTCCAGTATCGTCTGTTGCTTGGATGAAACTTCTGTTTTTGTTTCTCAATTCTCATGTTTATATAATGCAGATACTGTTGTTCAACTGCATGGATGTGAGAGATCCCCAAATTCTTCTTCCAACCCTCGTTAATACATGTGCTTCCTCAGGTATTTGGCACCCATATTGTCGTATTGTGATTTTTTAAATGTTAACATCAGCAACTTAAGATCATTAAAGTTTATAAATTTATGTGGTGTTTGGTCTCATAAATACAACATCTGGAAATCCTTTCACTAGATAATCTGCTAAGTTATCTGCAAATCATTGTGGATTCTGTTCTCTTGAATTCGTAGAGGTTAAACTAAGGATTATGATAGAAAAATAATGAAATCTTTCTGTATGTGCATCCAAGTTTAGAACTAGATGGGAACGAAATATGAATCATCTTCTATTACATTTTTATCTGGTAATTAACATATCTATTTAAAAAAAAATAAAAAATAAAAATGAAGAAGATATATATCCAGAACGAGGCGTTTATATTGACTTTGTAGAATTTAATTCAATTGCCCTAAATTTTTCAATTTGCATTTCGCCTTTCCTTTCTTTTTGTTTTGTCTTTTCCTCTATTTCTTCCTTGTCTCCAGATGAGTTCCTCATTTGGAGACTGTGATATCTTGTTCTACAGGTACTTATTTCTCAAAAGCTATTTTTGTTCCAAGTATCTCAAAATATAGCAAGGTTACTTCTGCTTCCTCAGCTGTCCCTTTAGATAACCCGCCCAAGGATTTAACATGGCAGTTTAATCTCCAGAGAGTGTGGGAGAAGATAATCCATGGAAAAGGTTAGTCCCATTTGCTTCCTTGCTGAATCGATCGTTTTTCCTTTCAGTGTTAGTCATCAATAACTTGGCATTTCATTCTCTAGCTCAGCGTTACTCATTGATAGACATGCATATGTTACTAATGTATAAACCTAATTCTTTTGCTCATTTCATTTTTACTGCTCTTGCCTCCAGTCCAGTACGAGAAATTGTCTGATTTGTCCCCCTTTTTCCATTTTTGGTTGAAGAAAATTTTGCATCATGATTGAAGGCCATTGTCCAGTTAGTTTTAAGAAGTGCTTAGTTTTTCTAGATTGTAATAATCTCATTTTTTCTAGATTAATATATTCGAAAATTTCACCTATATGTTTCCTTTTGGCTTTGAAGCCTCTAAATCACCATGATCTGATGTCTCCCCTGCCATTGCAGATGTATCTAATAAGAGTCTCCATATGAAAATTCCCGAAAGTTTTCCATCACGCAAATTCATTCATGAGGATGTTTCCAGATGCAATCCTACAGATGGACATTTCGCATGCAGTGTTGTGGTTTCTTCGTTACCATTAACAATAAAGTGGTTAAGGGATTCCGTTAAAGAAAACTCCTCCCTTCGGATTCAGGTAAAAGATAAAAGGAAGTTTAACTGTTAGTTAAGATTATACCAGTACTTTCATACATGTTAAACTGCTTATATGTCACATAAACTTAACGACTGGTAATATACTAACATCATTGACCCGGTTTTCTGAACTTTCAGGTTCTTGTCACTGGTTCGTTGCACCTGGTTGGAGATGTATTAAAGCTACTTAGGAGATGATATGAAACAAATTTGGAACTGACTGAAGCAAAGAAAGCTCTGAGATGTTCCTTCAATTCATCTCTTCGATGCCACTGCTTTAAGTTTGATTGTTTAGATTAAACTATTTTACAAAGTAACGCTCAATTTATTTGCACAGCTGATTAATAAATTTTTTACTAAGCTTTATTCAGAATGTCTGGAACAAAGTTACACTATACACAGAATAATTCTTCAAAATTTCATTCTTTCTAAAGGTTGTACGATATTATTCAAATCATAAGTCAATTTTGAGTGTTAAGAAATAAATTGAGCGTCTTCTTGAATATTATCTTCTCATCTTCTAAAAGTTATTGTTCTATCTTCCAAGTTTCGTTATAAAATGTGATAAGAAGTGGTTGCAAATGATATGTCTCTTTTCATTCCTTGACTCATTAGTGAACTTGGTATATTCATGTGAAGGCATTATCTTAGAAGTCACGATTTATGGGACTTCGTAAAGAGAGATCACTGAATCTCAAAAGGAAAAAGGCACATCTCATGCATATAGAGACTTGCAACAAGCAAATAAGAGAAATGATCACAATGCTCTTAGCACGATCCATCAAGCTCTCGATGTTTTGAAAAGGTATCAAATGCTACCACTTCAAAGCAAGCTTGTCAAAGCAAGCTTGGAAGATTCTTCAAAATGAATAGAAAGGTGCGAACAAAGGCAAAAAAGTTCGTCTTCATTCTTTGAAAATATAATATGAAGCCCTATTCATGAAGGAATCTGAATCAATTTCAGATTACTTTCACTTATATTGGTGTTTGTCAGTGAGATGAAATGAATGTTGAAGAAGTAAATGATTCTTCATGAAAAATTCAATTTTATTGTGGTGATAATCAAAGAATTAAAAGACCTAGGAAGAATCATAAAGTCAGGGCATACCACAAGCTCACGAGAAAAAAGTTGGTGAAAAAGAAGAAAGATCAGGTGGAACAAGTAAATGTCCTTCTTTGAAAGAGAAGAAAAAGAAGAACAATAGGAATCAAAGAGGTAGATGATGTGGAAATGGTCGTGGAAGAGGGGAGAGGAATTTCTAACATTCATCCAATAATGAAGGAAATTATCTCGTAGAACTTGAAGAACTAAATGGCCATGTTATACAGGAGATGATTTAAAGGTGCAAGTCAAGAATATTGTTAAAATTCTCATCCAAATGAAGAATGGAGAGCATCAATACATTTCCAATGTTTATTATGTTCTTTCTATGAAGACATGCTTTTTTGTTGAGTTTGGGACAAATATTAGAGAAAGGATATGACATCCTAATGAAGAATCAACAAATGAAGATATGAGATAGAAATGAAAATTTGATTGCTAGAGTTCCAATAATGCAGAATAAGATGCTCTTGTTGAAAAATCAAAGTGGAGAAGTGAAGTGTAGAAAAACATGCGTCAAAGATTCAACATAATTATGAAATTTGAGACTTGGCCATCCAAACTTTGACTGACTGAACCTCTTGGCAAAGAGAAATATAGTGTAGGGGTTGTCACATATTAATCATCTAAATCAACTTGATAGGTTTTGATACCAAATAAATTCAGGCAATGATTTAGAACAGTTATCGAATTTTTTATCAACACCAAAGTGAAGACTCAACTCGGAAACAATTAATACAAATTTAGAGGGCCTAAGTTTGAGTTGGGTTGGTAGCTTGGTTAATGCATGGATTTGGTTATTGTTAGCCCATTAACTTAGCCTATGAGTAAGTGTTGGCCTAAAACTAAACCTAATGACTATATATACATACATAGCTATGTGTTTTTTTCCTGAGTGGGTGTATATTGTTGCAAGAGAGAGGCATTCGATGGAGGAGTGAAAGGACAGCTGATTTTGGGGTGAATTTGAGAGAGATTCAACCATTATTTTCTTCTTCCCTTTCCTCCATTTGTAGCTTGTAAATACCACCACCAAGTGTTTCCTTTGTGGGTGTAAAATTGAGGTAACCAAAGTTGTTAATGGTTGTTGGGTTGAGCTTGTTGATTGGTGTTCGTTTGATTATTTTTTGAGCCCGGAATCAAAGATTTCTCAAGAATTTCTACGACAAATGGTATCAGAGATGTGTTTGTTAAGAAATATGTGGTTTTTGGGCAAAAACCAAGCAAAAGTAACTGAAAATGGATCTGAAAAAGAGTGAAAAACAAAGGCCAAATTTGTCAAGTTTTGATTCTGGCGGACTACTTTTGATGTTTTTCGGCCAAACCACAGATAGGTTGGAGAAATGGTGACACTAGCATGATGTGCAGACCGAGACGATTCAAGTGGAGTGGCGCGTGACCTCCGACAGCAATGCCTGTGACAGCGTATGGAGACTTCGATGGCACGTGTGGGGACAGGTCTGGCGATTTCAAGTAGTGACTTGAAAAGACAGAATGTTTCTGGTGGTTATACGGACCCTACATTATTGCCGTATTTCATACTGTAAAAGTTGGACAATTTTGCCATTGGACGTTCAAGTGCTATTTTGTGTTGCTATGGTTGCTGGAAGCTTTAGGATGAATAATGGTAGTCCTAAAGCAGTGAATTCGCATCTCTCAATATTTATAGACCTTCAGATGTGGTCCGCTCAATATCATATTCTTTGCCTTTTATTATTGCGGTTAAAAATATTGTGTATGGTAATCATCGTGTGAGGTGACATTAGGATTAGGGTTACCATGAAGGGATAATCATTGCCTATCAGTAGACCTAAGAATTACTTGTTAATTATTTGCCTTAAGTTCTTTGTGAATTTGTTGCCAATCTTTTTACACTTTTAAAATTGTATGTGACCCTAGGAAAGTTTGTTTGACTATTCTGTGTGAATTATGTCTGTACTTTTACTTGTGGTCATTATTTGGTATTGACGGCAAATGTAGGTCTAAGGCAAGTGCGAAAAGTAAAATATGCTTTAATTGCAGTAAAATTGAATATGGTAAAATAGATTATCTTAAGAATGATTATAAAAGAAGAGATAATGAGAGAGATAAGATGAATGTTGCCACTAGGTCGAGTTATGATCCTAATGAAGCTTATTGAGAATAAATCTAGTTATTACATGTGTACCTGTGTGAAATAATTTCTGCATACATGTGATTGCTTAATTTTGTTCCAGTGATATGTTACACTTTCAATAATTTTGATGTGTAATTGAATAAATTAGAGTGATCTTATTACTTTGTGTAATGTGTTTACATGCATAGTAGGTTGAGATCTGCGACGTACTCCTTTTGCTCTATGAGTGGTGTGATAGTGTGTGATAGTGAGAAGAAAGAGGGCAGTTGTTTTCTCCTTTATCTTTGTAAGCCTGTGTGGTTTGTAAGATTGTGTGAGGCAACCGCGTAAAGTTAAACCTCTTTTGTGAGTGCAGTGAAGTAATCAACTTTTTCTTCTATTCCTTTATGAGTTCCACCTTCACCATTTCCTTTGTTGATTTTTTGAATATTATTGATTGAAGTAACCTTGTGGTGCATTAGTCAATTTAAATTGAGTCCTAACCTTTTGTGGTTGCCAAAGGTGTTGATTTGTTATAGTAGGTTTGTTATGCATTAACAATGTGCTGAGTGTTTTTTGATAAAGTAGAGTATAGTGTGACATTTAGATCACGAGTAGAGAGGTGATTAAATGTTGAAATCTTTTATCTGTGAGGAGACCCTATATAAATGGAGTGTGAGAGAGACACTTCTATCATTCCTGTTAGGTGGAGACCCATTATCTACATAGGTTAGAAGAAGTAATGTGGTGATAGAGGATTATCCTGAGAATTTAGGATCTATTGTGATTTAACAATTAGACATAAGTTTAGTAATTAGTCTAGTGAGTATAGTGGGCGATGAAAGGAGATATGTGTTCTCGATGTGGGAGCAATACAGATTGGGATATGATAAGTGTGGTGAGATATTTTCATAGGGTCATTTTTGCATTTGTTGCATATGTGTTGACCGCGTGTTGATTAACTCGATTTTAATCTATGGTTTTGTGTGAAAATGATTTTTTAAAAAGATCTATGTGTTATCCTCTATATATCTTCATTGCATGATTATTTGCTCTTGGCTGATTACTGTGAATAACTGGTTCTGCTTGGGTGTTTTTTACCTTAGCCTTGGTGAGTGCATGGAGCAAGTATGGTATGTTTTTCAGTTGGAAAAACGAGGTAAGGTCTATAATACCAATTTTATTGGATTACCTTGATTGTTTAAATATAAATTTTGTGTTTTGATTGCTTGCAGATTTATTGGGCATCGAAATGGAGATTTGTTGTATTTTGATACCCAACAAATTTGGACGATGATTTAAAACAATTGTCCAATTCTTTATCAACACCAAAGTGACTGCTCGACTCGGAAACAATTAATACACCTTTGGGGAGCCTAAGTTTGAGTCGTGTTGGTAGCTTGGTTAATGTATGAATTTGGTTATTGTTAGCCATTAACTTGGCCTATATTATGAGTATGTGTTGGCCCAAAACTAAACCTAATGCGTGTGTGTGTGTGTAAATAGCAGTGTGTTTTCCTGAGTGGGTGCATATTGTTGCAAGAGAGAGGCAGTCGAGGGAGGAGTGAAAGGGCAGTCGATTTTGGGGTGAATTTAAGAGAGACTCAACCATTGTTTTCTTATTCTCTTTCCTCCATTTGTAGTGTACAAATACCACCACCAAGTGTCTCCTTTGTGGGGGTAAAACTGAGGCAAACAAAGGAGTTAAGGGTTGTTGTGTTGAGTTGAGTTAGTTGATTGGTGTTCGTTTGGTTGTTTTCTAAGCCAGGAATCAAAGATTTCACGGGGGATTTCCGTGACACAACTTTATGAAGGGTGTCTTTATGAAAAGCAATCTCGGATGGCTTTCTCTACAAAACAAGTTTTTGAGCGTCAAGGCTACTTGAGCCGATCAATCTTGCATAATTTGATAAAAGTAGTTACTTCATTTTTTTTTTTTATTATTTTTTTTTTTATTGATGATCTTTCTTACAAAATATGAGCGTATTTTCTTAGAGAAATTCCAATGCATTTGAGGCTTTCAAGAATTACAAGGCGGCGATGAAAGTTTAAAGTGCTCACAAGATAAAAGTCTTATGCTCAGATTATGGTGACGAATATATTAGCAACAAGTTCAAAAAATTTTGTGGAAATCATGGAATTCATTATTATTTGACTGTTGTTATGTCTCCTTAAAAAATTAACGTAGCATGGAGGAAGAATGGGACCATAATGGAAATGCTTGAAATATGGGGAAAACAAGCCAAAAGAGTTCTAGGCTGAAGTTCTTTGCTGTGTATTTTTGAATTGCTGTCCAACTTAAAGTGTGCAAAATATGACTTCTCAAGAAGCATGGAGTTGAATCATGCTAAATATATTTTATCTTCAGCTTTTTGGGAGCGTTGCTTTCTCCGATGTTGTAAAAGAAAGGCTTTATCTCATATTTGGAAAGAAAAAAGAACAAATTAGATGACAAGAGTGAGAAATATATTTTCATTGTCTATGATTCAAGTTCAAAAGGCTAAAACCTCTACAACCAAATGAATAAGAAGTAATCAATAGTAGAGATGTAGAATTTGACGAAGAAGAAATTTGGGATTTACATAATCAGCAAGAAGAATATTATAACTTATCCCGTTTCGATTACGATGAAGAACTTTGAGGTGATCTAGCCTCAAGTAACACCACCATCAACTCTACCACCAAGACATATTCAATATACACCTTCTTCTTCAGCTTCATCATCCTCAAGTGAAATGCCACATCGTTTTAGAAGTTTTTGGGAGATTTATGATGATACCAAGGAGTTATCTCAACATCTTGTGTTTGTCAAGCAATTTTGTTAAGAAATTTGTTAAATGAAATTCAGTTGTAACAAAATTATTTTCCCTAAAAAAAAAAAAAAAAAAAAAAGGTTGACGGTAATAAGTCTTTATTATCGTAAAGAATCCATTTTTTCATGATCGGAGCAAGCCCTTTGACATTAAGTATCATTTTGTTTAGGATTGTGTTGACAAAGAATTTGTGGAATTGAAGTTCATAGAGTCCCAAGACCAATTCACAACATTTCACTGAAAATTTAAAGATTAATGCATTTTTAAAGTTCTGAAGTTTGCTTGGAGTTAAAAAAATTGAAGTTTATGGGGTGTTGAAAGTATAACTTCATTTATATAGTCAACTTTATCATTTATTTAATCAAATTCATTCATATCTCGTGGGATTACTCATGCATGCGTTAATTCTTATTCATTAATTGAAAAATAAATGAATTATTTCGAGGAATTACTTGTACATATATTAGATTAAGTTTATGCTTTGTGAAGCCTATAAAAGATTAATGATTTATCTATTTTCACAAGCAAGTTTTGAGCGTTAAAACATAAAGTGAGGGTTCTCTTGAGTATTACCTTTTATTCTTTTAAAAGTTGTTCCTTATTCAAATTTTCAACAGATATTAGACAAGGATTGGAATTGCACATTTATTAAAACTTTAGTTCACTCTGGCCTACCAAATATATCTAGAGAAGACGACGGGGTGGTCAGAAGTAATAATCATGAGCTGCGTAGTGTAGGAACTTCAGGCTGGGTCTATTAATTAGATGTATACATGTGTGCGCGCGCGCAAACATGCTTAAACTAACCCACTTAATCTTTGATACAACTTCCATTACATATCACAATGAGTCCATATATTTTTCTCTTTTCATAAAATTAATTAAAAAAAATTAAACATCTGTTGGACATGGAATGCATGGTGGGGTCATCGTTGTTTTTGGATGGGCCAATTTCTTTATAAGCAGCTCAACTTATTTTTACACTTCTGGGCCTGGTTTTGACTAAGCAATTATGGAAGATTACACTGTTAACGATCGAAATCAGATCAACAAATCATCTCACTTCACCAGGATCTTCACCACCAAATCTCACTAGTTTTGATGCTCAAATAGGAATTGAGATGAAGTGGCTATTTGTGAGGGAGATATTTTAATTGCATCCAGTTCTTCTCAATTGAGAAGCTTTTTATAGATTTTTCTCCAAGTCTTGAAATGCTTCCGCCATTTTAGAAGAATGACACATGGAGGCTCCTTGTTGGCTTCTTATTGTTGAGTAGTAAACTTGATTTTTGGACTAAATAATATGGGCTTAAAGATTTTGCTTATAGGCCCAAATCAATTAAAAGGCCCAACATGCATAGCATTTCTAGAAGCATTATCTAGAAAAATCTATATAAATATCTATTAGAAAAATCTGTGTAAATATCTAAGTAAGATATGTAGTTTTATAAAGAATATCTAGAGAATTCTAGGAAAATATCTTGATATGTGGTCTAGGTGTCTCTAGAAAATGTGTGGACTAGAATCTTCTTGTAAACACTATATAAAGGGGTAGTGCCCTCCATTTTGTAAAAAGCCAAAAAGTATGTAAAGTCTTGAATTTGAGAAATACAAGTTTCCTTTTTTCACTTCCTTCTTCCTATTAGTGTTGTCCTCTTAAAAGCCTTAGCTAATCCAAGTTAGTAAACCCATCTTTCCTCCAACAAACTGGTATCAAAGCCCCAAGATTCTTGTGAAAAATGGCAAGTGGGATGATTCCTTTTCAAGTCCCCCAACTCAACAAGGATAACTACGACAATTGGAGTATAAGGATGAAAGTATTGCTCGGGCCGCAAGATGCATGGGAGATCGTAGAGAAAGGCTACACGGAGTCACAAGACGATGTTGCTCTATCCCAAGCACAAAGGGATAGTTTGAAGGATGCAAGGAAGAAGGACAAGAAGGTGTTCACCCTCATCTATCAAGCCTTAGATGAAGGCATGTTCGAGAAAGTAGCTTGTGCTACTACAAGTAAGGAAGCATGGGAGATCTTGCAAAACTCCCACAAAGGAGTTGAGAAGGTGAAAAAGATTCGACTTCAAACACTTCGAGATGAGTTTGAAGCTTTACATATGAAAGAATAGAAATCAATTTCTGATTACTTCTCTAGAGTATTAGCTATTGTGAATCAATTAAAAAGGAATGGAGAAAAGTTGAATGACACTCGAGTAATTGAGAAGATACTTAGGTCTTTAGATTCTAAATTTGACTACATAGTTGTAGCCATTGAGGAATCTAAAGATCTAGATAGTATGAGTGTCGATCAACTCATGGGATCTTTACAAGCCCATGAGGAAAGACTAAGGAAGAAAGTGAAAGAAGAGCCATTAGAGCAAGCTCTTCAAACAAAGCTCACTTTGAACGAGGGTGAAGGAAGGTTCAATAGTAGAAGAAGTCAAAGAGGAAGAGGACGAGGCCAAGATCGAGGAAGAATTGCATTCTATAAGGAGGAAAGAAGACAAAGTTCATTTTCTACTAGAGGTCGCGGAAGAGGAAAAGGTACGAGGAAAAATGAAGGACCAAGGTATGACAAATCTCAAATTAAATGTTACAATTGTCAAAAATTTGGTCATTATGCTTCAGAATGTAGAAATATTACTAACCAAGTTGAGGAGAAAGCCAATTACGCTTGTCGGGAATGTGAAGTAGATCCTGCACTACTATTGGCTTACAAAGGTGAAGAGAGCAGAGAAAAGAATACTTGGTATTTGGATACAGGAGCAAGCAACCATATGTGTGGAAGAAAAAACATGTTTGTGGAGCTTGATGAATCAGTAAGCGGTAACATTACCTTTGGAGATGAATCCAAGATCCCAGTAAAACGAAAAGGTAAAATCTTGATCCGCTTAAAAAATGGTACGCATCAGTTTATCTCAAATGTCTTTTATGTGCCCAATATGAAGAAT
>NC_036245.1:10977457-11017389 GCF_002742605.1 Olea europaea var. sylvestris | reverse complement strand
ATGAAGAAGGAGCTTGGGATTGGGGTGTCCAAGAAGAAGACTATGACTTCTTACCATTCTTTTATGAAGAAGAACAAAAGAATAGAGAGCAGCAAGAGATTATCAATCCACCTCTATCACCTACTCATGGAAATGCTTCTCCATCATCTTCACAAGGAGAAAGTTCAAGCGAAAGGACACCACGGATGAGAAGCCTACAAGAGCTATATGAGGTAACCGAAAATCAAAATGATCTCACACTTTTTTGTCTTTTTGTCGATTGTGAACCAATAGGGTATGAAGAAGCGGTGCAAAATAAAAGATGGAGAGATGCTATGGATGAAGAGATTAAGGCTATAGAGAAAAATGACACGTGGGAGCTGACAACTCTTCCCAAAGGAAAGAGAGCAATCGGAGTTAAGTGGGTGTACAAGGCAAAGAAGAACGCTAAAGGAGACGTAGAAAGATACAAAGCAAGATTGGTTGTCAAAGGTTACAACCAACGGTTGGGAATTGATTATGAAGAGGTATTTACTCTTGTTGCTCGTTTAGAAATCATAAGATTAATTATCTCTCTTGCAGCGCAAAATAAGTGGAAGATATTCCAAATGGATGTGAAATCAGCTTTTCTAAATGGTTATCTCGAAGAAGAAATCTATGTGGAGCAACCAATGGGCTATAAAGTAAAAGGACATGAAGGTAAAGTCTTGAAACTCAAAAAGGCTTTATATGGGTTGAAACAGGCTCCAAGGGTATGGAATAGTAGAATTGACAAGTATTTTCTAGAAAATAACTTTACAAAATGCCCTCACGAGTATGCCCTTTATACAAAGGTAAATGAGAAAGGAGATATTTTGCTTGTTTGTTTGTAGGTAGATGATCTTATATTTACAGGAAATAATCAAAGTATGATCACTGAGTTTAAGAAGGTCATGGCTCAAGAATTTGAGATGACGGATATCGGTCACATGGCCTACTATCTTGGGATAGAGGTAAAGCAAATGGAGGACTGCATTTTCATCTCCCAAGAAGGATATGCGAAAGAAATTCTAAAGAAATTCAATATGGAGGACTGTAAGCCCGTATGCACCCCCGTCGAACGCGGAATCAAGTTGTCGAAGAATGATGAAGGTGAAAAGGTAAATCCAACACTTTTTAAGAGCCTTGTTGGAAGTCTAAGATATTTGACGTGCACAAGACCAGATATCTTTTTTGGAGTTGGGCTCATTAGTCGCTATATGGAGACACCTACCATGACCCATATGAACACTGCAAAGAGAATTCTTCGCTACATCAAAGGTACGCTTGATTATGGTTTAGTCTATTCATCATCTAATGAGTTCAAACTTGTTGGATATAGTGATAGCGATTGGGGCGGGGATAGTGATGATAGAAAGAGTACGACTGGGTATGTGTTCTACTTGGGCGACACAGCTTTCACTTGGAGCTCAAAGAAGCAATCGATCGTAGCACTATCTACATGTGAGGCTGAATATGTTGCAGCTACATCAAGTGTCTGCCATGCGATTTGGCTTAGAAACTTGTTGAAGACGCTTGGAGTATCACAAGAAGAGCCAATCGAAATCCATGTTGATAACAAATCGGCATTGGCATTGGCAAAGAACCCAGTATTCCATGATAGAAGCAAGCACATTGATACAAGATACCACTTCATAAGAGAAAGCATTGCAAAGAAAGAAGTGCAGCTGAAATATGTAACCTCCCAGGAGCAGATCGCCGACATTCTCACTAAGCCACTCAACCATGATGTGTTCCGCAAGTTAAGAACTCTACTTGGAGTAGCAAAATCAAGTTTAAGGGGGGATGTTGAGTAGTAAACTTGATTTTTGGACTAAATAATATGGGCTTAAAGATTTTGCTTATAGGCCCAAATCAATTAAAAGGCCCGACATGCATAGCATTTCTAGAAGCATTATCTAGAAAAATTTATATAAATATCTATTAGAAAAATCTATGTAAATATCTAAGTAAGATATGTAGTTTTATAAAGAATATCTAGAGAATTCTAGGAAAATATCTTGATATGTGGTCTAGGTGTCTCTAGAAAATGTGTGGACTAGAATCTTCTTGTAAACACTATATAAAGGGGTAGTGCCCTCTATTTTGTAATAAGCCAAAAAGTGTGTAAAGTCTTGAATTTGAGAAATACAAGTTTCCTTTTTTCACTTCCTTCTTCCTATTAGTGTTGTCCTCTTAAAAGTCTTAGCTAATCCAAGTTAGTAAACCCATCTTTCCTCCAACACTTATTAACTAATTGGTTACGAATGTCACGCTTTATGTGTATCTTAATAGCCTGTGGCTAGTCTGGATGTAGGAACAGTTCTCATTTATTTTATCCAAACCTTTCATGCCTTCAATCTCCTTGCATACTGCTATATGCTTCGCAAGGATTTTAGTAAGATTCGCAGAGCGGGGTTTTTTTAAATTAACAAATAATTCCCAAAGTCTGATTTTATTATTAATATTAAATCTTGGATTTATTATTTCATTTGCTGTGTTGCGAACCTATTACCGTCTGCACATGTTTTTCTCTGTCAATAGTGGATGACATGGGCCGTTTTGAGAGGACATGCTATGCTTGTTGTAGTTTTTAGTGTACGCTATCGGACTTTTCTATGCATTTCCTGGTTAGTGCCCTATAGGCATTTAAAGTACGTGTTGATGACGTACAATTTTGTGTGTGTACTTTCGAGTTTTAGCCAAGCACTTGTTGATATCTAACCATGATTGTGAGAAGAGTTTGAATGGTATAGATCTAAATCTGATTGAATCGATGGTTCACACCTTTCATCTAAACTTATAAATATACTATTTTCTTTACCACTGGTTTTCTTCGTTTTCTGCATTATATATTACTTGCAACAATATTTTTGCTTATCGTCGATTTTGCTCTCTTCCATTATCTTTCAACTTTTCTATTTGGGTACATGCTTCGTTTTACCTTGTGCTCCAGGGGCTAAACGTTTTTAACTTGAGGATGCCTCCTTTTGGTGTTGTTTCTTCTTTTAAAGAAGTTCAAAGCCTTGGGGAGTTGTGCCATTGTTGATATGTATCCTCTGCAATTCCTAGGGTTACACTTGGATATTCCTAAGTTGAGTGTTAATCTCTAACGTAGAGTACGTACCAAATTATGTGGATTTATGAGCGAGTCTAGTAGCATTTTTAA
This sequence comes from Olea europaea var. sylvestris, assembly GCF_002742605.1. Taxonomy (NCBI): domain Eukaryota; kingdom Viridiplantae; phylum Streptophyta; class Magnoliopsida; order Lamiales; family Oleaceae; genus Olea; species Olea europaea. Next base: position 11,014,223 of record NC_036245.1, on the reverse strand, counting down.
AGAGGTGATAAGTTTTAATTAATGCATGAATATAAGGCCTTATTAATTTTATCGAGTGGGATTTGAGTGAGATCATAGCATTATCGTATCCTGAATAATCTCAAATTGTAGACATTTCCTCTTAGGGCTATATAGCCTTATCTGAACATTTGACTAATATGGTATCTTTAGTCCTTTTTCCTTTATCTGTTCTCTGTTTCTAATATTACACATAGAAAAAATTATTATTTATTTATTTTTTTTTTTATGTGGAGACTGGAGATTTCACTCATAATAATGATTGTTAATTTAATGTGACAATGTATACAGAAAGATTTAATTCCATTTTTATTGGAATATTTTTTATTTTCGATGTTTGTTCACTAATTTTCATTTATTTACACAAATAATATCATCGTTCATGCTGTTATGAAGATGAAGATCACTTCAGTGTTGATCTCAAATGCCACAAATCGCCTTTCCCTTTCCCTTTCCCTTTGCCTCCTAATCTAGTGTACCCTTTGAGGGTAACACCCTAGTAATCCAAGACCACCCAGCTTTTAGGAATCTGCTACCATTTGTCAATTTAGATAGATAGCTCGCATTTTGTCTCATTTTTCAGTGTTAACAAACTTCAATTCTTTTTGTATGAAAAAACTTGTTATTTTATTATGCTTCACATAGGTGCATTTATAACAAGTTTGTATCAACAACAGAATCGATTATTATTGTGTTGATTTTACATTTCAACAAAGCAGCTTTCCAAATGAAATTTTATTCAATTATCTTAACAACATAAGGGGATCTGGATTACTATCCTATCCATTACCATGGCATTTTCATTACATAAGTACATCGCTCATTATTACAATGTCACGACATTTAAGTTTACTTGGACATGGCCTTGTCCTTCTTGATAATAATTTTCTTTGAGGTGGAAATTAGTCCTCGTGTTTCTTTGGCAGGATAAACCTCGTCTTCAGTTGAAATTCCTTTCAAGATAGGCCTTATCTTCAATTGAAAATTTTTTGGTGGAGTAAAACTCGCCTTAAAGTTCTTATCTTTGAGACCTTATCTCGGGTCCAGTATTGATCAATGTTTCAGGAGGCATTCTTCCTTTAGAACTTATGAAGTTATCTTTACTGGTGTATAGGTCTTTCAACCTATCCTTCGCAACATTAGTACTTGATTTCTTAGAAAAGGATTTTCAAGCATATTTTCCTTCTTTTCAACCATAAAATGGCATTACTTGCTAGGAGTTTTGGAGTTGCATTTTGTAAAGTGCCGAAATAACATTCTCGTGCAGTAGCTTGGTTTTCCTTGATTCTGGCTATCCCTTAGGAAGTTTCAAATTTCAGGCACAAGTGGTAGATAGATGTTACTTCTTTCAATTTCTTTAAAACCAAGTTATTCTAAGATCCCATTATAAGTAGATTTGCTATCCATGACTTACATATATCCTTAAAATGCATTTGGCTCTTCGTCGACCCAATTGCTAACGTAATTTATCCTCTTGAGATCAAATTATCCCCAATAAAACCATATATGGGTTCAACACGAGGTATATAAGGGTGATCAACATGCATTTGGTAAAAAGCGCTCTCAAATAAAATATTAACAGAGCTATCATTATCGACCAACATGCAGCTAAGACTGTTATGAGCTATTATGCATGTACTACCAATGCATCGTAGTGGGGATATACAACTCCCTGCTGATCATCATTACTTAAAAGTAATTGGAAGAGATGTAGGTTCAAGATTACCTCAAATCCAGAATATATCCTGTATAGAGCTTTCTGGCAGTGCGAGCGTAGCCCGTTAGTTCACTCATTGTTTCCCTACCTATGTAATAACCTCTGATTATAGTGTTAATCTTTTTTTATTGGGGGTTGAGAGATGGAAACATTCGCTGGTTCTTGCTTAAACTCGACCTGCCTTGGTATACTTTCGTAACCTCTTCCTTTGGTTGGATAAGGTGACCCTTTTTCTTCAGCGATTGCCCAGTACCTGTGAACCTCCTTGTTTAATTAGCAGCTTAACCATCTTTAATACCTCATAATATTCATATGTATTGTGATCCCTAGACCTATTAATCTTACAGAACTTTGTCTTTTAATTCTTAAGAGAAAGATGTTCTTTACCTCTGACTGGTGCAAGGGCTGAAGATATTGTATATAGTCTGTCTCTGGGTTCTAGAAAGCAAAAATATTATTGTTTTGTCAATTTAAAAGAAAAAATGTGCTGAGGTTTCAATTCGAAGCCTTCTTGTAGTTTAATCTTCTTATAATCGAGTTCTCCCGTATAATTTTGCATTTCTCAATAGATACACGCTCCTGATGTCCACTCGATCTTCTTTAGGCACATGTACATCCTTAATATACTACACCGTATACCAAAGAAAATTTCAAACTCTCTGGCACTTCGGGTACCATCAAACTTTTTGTCTCCTTCAATTTGACTTTTGAGGTTGTCATCATATCTCAAGGAGCAAGGATAGCCCATTTTAGCAATATTTGCCTTCTAACAATGCAAGGTGACTAGAAGCATTCTCATTCAAGTCAATTACGTCTCCTAGCATAGACGAAAACTTTTTGTTCGACTTAGCAACAAATTTTTTGAAAATGTACCTCTTTCCATCCAGATTCTGCCTCGTATCCTCTATCTCCATCCCCAAAATTAATAGTATCATTTTGCAACGGGGCACCCACAAAATCCTCAAGCATTTCAACTCGATTCCTAAGATTTTGACTTATAGCCACCTCATTGTTTTCTCAACTTGCATAAACATTCCTTGTTCATTTTCATTCGACAAAATAATAACTGTGAACTCTAAGGACTCTTTCACAACTCTCAACTCACTAAGGCATCTCGTGGACTCTACAAGACTCTCTCTCTCTTTCTAGTTCTAGTTCATTCACTTTCTTAAGCACGGCTCTATTAATCTTTTTCAACATAAGACTCCTCTTAAACAATAGGTCATAAGCCTCATGAATATCTTGCTCATCTTCAGAATCCTCCTCAGAATGCTTACTACTTTCTGAGTCATCAACCTTCTCACTCTCTTTATCATATTCACTCGTAACAATAGAAGCAAACGACATACAGTTGTGACCCTCAGAATTAGACTTCTCAATTTGATTGTCCAAACTAGACTTGTCATCTGTGAGATTTACCCATGGTTTTCTTATGAGTAGAGCATTCAGCTCTAATATGACCAAATTCGTGATATTTGACCTCTTGTATTTTCTTCCTAACAACACTAGAGTCTTTATTCTTTCGATTATAGCTCCTAAATTTACTAGGCCACTCTTGTATCTATCCTGAGATGGCTTATTACTTTTAAAAATCTTTTTGAATTTCTTAAAAAAATAAGTTATTTTCTCATCATTCAGGGTTTCATGGTCTGAAGTGTCGTCATCACCATCTCAATAGTATTTAAGGCAGTATCTTTCTCAGAGTGAGATATGGTTAGTTCATAAGTTTGTAGGGATTCAATTAACTACTCTATCTTAATAATATCTAAGTCATTGCACTCCTCGATAGCAATTATTTTAGGTCTAAATCTCTCGATAAGGATCTAAAGACTTTTCTCACAATTTTTGTTTTAGTAATTCATTTACCTAGGTTGAAACTAGAATTAACATGTCATTTAACTTCTCATAGAATTCATCAAATGATTCCTCATCTTTCATTCTAATCTCTTCAAATTTAGGATTCTATATCTGAAGCTTAGAGGCCACTATCTTAGTCCCATCACGTGTGGTTTTCACAATATCCCAAACTTATTTCACTGTCTCACACACATACACTCTCCTGAACCCTTCAAGTAATACGGTCATAAATAGGGCATAAAGCTCTTTACTATTCTAGTTACACTAAGTTAGGTCATCCTTAGTCTAAAGAAAAATACCAATAAGGATAACTATACCAGCAACAGTAGTAGAAGGGACTGTCCAACCTTTCTAAACACTCACTCGTATCCTATCATTCCAAGATTTCACGAAGCTCTTATCCTCAATTTTATAAGCACAATTGCTTCCGTTAAAATACGGAGGTAGAGAAAGAGACATACTCATCTAGATTAATTTTGGGTCAAGAATCGAATTTGGACTCTGATACTAATTGAAATATCGTAGTTCGACCTAACTATCACCAAGGGGTAAATAGATGAATTAATAAAAAATTACTGAAATTAATTTTACCAATAAATTAAACAAGTCATAAAACTAATTTTAATTTAGATGAATTGTGCCGCAATTCTAACCTAGATATTCAACATAAGCATGTACTAAATTGCTGAAAAAAAAGAAAGCCAAAGAATTGATGACAAAGCAAACCTATTGTTTAGGATCAAACAACTCTAATCCCAAGCCTATAGAATCCACTATAAACAAATTGACTTATAGACGGTCCAAACACAACGAACTCTTAGTAGACTTCTGACCCCCAACAAATTATTACCAAGGAACGCCTTGATTGTGCACACCAGCATCATGTCACGGGCCTAGTTTCGTTACACCCGAACAAACTAGAGCCGTGCGGCCTTAACGCTCTACAATTCCCGCACCTCACGAGAAAACGTTAAGTCAGCCTTTCTACGCCCACAAATAATTTAACCAATGAGGCTAAATTATACCCACGTTGAGAAGAGAATTTTGAAGTAAAGGATATATGAAAAACAAGTAAGGATTGGGGAAACTTTCTTTATATAAATGAAAGGAAAAACTTTACAATCTCTCTAATGAATAAACTCTCTTCACTCTTATATTCTCTACACTTTCTAACCTCTACTCCATACCATTTACATATGAGACTACCTCTCTATTTATAGAAAAACTTTAACCTCCTTAACCTTCCACTTTACAACTTGCGCTTGGTTGTCGCCACCTCGTGCTTGGTTGTCGCCAACTCATTCTTAGTTGTCTTCAAGTGGATGGTATTACAACTTGCATTGCAAGTTGTCGCCAACTCGTGCCTAGCTTGCATACAACTCACGCCTAGCTTGCACCGTTGATATTTATCCTTGCCAACTCGTGCTTAGCTTGCATACAACTCGTGCTTAGCTTGCAAGTGGCCCACAAGTGGACAAGTTGTGCAAGTTGCCCACTTGCATCCTCAAAATATCCGGCTGCAGGTTCAAGTATTTTTCCTCCCAAAATGGGTGGGTCGGGACTTAGAAAAACCTCATTAATACCCTGGAAAACTACACGATCTAGGCAGCCTGCATTCTGCCCCAAGACAGTCTACTTGCGTCCCCAGCCTGTGTCGACCTACATCCCTTGCCGAATCTGCTTGCGTCCCCTATCGCAAGCTATTCCGTCCTTTTGAAACGCGTTACCCGCGCCATCTTGCGATCGCTACCGGGACGAATCGAATGCGATCGCGTGAGACATAAGTCACTCCCCCACTGAATTTGACGATGCACTCATCGCCATATATCGCTGAAGCATAGACCTTGTTTGCCATAAGTCTATCTCGTTTTCCCACCTTGTGCCATGACATTCCCGTGTCATGCCAAGTTTCAAGTCATGACCTTGCGATCCGTGACAATCAGCTCTAGAACACTGAATAGTGGAACTATGGTCACTAATCTCGATCTTTAGAACTCCAATAGATAATATGGAAGTGGGTGTTTTGATAATATGGATTTGATGTTTTTCAATGTGTAGTTGAATCAAGAGAAGATTGAAAATTGTTGTTTGATCTTGAGGATGTGTTCTCTTCGTAAATATAATTCCAACCTACCTTTAACTTGGACTAAGGTATCAATAGTTTGGATAGTTTACGGTTGTATAAGATTAAAAAATAGCTTAGAATGCTGAACTAGGGTTTAGCCATATAACTATGCCACTCGAGCTCTTAGCTTGCGGCGACCCCGCAGCTCGAGCACCAACTAGGCAACAAGCTGGCACCTGAATTTCTGCTTGTTTTTGCTCCACGCTGCTCGTGCGATGACCAGACAACAATATAGAGGCATTGCAGCTATTTTTTCTCTTTGTTCCATCTTTGATCTTTTTCACTCCTTGTTAACCTATACTACTACCCAAAAGACTCCTTGATTTTTATAACATATCTTCAATTTTGACAAAAGCTGTCAACAATTATAAAACCTAAAAGATTCAAAAGCATCATCACATATTAATGTGATATATTAAAGATGATGGTCAATGGGTAGCAACTGGAAATTTATAATATGTATTAAATCAAATTAAACACATAGATGCTTGGCGCGTTATGCTTGATTTGTGCTTTAAACATCTTGTAATCAACACGACATCGTACCTTCGTGTCCTCTTCAATGATCTTCAAGAACTTCTAGAATCTACACCATTTCCTAGTCTGTGGGCATTAATGGATGAATAAATGTGTGATTCATTTTTTTCATTAATAATTGGTTTTAACTAGTTTCCTTTTTAATTTGGAATAATTTATTTTAAGTAGGTTGATTAAGTATTTCAATAATTTTGTTGCAACATTTTCGAAGTAGAAAAATCTGTAGACGAATATTTAATATTCTTGTCTATTGTCGTGTATCAATTTTCTTTCACTCGATCTCTGTCCTGTTTGTACTTAATTCCTCGTTTTTTCATGCATATCTACCCACAGGCAAGCCGTGGTTGTCTACCACTCTTTGGGTAATCCATTTCGTAGTCTTCCGATGAGAATTCAAAGTCATGGTATAAGAGGCATTTTCTATGCTTAGTTTGCACATAAGGGTTATGCTACCCATATATTATGGTGTTCATAGGGGTGTTCATGATGTACAAGTGACATAACATCATTAGAGGATTGAAAATCAGTTTTTTCAACCTTACAATCACGAAATTTCACGTGTACACCATAATGTACATATAAAATTATCCTAAACATAATTGTGTGCTTAATTGCTATTGGGTTTTTGATACCCAATAAATTTCGAGTTATGATGTTAACGTGGGTTAATATTATTTCATAGGCATATATCGATGTATAAAATAAGTCCAACAACCAAATCCATGAATTACACCCGACTTAATTGCATTCCCTCTTGGAAGGCTTGAATCTTGGTCAATTTACCTCTTTAAATGTCCAATTTAAAGCCTAATCCCAGAGTATATATATGGCTATAACCCTAGCCACTTTCTAATGATGTTTTGTGTGGTTTTGAGAGAAAAATTAAGGAATCCCGGCTGCCCTCTTTTGTGTGTAAAAAATAGCCTCTAGAAGTATCCAAAACGCTTGTTTAACGTGTGCAATTGGTGGTTCTTTCATAGTATACCCTTATGGTGTCTTCTTCTAGCCTTTGTGGCCACAAATCATCATCTTTTCTTGTTCTACTTGGACAAGATTGAATAGCAACCGAGGTGAATCAATTGGTTGTGGTTTGGAGCCAATTGGACTGGTTGTTGGTTGAGAAATGTGCGTTGGATTGAGCCCGAAAATCACCGATTTGAAGATATTTCAAGAAAGCTTCCACAACATTTGGTATCAGAGCTTCAAGGTGCTAGTTTTGGCTCTTGAAATATAGCAAAAAATCGTCCAGAAATCGGCAGAAACGAACCAAAAATCAGAACAAAAAATTGTCAAAATCAATCTCTGTTTTTCGCGTTTTCTGATCAATCTAGAAGGATTTTTTGGAAACGGAGACCACTAGCATGACATGGAGGTGGAGGCGAACCCTACAAGGTGGCGCGTGTCGATCGTCGACGACGCGTGAGGTCCACGCGCAGAGGGAAGAACCAGCGTGTGAGGGCGCTTGAGTGGAAATTTTGAGGAGGTCCCTTCAGGCAGTTTGTTCCTAACATTATTTCTGACATTTTTCATGTTGAAAGTTTTTGTTTCAGGGCCTGTAAAAGAATCTGGACATCATTGTTCCTCGAGCATTCGAGACTCAATCGTGATTTTTTGGTTGCGACAGTTTCTAGAGACTTTAGGATGAATAGTGGTAGTCCTAAAGTGATAAATTCGCAATTTTAGTTATTTGCGGACTCAGATAGGTCCGCTCTGGTATATTGGCTTAACTTAATTTAAATTTCAGCATTAGCAAACTATCGTGTGGGTGATCGTTAGGATTGGAGGTTGTCATTGCTTGTGCTAGAAAATTTAAAAACTATTTGCTCTATTTTTTAAGAGTTGAACTTTGATTGCAAGTTGGTAGTTGATTTTGTACTTATCTGTCATATAGTCACTGTGTGAGACTTGTTGCGTGAAATTTGAAATTTTTGTTTATATACCTTCGTGTTTACATTAATTATCCAATTAGAACACTTGGACTTAACCCGTTCGAACATTCCCTTGATCTAAGATCGTGAATCTTACGAAATCTTGAGAATCTAGAACGGTGTATATTGCGATTTTAGGATTACTTTATATGACCTATTTGTGAATTGGTTGTTCTATTTTTTATTTTCTCCTTAAAAATATCTTCACACTTTGAAGTTGGAATTTTCAATGGGAAAGGGGATTTTTTAATTTGACAACAAAAGATGAAGAGTATTTTGGTCCAACAAAAAGTTTCAAAGGCCATAGATGACAAATTTCCTGCAAATTTAACAGAAGCACAAAAAGAAGAGTATGATAAACTTGCATACACTTCAATTATTTTACACTTGTCTGATACTGTTTTGAGAAAAGTATGAAAAGTGGATTCTACAAAACAACTTTGGGAAGAGTTGGAGGACTTATATTTGCTTAAATCAACTCCTAATAAATTATACTTGTTTGAACGATTTTTCAACTTTAAAATGGATCCTTCAAAGGATCTCAATGACAATCTAGATGTTTTTAACAAGTTAGTTCAAGACATTGTTAATTTTGATGAAAATGTATCTGAAACATAAAAAGCTATTATCTTGCTTAATTCCGTACCGGATTCATATAGGGAAGTTAAGAATGTAATTAAGTACGGTAGGGACGCTATGACACTCGAGATTGTCATAGACTCGCTTAGGAGTAAGGATATGGAAATTAAGGCTGAAAATGAGGATAAAAGGAGTGGCGAGTTACATATGATGAGAGTAGGATGAAGTTTAAGCAAATGAATTTGGGTATAACTCAAGAAGGTAGTGATTCGAGTGATGAGGATAGTAAGAAGAAGGGTAAGGGATGTGACAAATCTAATGGTAGAAGGTGTTACAGTTGTGTAAGTCTGGACACTTTATTAGAGATTGTCCCAAGAAGAAAGATAAGCTGAAGGGTAAGATGAGAGATGAGGCGAATTTGGTTGAGGGGTCGAGTTATGATCCTAGCGAAGTTTATTGAGAGTAAACCTAGTTACTACATATGCATCTGTGTGTGATCCTTTCTGCATATGTGTGATTGTCTAAATTTTGTTGCATAATTATATGTTGCATTTCAATTTGTTTGACATGTGTGTTTGCATGAATTTGAGGTAATGTTATTACTTGGTGTAATTGTTTGCATGCATAGTGTGTTAAGATGTATTAGCAGTGTGTTAGATGTCTTTTGGTGAGGTGGAGTATAGATGTCTAGGGGTACATTGTGGCTTGTACCGGGGATGTAGAGTGTGACATTTGGATCACGAGTGGAGATATGATCAAATGTCTAGAATCCTTTTGTCTGTAAAGAGACCCTGATCAGGTGGAGTGTAAGAGAGACACTTCTATCACTTCTATTAGGTAGAGACCCATTATCCACGTAGGTTAGGAAAAGTGATGTGGAGATAGAGGATTATCCCGTGGACTTAGAATCTATTGTGACCTACCAGTTAGACATGAGTTGGGTGATCAGTCTAGTGAGCTTGGTGGGGGATGAGAAGAGATATGTGTTCTGGAGGTGTGAGCAACACGGAATGGGATAAGATAAGTGTAGTGAGATATTTTCTTAGGGTCATTTATGCATGTGTTGTATATGTGGTTGACCGTGGTTTGATTGACTTTGTGTCAATCTATGGTTCCATGTGAACATGTTTCTGAAAAGATCTATGTATGTTATCCTATAGTATATCGTCATCGCATGTGTATTTGTTGTTGATTGTTTATTGTTAAATATTTGCTTCTACTTGGGTGTTTCTTACCTTAGCCTCGGTGAGAACATGGAGTAGGTATGGTATGTCTTTCAAGTTGGAAACACGAGGTATGGTTTGTGATCCAATTTTATTAGCTACCTTGATTATGCAAGTGCTAACTGTGTGTTTTGATTGCTTGCAGATTTATTGGGCATCAAGGTGGAGATTTGTTAGGTTTTTGATACCCAATAAATCACGGGCTATGATGTTAACGTGGGTTAATATTATTTCATAGGCATAGGCATAGGCATAGGCTGATAAATGAAATAAATCCAACAACCAAGTCCATGAGTTACACCCGACCCAATTGTATTCCCTCTTGGAAGGCTTGAATCTTGGCTCATTTACCTCTTTAAATGTCCAACTTAAAGCCTAACCCTAGAATATATATATGGCTATAACCCTAGCCACTTTCTAATGATGTTTTGTGTGGTTTTGAGAGAAAAATTAAGGAATCCCGGCTTTGCCCTCTTTTATGTGTGAAAAATAGCCTTTAGAAGTATCCAAAACGCTTGTTTAACGTGTGCAATTGGTGGTTCCTTCATAGTATACATTTGTGGTGTCTTTTCCTAGCCTTTGTGGTCACAAATCATCATCTTTTCTTGTCTTACATGGGCAAGACTGAGTAGCAACTGAGATGAATCAATTGGTTTTGGTTTGGAGCCGATTGGACTGGTTGTTGGTCGAGAATATATGTTGGACTAAGCCTGAAAATCACTAATTTGAAGATCATTCGAGAAAGCTTCCGCAACAATTGCTACACAAGTTTCTTCCGTGATCAGGTGGTCTGTTCAGCATTTCCTAGCAACCTTGTTGATCTTCTCACGACGCCCAATAAAACACGAGTTCTTGTTAAAGCCAGTGAATTTATTCAGAAAATCCACGACACTTACTGTCTTATCTTTGAGCCCTTGGTTTTTCTGAATAGAAATATAAACTAACAGCAAATTGCAAGCAGCGTGAAGTGTCTTTTTCTATTAGTGATTACATTTACACAATTCTTACGAGGGACTGATTGTTATATATTTATGGTATAAATATAAAATGTGAAAGAAATAATCAAATTAGATAAAGTGCCAAAGTGGTGGGAAATGTGACATTTGTGTGGGACGTCAGAGGTTCGAATCACTCCCCACGCAAATATTAAAATGTCTTGATTTGGGCCTTGGGCTCTTGGGCTTCCTTGACTAAAATAAATATTTTTTTTCTTCATTATTTAATGGGTAAAACTAGCCAGTATTTTATGACTTTTTGTTTTTGTAACAACCCACTAACTGCCTTTAAAACACCCACTACTCAGTCATTAAAATTCTGATAAATATTTTTTTTTCTTCATTATTTAATGGGTAAAACTAGCCAGTATTTTATGACTGTTTGTTTTTGTAACAACCCACTAACTGCCTTTAAAACACCCACTACTCAGTCATTAAAATTCTGCATTAACATGGTGAAGATTGTTACTACCATCTTGCCTATATAAACCCATATCTTGCTTTGGGAAAATGCAAACAAATAGAAAATAGAATCAATCACTCTTTTCATATTGTGAATTTCTTATATTCGGGTTTTTATACCTATTCTGGAGTACAATTGAGAGTTCTAGAAAAACCATTCATGATTGCTGCATAAGTGGTTTACGATCGTTGTATCCTGGGAGTGATTGTCCACGGAGGTCACAGCAATTATTGACGGGCAATTTCACTTTAGGACATCGTGTTGTCACGAGACTCGATCGGACGATAAGTTTTATATTTCTGCATTATATTGTTCTGATCACTGCTGCAACTAATTATTTTTCTAACACTGATTCCCAGCCCATGAGTACAATAAGTTGATACCACCGAAGAATTGCCCAGTGGAAATCACTGAGAAGATAACTCCATTGCTTACTGTTTGCAACTACTCCTTTTTCTCATGATGACCCCAATGATGATTCAAGCATGAATCTGACTCTGTCGAGGGAGGATGATGGAGGTGCAAAGGAACACATTTATTATTTGAAGATTGAGCACATGAAGATAGCAACTTAGTTGATGGTAATCTGCCTCGCCGCTGTTCAATTTTTTGCACTTTTTATCATGTCGTGATCAGGGTATTTTAGTCTTTCAAGTTATTAAGGCTGTCTTTTTTATTTTCCTTGTTTATAAATCAGTAGACTTTGAACATTAAGATCGGTGGTCATTACTTTATCAAAGAATAAGTTTTGTAGATTCCATTATCTTTCTATGTTTTCCCTCTCCTTGCGGCCACCACCATAGGCTGTGCAGGCCTCCATAGGCTATTTTTTCTTTTTCCTGAACAAAAAAAGGAAAGAATAAAAAAGCTAGTGAACTCGGGCATGATGGCTGGGCGTAGCATCATTTTTAAATGGCCCATACCTGGCCTCTTTAAAAGTAGCCCAACTTCTTTTTACACCTTGAGTCTGTATTTACTAGAAAAACTTGCTCGATATGCTGGTATAAAGAGGCAAAAAGTACATGTTCATGTAGAGATTAAAAACTATATCTGGATGATTGAAGAACTCAGTAAGAGCCTTTAAAACAGAAAACTCAAGCCATGAAAACCCAAATAATGTACTTGAACCTTCTAAAGATAACAATTCAATCAAAATTATACTGAGTGATTCAAATCATTAAAGAAGAACACAAGAAAAGTACACTGAAATTAAAAATTGCCAATAGCACATATAAAGGGAAAAAGTTTAGTCAAAAGGTCATAATCATTGTTGAAAAATAAATCAAATTAATGATCATTGATGACTTCAAGAATCATTTATTAGAACTTTATTTTAGTAAAGTGTCTACTAGTATTTCAATAATTGATTGAGTAATTTAAGGAGTCTTCTTGGATATGTAATAGCCACATTTATTTTGATGCATTTCCCAATGTCCTTTGTGTATAAATTAGCATGTAATCTGTACTAACTTTTTGAGACAATAAGATTGAGTATTTCTAATAATATAATTCTCAACTTTACTTGCCTTCAAACTGGTATCAAAGCATTCAAACATTACAAAAATTGTTCACAGAATACAACAACAGTAACATAACTTGGAAAAGAAAATCATGGCAAATCCAAGTAATATGGTGTCTATTATTCTTCGTTTCAATGGGAAAGATTATGACAATTGAAGTCACAATATGAAAGTGTTGCTGAAATCTATGAAGCTCTAGAATATTGTTGATGAAGGTTTTGAAGATCCGAAGATTTAAGATGGAATGACTCAAGCAAAAAGAAATGCTTTGAATGAAAAGCGATAAAAAGACTGTGAAGCCCTTTTCCAAATTTACCATGTGCGATTGAAAGACCGGTGTTTGAACGAATTAGAAAAGCTAAAACTTCAAAGCAAGCTTGGGAAAATTTGTAGACAGCACATCTTGGAGAAGAGAGAGTAAAATAATGTACGCATACAATCCTTGAGATTAGAGTTTAAGAAATTGGAAATGAAAGAAGAAGAAAGTATTTCAGATTACTTCACAAAGATTACCACATTTATAAATCAAATGGCATTCAATGGTGAATGTTTGGAAGATCAGAAAGTTGTTGAAAAAATTCTTTGAAGTCTACCATCAAGGTTTGATTTCATCACTGCCACAATTGAGGAATATAAATCTCATGAATTGCGAGTAAAGTACAAAAATCCTTCACTACCTGATTAGACACTAGAATCTCAACTTTTGGAAGGCTCTAATTCTAATACTTTTAGAGGAAGAGGATGATCTGGAGGTCAATGAAGAGGTACCATTCTCGCGGAAGACGAAGAGGATTTCAAAATGGTGGAGAGTTCAAAAAAAGTAAAGGATGACCACACAAGCAATTTTTGAAGAAGTCGAGGCCGAGGATATCAACAAAGAGGTAGAAAAGAATTCCCTGAATGCTATTACTATCATAAAACTAATCATAAAGGTAGTGATTGCTAGTATAAGGGAAATGAATATGTTGAATGCTATCCTTGTCATGAACTTGATTATAAAAGTAATGAGTGCTGGAACAAGAAAAATGAGGATAAAGCAGAAACTAGTTTCATTCATAAGAATGATAGTGATGAGAAGTACACTTCTGAAACTTTGTTATGAACATGTGAAAATAAACATAATGATGAAGTTTGTTATCAGGATAGTGGTGCTAGTAAGCATATGATTGGTTATCAAACTTGTTTTCTAAGCTGGTGGAATTAGAATTAGTGCAGTCAAAGTTGGTAATGCTAGAGCTTTTACAACCAAAGGGATTGGAGATATAACAATTGAAACTAAGACCGGAAAGCTTAACAAGATGTCTAATGTTTATTATGTTCTTGATTTGCGAAGCAATCTATTAAGTGCTAGCCACCTTTGAAGAAATTTTGAGATCAATTTACATGATAAATTGTCTATTTTGACCAGAGAAAATCAGATTGGCACAAAGATCCCATTGGCATCAGATAATCTATTTTCTATTCAGCTAAAAGTTACTAATGTTGCTTCTCATTTCACTAGTATGAATGGAGAAATTTCGAAACTATGGCATGATAGGTATGGTCTTTTTAATTATAGAGCCTTGAAACTGTTATCAGAAAGGAAAATAGTGGATGGTCTTCCTCATATTGATCATCTAAATGAATTTTGTGAGACCTGCCAACTTGGAAAGCAGCAAAGACGTCCATTTTTACACAAGTCATCTTGGAGAGAAAGATAACCACTACAACTTATCCATTCAGACTTGTGCAAAACAATTTCAGTTTTATCTCTTGGAGGTTGCAGGTATTTTATCTTTTTCATTGATGACTTTAGTAGAAAAGTTTGGACATATTTTCATAAAGAAAAATTTGATTGCTTTCAAGATTTCAAAGATTTTAAAGTTGAAGTTAAGAAGTTTTCTAAATTTTCTATTAAGACATTAAGAATTGATCGTTGGACTGAGTATCCTTCAAAGGACTTTGAAAATTGTTTAGTAGTCTAGGAATAAGACATGAACTAACTGTATGATATTCACCAAAGCAGAATGGAGTTTGAGAAAGAAAAAATTAAAACATTATGGAAATGGGAAGATCCATGCTTAAAAGAAAGCAATTACAACGAACTTTTTGGCAGAGGCAGTTGCTTGTGCAGTATATTTGATCAATAGGTCATCCTCAAAAAATTTGAATAACATGACTCCAAATGAAGCCTGGTATGGTTCTAAACCAATAGTTTCACACCTTAAGATCTTCGGTAGTCTTGCTTTTGCCCATATACTAGGTGCTATATGGAATAAATTGGATGATAAAGCTCAGAAATGCATTTTTGTTGGATATAGTGAACGGTCTAAAGGTTATAAATTATACAATCCATTGATGAAGAAAATTGTGATAAGTTGAGATGCAAAATCCAATGAAAATACAACCCTTGAAGGTAACGAGAGCAGTCAATCAATAATATTTCAAAAAGGAGATAACATTTCAAATGAAAATTATGACAATTCTTCAAGTTGTGGATCCTTTTCACCTCCAAGTTCCTTTAGAGGAAAGAATCTGATGAAGAGATACCAAGAACAAAAATGAGAAGATTGCAAAAAATCTATGAGTCTACAGATCCTACACATGAAGAAGGTGCGATTTTGTTTGCATTTTTTGCAAGTGAGGATCCAATTTTATGTGATGTAGTAATAAAAGAAGAAAAATGGAGAAAGGCCATGAAGGAAGAAATTGATGCCATTGAAAAGAACAATACGTGGGAGCTCAAAAATCTGCCACTAAACAAAAAGCCTCTGGGAGTAAAGTGGATGTTCAATACTAAACTCAATCTTGACAATTTAGTAAACAAACACAAGTCTCAGCTTGTAGCAAAGGGGTAAGTGCAAAGAAAATGAGAAGACTAAAATAAGGGATTCGCCTCGGTCTCTAGACTTGACACTATTCGGCTTATAATTTCTCTAGCTTTTCAAAATAACTGGACAAATGGACATTAAATCTGCATTTTTAAATGGTTTTATCGAAGAAGCAATTTATGTCGAACAACCACCTGGTTTTGTGAAGGAAGGAATATAGCATAAAGATTACAAGTAAAAAAAGCCTTATACGGTTTAGAACAATCGCCAAGGGCTCGGTATTGTAGAAAATCAATACATTTTTTGAAACATATGATTTGCATAGAAGTTCACACCCTCCATATCAAAAATGGTTTTGATGGAAGTTTCATTATATAAGTCTTTATGTTGATGATCTTGTCTTCACTGGAAATAATCTAGCCATGTTGGATAATTTTAGAGACTTGATGATGAAAGAGTTTGATATGATTAATTTGGGAAAATTGCATCATTTTTTGGGTATTGAAGTATACCAATTGGAAAGTGGAATTTTATCGTTCAAGAGCAGTATGCTAGAGAGATTCTAAAAAGGTTTAAGATGGAATTTGCAAATCCTGTTTCAACTCCATGCATTTTAGGTCAGAACCTCAGAAAAGAAAGAGAATGAAAGCTTGTTAATACTACCATGTTCAGAAGCACAGTGGGAATTCTAATGTACGTCACAGCCACAAGACTTGATATGATGTTTGCTGTAAGTTTAATAAGTAGGTTCATAAAAGGACCATATTTAGAACATTGGGAAGCTGCCACAAGAATTTTACGATATGTGAAGGGAACAATTGATTATGGCATTTTTTATCGGGCAAATGTTCCAACTACACTCTTCGGATACACTAACAGTGATCTTACAGGAAGTGTTGATGAAATTAAAAGTACGTCAGGTTATGCCATTAGCACTAGAAGTGGAGTAATTTGTTGGAGTTCCCAAAAAAAACCAATTGTTTCCCTTTTAACAACGAAAGCTGAATATACTACTGCATCTTTTACTGGATGCCAAATTGTATGGATACAAGGGATTTCGGAAAATCTAAACCACAAGTAGGATGCTTTTACAACTCTTTTGTGTGACAATAATTCAGTAATTTCTGTTACAAAGGAACCAGTTCTACATGGGAAGACTAAATACATTCGTATGAGGTATCACTTCTTGAGAGAACTTTTTCATGATGGAATAATTCAAGTCAAATACTGCAAATCAGAAGATCAAGTAACAGCTGTATTTACAAAACTAGTTGGAGGTCAGAACTTCAAGAAACAATTTGCGGGATTTGGAATGAAAAACAAATTTGGTTTACGGGAGGCAATGTTGGAAAATAAACCAAATTAATGATCATTAATAAATTCAAGAATCATTTACTAAACTTTATTTTAGTCAAGTGTCTACTAATATTTCAATAGTTGATTGAGTAATTTAAGGAGCCTTCTTGGATGTGTAATAGCCACATTTATTTTGATGTATTTCCTTGTGTCCTCTAGTATGTATAAATTGAAATGTAATCTGCAGTAACTTTTTAAGGCAGTAAGATTCAGTATTTCTAATAGTATAATTACCAACTTTGCCTACCTTCAACCATTAATCCTGAACAATTTTGAAAGTAATTGAGAGATACTAATCTCAAATTCATGTCTCATCATTGATAAGGGAGTTGTGAGGTGGTAAGAAATGATCAAAGCAATCTGTAAAAATCCCCTAACCAGCCTGTCGAGATTTCATTTATTTCTTTTGGCATCTTCTTTTGCATGAGCAACAATAACTGAAATTTTGCTTACCAATTATAGGCACTAGGAGAGGCCCTTTTGGAATTTTGCATGAGATGAACCAATTACAGCCATCAAGAGAGGCTCTTCTGGAATTTGCAATCGTATTTATCACACATGATCTGTCTCAACATGAGCACCAGGAAACTGAAAATTTGTAGAAACAAAAGTAAAGTATATTGGACGTTTTGCATCAAAAGTAAAGTATTTTCAATAGATAATATACATGCAACTAATTGAAAGCAACGCTCAAGTGGAAACAGTTCTATTGAAATGATTATAAGGACTTCAAATTAGGCAAAAGAGAAACATTTTGAATGTGCAAAAGAAACACATTTTGATCTTGAAAACATACTTTCGATGATATGCCTTGTCTTTTACTTTGATTCAAATATTACAGTGTAACTACTACACGTGTCATTTTAAAACAAATATCATTATTCATAATGGTATTTTGAATGTGTAATTTGGACCATCAAAATTTGTCATTACCCAAAAAAGACAAAGTATTATCTGCTGCTATTAAACGAGAACCTTCTTTTTTCTTGTTAATGCCATAGAATGATGTTGCTAAACATGGCAAATCAACAAGATAAAATAGTAATTATGTTACGTTTCTGTTGTATTGAATATTCTCCAGGCAAAAGATTATTATAAAAGAATTGTAAAAGTCAAGGAGGCTATTGGGATGTTGTAAAGATGAACTATCAATCTTTGGGTTTGAGTATGGAACATGGAGAAAGAGTCGCTAGAATTATGCTAGCTTTTAGCCAAGCTAATGTTTAAGCGTCCAATATAGAATCATTGTCGCCCGCCTGTCCTTTGGGGTTGCTTGCCTAGCGCTAGAATGGCGCTCGAGCGATGCTATTTCTCTTGAGACCCTAATTTGTATATTTAAAGCCCATACCACCCAAAACCTCTATACTATATATACCCATGCCCTACTTCATGAAAACGGTGGTTGATCATTATATTCTACCTTTATAACATCCTTTGGAGAGAAAACTACAATTCTATATCTTCAGGTCAATCAACTCGAATTTGGGAAAAAAACATTAAAACCACATAATACAAAATACTCACTTCCTAAGCATGATTAGAAAGGTACTTTCTCAATAGCTTTCGAAGGTTGTTGAATACTGAGAGAGGTTGGACCAAATGTACGTGAAGAATACAAGAACAAAGTGTTCTTGGTGATCTATTGGAGATAAACAATTCTAGATGATTGGAAGCAGGCGTGAGTAAAGCACATTCCAGTGGGTCTTGGAAATTGCAGGAATCAGATCGGCAAGTCTAGTGGGTTTTCTAAGCTAGATCATATTGTAAGTTCTCATTGTCTATAGTAAAAATCACTGGCTTGGTCTAGAGTTCTTAATCATGTAAAGGATTTTCTTCGTCAACAAATTTTGTGTTATTTATTGCCTTATTCACTAATGTGGCAATTCAACATAGAATAATATTGACTTGATAGAGTAAACATCTAGAACAATTAAAAAGTGACTTGTTTCTTTTAATTGATAATTTTAGTTCCGCGTTATTCACCTATTCATCCCCTCTAATTGAATTTAGGGTTAAACATGTAACTTTCAAATTGTATCCGGGAAAAAAAAATCTTTAAAATTCACTTCTAGAGACTAAACATGGTGCCGATTGGTCATGGGTAAAATGACATGTTTCTCCAAAAGGGCATTGGCCAATCTTCCATTTGTAACTTCGTTTTCCAAAATTTTGTCATTTTTTTTTTTTTTTTTTTTTTTTTTTTGCAAAGTATCGGAAATGCTGCTGACGTTCTTAACATAATGAGACTAAGAATAATCACTTTATTTATCAAATGAGGCCATGTAATTCCAATATTTTAAGCAACACGCTCTCATCATTGTAAACCAACTTGCAAATTTTCATCCTATGTATCATTCATTGGTCATCACTAAAATTCCCGATGCTTTTCTTCTTTCCTCAACAAGTTCTTGTCAACTTGGCGGGGTTGTCAAAAATCTTCAACACCCAAAGCAATGGGGTGGCCAAATTTGATGTTTTTTTGGGAAATTCATTGTTCTCTTTAAGGAATAGGGATGCTCATATTGAGAAATTGCATCATTCATAGGAGGTGTAGGTCAAAACCTATCAGCATCTCCTCCGACAAAAGGTAGAGGAAAAATGGTGGAAGTGGTGGTGGATGTGCATGATCAAGAAAAGTCATCCTGTTTTGGTATTGAAAGAAATTTCCTAAATCTTCTGTCATAAAAGTATACTATGATTATATTCTTGACCAAAAAAATGAAAAATGAAAATTGATACTGGCCCAAAAAAATCAAAAGACTTAGAAAACATAAATGACAGGGATTGAAATTGGAAGTATCTCAAAGCAAAAAAATCATAAATTGTTCGGAATAATCATCAACGGCCACATAAAATATTAGTCCAAAACAACACAGAAATAAAGCACCAAAATTCAAGGATCAAAAAATTCGAATAGAAAGATAAGCCATTTCTAAACTATAAAATCAATAATAGTGTACCAATGTTAAGTCAGGAGCTTGGGGTTTCAAGTTATTGATATTGAATTGACATTTTTGTTGTCAAATGTCTAGTATTTTTGTTGTACCTAATTCAAGTCAAAGTTATGGTCTTTATGTGATTAAAAAGTTTAGCATAGTATCGTCATGTATAAGGTAAGGTTAACTCCTCTTTATTTTTTCTGTTGTCAAATCTACTTCAATCTATTGTTTCAGATGCAACCTGGAATATTGCTTGTGAGACTACTAAGGAAACCGGGGACAGATTAAAAGATGAGTTTTGAGGCAATGAAAGAACAAGGCAGATGCAAGTTCTAAATCTTAGAAGGGAGTATGAAACCTTGAAGATGAAAGAATCATAGACGGTTAAGGATTTTTCTAATAGGTTGATGAAAGCTACAAATCAAATAAGGTTGTTAGGGAATGATCTAACTGATAAGAGAGTTGTGGAAAAGGTTTTGATCAGTTTGCCTGAAAAATTCTCCTCTCTTTCAAACTCAAGATACTTGTCCATCATAATCTTGTCTGAACTTGTTAATGCACTCCAAGCTACTAAATAGAGGAGGCTCATCAGGCAGGAAGAACAAGTTGAAGGAGCTTTATTTGCCAAAGGAAAACATAAAGCTCAAACAAGCTTTAGTGTGAAGAAGCAACAACCTAAGAAGAAAAAGTTTGAAAACAATAAAAGTGCTGGCAAAAGTGATAGTTATCCTCCTTGCCCTCACTATAAAAAATCTGATCATTCTCCAAAATGGTGCTGGTATAGACTAGGAGTTCAATACAGGGCCTATAAGCAATTTGGGCATGTTCAAAAAGTTTGTAAAAACTTGAAAGAGGTTTATCACAGTAGCAAGCTCAGGTTGTTGAAAATCAGCAACAACAGTAGGAGGAGTATTTATTCACAGCTACAAATTAAACAATGTGTAGTAGTGTTGGAAGTTGGTTGCTAGATAGTGGATACACACACCATATGACTTCAAATTCTAGCATCTTTATTGAACTACATAGCACATACAAATCAAAAGTAAAGGTTGGCAATGGAGAATATGTAAAAATGGAAGGAATTGGTGTGATTACTGTGCAAACTCCAACAAGTATTAAACACATTTTTGATGTACTTTTTGGGCCTAATATAGACCAAAATTTAGTTAGTGTAGGCCAATTGATTGAAAAAAATTATACCCTGATATTCAAAGATAGTGGCTGCACTATATTGGGTGCAAATGACAATGAGTTGATAACAGTTGAGATAAACAAAAAAGCTTTCAATTAGAATGGAAAAATATGACCACTCATGCATTCTCTAGTACTGTTATGAAGTCTACACTTTGGCACAAATGATTTGTTCATGCAAATTTCACTTTACTCAAGCATTTGCATAAACTAGAACTAGTTGAAAATTTGCCAGACATATGTGATGATGCCTATTTATGTGATGTTTGTCAACAAGGAAACCAAACAAGACTACCATTTCCTAAAAACCAGCCAAGAAGAGCTTCAAATAAATTGGGATCAATCCATTCAGATATGTGTGGTCCAATGAGAACACCTACTCTAAATGGAAGCAGATATTTTGTTCTCTTTATTGATGACTTGATAAGGATGTACTAGGTTTACTTTCTAAAAATGAAAATTGATGTAGCAGCTATATTTCAAAAGTTTTAAAGTCTGGTGGAAAATGAAAGCAATTGCAAAATTAAGGCCATCAGAACAGACAAACATCAATTGACAATTTCCTATTCTCCTTAGCAAAATAGAGTATGTGAGAGGAAGAACGAGATAGTGATATAGATGGTAAGGTGTTTGATGATTGAAAAGAATGTTCCAAAAGTTTTTTGGGCTTAAGCTGTGAATACAACAATAAACCTTCTCAACAATTTACCTATAAAAGCATTGGATAAAATAACTCCTTTTGAAGCTTGGTATGGAGTTTAGCCAGATGTTTCACACTTGAAAGTATTTGGCGGCATATGTTACACTCACATTCCTGATGCAAAAAGAGATAACCTAAGTCAAAAGGCAAAAATTGGTGTTTAGGTTGGATATTGTGGCAATGCTAAGGGGTATATCTAGCAGGTATATTAAAGTTGATGAGGAATCTTCATGGAATTAGGAATCAAGTACCTTGAATAAGTTGCAAATTCAAAGGTTGGTTCCACAAGAAAATGATACCTTTATCAATGAGGACAAACTGAAATCTAATAGTAATTTTGACTCTAATAATGTTGTGTTGAAAACAATCGCACTTGCTGATGTGTATGCCAGATGCAATTCAGCCATATTAGAGCCTTTAAACTTCAATGAAGCAGTAAATTCACAAGGTTGGATGTCTGCAATGAAGAATGAGCTAAGTATGATTGAAAAGAATGAAACTTGGGTGTTGGTTGATAGACCAAAGGATAAGAATGTGATTGGAGTCAAATGGGTGTACAAAACCAAACTAAATTCTGATGGTTCAATCAACAAACTCAAAGCCAGATTGGTTGTGAAAGGTTATGCTCAACAATATGGTATTGATTTCACAGATACATTTGCTCCAGTGGCCAGGTATGAAACAATCAGATTATTGTATGTTATAGCTACTCAAAGAGGTTGGAAAATACATCAGTTGGATGTTAAATTAGCTTTCCTAAATGGACACTTAAATGAGGAAATTTTCATTGAACAACCAGAAGGTTTCTTTGTGGTTGGAGAAGAAGATAAAGTGTATTTGTTGAAGAAGGTTTTGTATGGTTTAAAGTAGGCTCCAAGGGCTTGGTATAGCAGAATTGATGATCACTTAGGTTGCCTTGGTTTTATCAAAAGTGTTAAAGAACAAATACTCTATATAAAGCAAGTAGAGGAAGAAATGATCATCATTTCCTTGTATGTTGATGACCTTTTGATAATTGGCAACAATCAGGCATTAATTGGAAGTGTGAGAGGAGAATTGAAAAAAGCACTTGACATGACTGATTTTGAGAAAAATGCAATATTTTGGACAAACCAAGATGATTGGCAGACTCTGCAGACCGAGGTGCATCTGGGTAGTCGGCTAGTTTCTAATCAATTTTTTACCCAAAATCATACATTTTCGCCTACCCAAGGCTCTGATACCAAATGTCGTAGAATAGATCTTCAATCTATGGATTTTGGGCTCCAATTAAACTCACTAGTCAATATATCAACCAACCAATCGAAACTCCAACCCACAACTCAATCACTTAAGGTTCCATTCCTTCTTTCTTACCCACAAAGGGAAAACAATATGGTGGTGTTTTGTAAGCCACAAAGACAAAGAAAAGATGTAAGAAGGCAAGAACTTGAAGGATATCACAAAGAAGGCAGCTGGTTCTCTCTTCTCAAACAAATGGCAAAAAACACACAGCTTCCATACAAGAAGATTGATATATATATATATAGCTTTAGTTTATATTATCAATTGGGATAAAGCACAAGAGATTAGGCCAAGACACAAAGTAATTGACCAAGTCACAAGGAAACCCTCCTATAAGTGAATTTGAGCTAAGACAACATTAATACCAATTAAGTCGCTACTAGTGGCCCACATTATTTTCGGGTCGAGTATATGAATTAATTTGTTGATAAATATTTCACTAATCGATCGAAACGTATGAAATATAATCCAAAACTGTTTAACATCATTACATGGTATTTATTGGGTATCAAAACCCAACAGCTTTATCTTTCTATGTTTTCTTTCCGATGTAGCAGGTGTCACAAGTTGTGTAGGATAGGAAAAACTTGTCCAATCAAAAACTACTTATCCATGTAAAGAGCTAAAAACAATATCATGATGATTTAAAGAACACAGTAAAAGACTTTTAAACATAAAAATATGACCATTAAAACCAAAATAATGTATTTGAACCTTTTGGAAAATAATTCAATCAAAACTATACTAAATGATTCAAATCATTAAAGGAGAACACATGAAACCTATAGCTGAAATTAAAAATTACCAACAACCCATATAAAGCAAAAGAGTTTAGTCAAAAGATCATAATAATTAATCTTCAACTATTCTGTAAGTAATTGAGAGATACTAATCTCAAATTCATATATCCTCATTTCTAGAGAAGTTGTGAGGTGGTAAGAAATCATCCAACCAATCTGCATAAATCTCCTCAACCTGCTTCTCGAGCTTCCTTTCTTTCTTTCTGCATCTTCTTTGGCAGAAGGAACAATAATTGCAATTGCACTAGATGAACCAACTACATACACCAGGAGAGGCTCTTATGCTCTAGGTGCTTCCCCTTTTTCTCGTTTGCAGCATGATTTTTACTAGGAGTGGGATTTGATTGGAAAAAAAAAAGATTTCTTTTTAATAATTGAGAAATTGATTTCCAAGATCACCATAAAGGTTTGAAAATAAATTAGTTCACAGTTGTAACTCAAAAGTATAGGACGAAGATGGGCAATTGAAATAAAAACCTCAAATCTTAATCTTGTTCTTCACAAGGATATATTAGAACTAAAGTGCTTGCATCTTTTAGGAATTTTATCTATTACAACTTGAATTTAGTTTGAATAAAAGTGACTTTCGAGTATATTAGAGAATTCTAATAGGAGAGCTCATGCTGAACAATGAAAAGAACTCCTCTTGAAAGCAACTAAAAAAAGGGAATGAAATTAGCCTTGATGAATGTTCAAATTTATTAAGTTTTTTTTTTTTCCTAAAAAGCTTAAAATTGAGCCAAATATTATGTAGATTATCAAATGGAAATCAAGGTCTAGTCCAGAAGAAAAACCTAGAAATGGTAAAACCTAAACAATGCCTTACACCTTTTAATTACGAAATAAATATGAGATTATCTTCAAAATGATGGTTGTAATTTGTGGGATGAATATATTTGATGTCGGATTTTACAAAAACAAAAGGACATTCCAAATTGCACTTTTGCATATAGACATTTGGCGTGCAGTGTTGTGTTTCTTCATTACATTTGACAATAAACTGGTCGAGCAATCGTTTTAAAGAAATGTTTCATGGTTAAGGACCGAATTTAGGTACATGATACAAAGAAGTTTTCACATTACTACTACTTAATATCATACATCATTTCATTTAAGTGAAATGGCTTATGATTATTTTTACTACTTAAGTGCAGTAAACATGATCTGAAGCTTCGATAACATCTTATATAATAATGTTGATTTTTGAACTTACCTGACTTCTAATATAAATATCTTGATTCTTCTAACAATGAAATTCAAAGGAATGCTCATTGCTAAGTTGTCAATTTTCTAATTTGTTTGACATGAAATTTCAAAGAAAAAATGTACCAACATTATGCGTCATCGATATGTTATTTCAAATAATATTTATATTAGGGATAATTACAGCAAAAGCCCCAAATCTTTAAAACAGTAGTAGAATTTTACCAAATCTTTGATTTGTTACAATCGTCGCCCCTAACCTTTCCAGACATTATAGAAGAGGCCATTTTCGATGGTTTCTATCCAAACATCCGTCAACTAATCACCCAAAAAAAGATTGATTGCTTTTTATAAAAATAGGATAGGGTAAATTCGTCCATAGACTTTTAAATACTAACCTATAAATAAGTTAGTGTTTATTTCCCTCAAATGTAGTAGAGTACTTCCCTAATAAATTGTCAATTTCTCACTCTTTATCAGCATACTGAATTGAAGGTAAAAGAAATGGAGATGCTAGATTGCAATTATGGAACCTCTGCTTAGATGAGACATCATGGACTAATTCGAATCTAGGTAGACGATTTCTTACATGTCCACTCGGAATGGATCTGCAAGACTATACATTCTTTCTTTATTGGGATTCCCCAATGTGATCAAGAGAGCTGATACCTGGTCTTCTATGGTCGAAGCAAGAGACCAAAGTTAAAATTAGGGAACTCCATTTGAATGGAGGTGAAGTATGGAAGATTTGATTTCATACGTGTGTCTGTTGAATGATTTTTTAGTAAATTTGCAATCAAATCAACGTTGGGGTTTTAGGGGTTTTGTGTTGAATTTGTAATTTTTGTTTTGTAATGGTGTAACCTAAATTAATGGATATGAAATGTCGCTCTAATTTTTGTAGTGTTCAGTACATGTCCAATATTCTTTTTTTTTTTTTTTTTTTGTACAACTAATTTTCATAGAAATATATACGTTGTTGAGAACCCAAACGTCAAAGTAAATGGTGTAGTAAAGGCTCGAAACCTTTTGTCCATGTTGCATCAAAGACCCCAAACATTTTTTAGAATGGCAGAAAATGCCCCATACCTATTAAACTGCTTACGAAAAACACCCCATAACTTTAACAAAAGTTTCTATTACAAATGCACCTTAAAACATGTATATATATTGCTGTCACACATAAAATTATGCAATCCAACATGTCCCAGAAAAATAAATATTAGACTAAAAATAAAGAATATTTTAACACTTATATATCGCGATACTGCAATCTCCATAACATGAAATGCTAGAATTACAGATTTAAAAACATCAATTACATTCCTAGTTAATATTTCATATGTACATGTTCAGTTTCCAACAACAACAAGACTATACTACTTTGGTCTTCTTCTTTTTTGGGTTGTTCCTATTAAAGTGGCTGCACATTTCTTTCCTTTCTACAGTATTTCAAGAGCCTGTATCTATGCAATGCATCTTCTCTCGTTGTGTCCAGCTTCTATACACCTCTTGTATGTCATTTTTATACCTCTTCTTGTCATTTTAACTCCAGCTAGTGGTTCAATATGGGACTTTTTCCTTAGTGTGTTAGGTCTACCTGCTTGTTTCTTCTTCATTGGTGGCTTCAATAGATTTTTCCCCAATTCAGGTCAAAGTTCAGCCCTAACATTGGATGATTACAAGACTATGTGCTTTCAGAAATGCCTCTTTCTTGTAATCTTTATCTATAAATTCATCTATGTCTATTCTCCTTGATAGCACACCAGAAATGGCATGTGCACGAAAAATTCCATTTGGTTGCCATTTCCTATATGCACATTTTTTCCTCACCAAATCCACACTTCACCTCAAACCATAAATGTTCCAAACTTCAAATTTTTAATCTGCCCTCATGAACCTGGCATCTAATTTAACCTTCTCAATTATCCCTACAACTTTTTGGACCATATGCATGATTCCTATCTTTGAACTGCCTTCCTCTTTACATTCATCCTTGTCATCTATTGATACCTAATCTTATTCAATATTGTGATTATAGGCTTCTCTCTAGCTACTACAATGGAGGCATTGAAGGCTTCACAAAGGTTGTTCAAAAAATATCACACTTAGCATTTTCCCGAAAGTAGGATATTGTCCATTGAGCTGCTGGCTTCTAATTAAACCATTTGAAGGCTTCTTCATTCCCTGTCTTTATCTCATTCATAACTATATTCCATTCATGTACAGCATTAGACTTGGTTACAACCTAGACAAAACTCTTTAAAGTTAGGCCTTTATGTTTGAGAGTGAAATTACTATACAAATGTCTAGCACAGCATCTATGCAGTGTACCTTTACAGCATGAATTCAGGGCTTCAACTAATAATTTTTACTTGCCAGTAAAGAAATTTCAAGCTCTATTATTGTACATTCCTATGTCAAATATCAAAAGTTTTATGAAACAAGTCCAATTGGCTATGCTCTATGCCCAAGCAATTGGGAGCATACAATTATCATCATCAATCCCCACTGCTACCACTAATTGACCCCACATATGCACTATTCAAAAAATCCATCTAGTCCTATCATAGGCCTACAACTAGCCTTCAAACCTTCTTTACGAGCCCCAAGACATACATACATTCTTTTGAATACATCTCATGTTCCCTAAACCTGCACTGCAGTTCTAGGGTCAGTTACCTTCAACTCCTCACCATAGTCCTATAGAATCTTGTACTGCTCAGCAAGTCCATTTATGACTGGTGCACATTTCACCCTTGTTCTATAAAACTGATATTTGGATATTTCATACATCCAATCTTCCTTTACAGTTTCCATGAAACTACTCATATACAAATTAGGATCCGACCTGAACTTACGCAGGTATTTCTTAGCCAGGAATCCTACATGTACCTTACTATTTTGCCAAACCAATGTATAGGTTCATCTCTAAAAGTATTGATTCTTAAGTTGTTGACTGTTTGTCTGTAGGCATGCAATTGCCAGTAACAATTTTTTTGATATCTTACTCTTATCCTATGCGGTTGATTCCTCATATATCTGAGTTCTCTTGCATTCTTCGCAAAGTATTGCACAATATCTACTCTCAAAGTTTTTGTATTCTCAATTTTCATACCTGTAAAGTATATGGGAACCTTTTAAACACATTATTATGAAATGCATAACAGGCCCTAAACTTTTAAAATAAGCAGAAGCGACGCCAAATTTATTACAAAATTTTGTTCATATGTCCCAAACATTTTAAACTCCCTACAGTTCAGTTACCAATCTTGAATTAGGGTCCATGTCAGTTGCAGGGTTGAACCAAAGCTCATTTCTGCTATTAGTTGTAGGACCCTCTTCATCACCACTTGACAAGCTTCTTAGGTCATTTAAATCCCCGAAGTCTGTACCACTATTTTCTACATAGTCTACTCACGAGGTTGGTTATTGCCTACATTCCCACTCCTAAATCAAACTCCTCACTCAATCAGAAATATGTGTCTTCATCTTAGTTATCATCTTTCATATCCTCCTATTTATATTCATAATCTAGAAAATGTTCTAGACCATCTTCTTCTACTTTTGACTTACCACCATAAGACTCGGTGTTAATATTCTGAGCATTAATGTCTTCTACACCAAACGGTTCAATAGGTACATCAAAAAGCCCAACATTTTCAACATCTTCTACTCATGTATGACAGGCAAATATTATCAAATGTGGGCTATGCAAACTATGGATTTCAATGATCTTCCACTCTTGTTGCACCCTCAAATGTGGATGATTCACCAAATGTTACACTCTCATAGGTTGATGGTTTAGCAAAACCATCCATTTCATTCTCAACTGTTGGATGGTCAAACTGTGTATCTTGAGCATCTTCTACTCATGCTATATTTTTAAAGGAACGTGGTAGATCACATGTTGACTTCTCACATGTTTGCTCCGCAAGTTGATCATTTTTAGTTTCCTTTATCTCAACGACACGACATGCTCAAATACACCAACTCCATTGTTATCCACACCTTCATATTCATACAAATGATTTCCTTCAAATTCATAAACCATATAAATATCATCACTTTCTACCATATCATCAAAAACCTCAAAAGTAAATGAATGTGTCAGTCCGACTTCCATATCTTCATTGTGATACTAGCACTCTCCAAAATCTCACCAGTTTCCATATCAGTCACTCTAACTCATGTTGGTATGTTCTTATCCCACTGTAATTCTATACTTCTATTAGTTTTGGTGAACAATATATATCTACAACTCTTGTTGGAGCAAGCCATTTCACAACATCCATGAAGTCTACATCAGTAACTAACCAAAATGACCCTTCACTCAATCTTTTCTTTTCAAGCCTGTACATATATCTCATTGGCTCACCATAACACAACATCTTCATTGTATTGTCTAATAGAAATCAAGGTCCACGTAATCAAGATAGCTAATCTTACCATATTCATACACGTAATGTCGCATCTTGCCAAAAAGAATCCTACCATGGTTCATTCAAATTGTGAAATAAGTTAAGTTCTCTCTTGAGGGGGGAAATTACACAAGTCCAATCAAAGTAGATACGGTTTATGATAATAGACGTCACTACATACTCATTACACCATTTGTCCATATAGTGCACTTCATCCAGTTTTGAAAACCTTACCTATTGCATCACTACAAACAAGGAAATCAAAAAATTGATTAACTGCAATAGGTTATAGTACTTCATTTTTACTCTTAAACTATAACTAGGAACGACGACACTTTCAGAAACTTACCACACCTCTGTCATCAAGTTCTCCGGCTTTAAGCGAGTTTATTGTCGAGAATTTTTTGACAGTTTTTGTTCTCTTCTTTATAAAGGTCGTCACTTAATTTTGCAAAATTTTGATGTGAGGGTGTTTTAAATGTATGGACAAATTTACCCTCTTCTATTTTGGTAAAAAGTAGCCAATTTTTATTTTTTTTTTGGTGGTCAACTGACGGACGTTTGGATGCAAACACTCCAAAGGGCTTTCTTTGCAACATTTGAAAAGGTTAGGAGAGATAAATGCAATAAATCAAATGTTTGGGAAAAGTTTGCCAGTATTTTAAAAGTTCGGGGCTTTTGCTGCAAGTATCCCTTTATTTTATTTTACTTTTATATTATTTATGATTTTTTGTTATTATTTATATCATAATCAAAACGAAGGTACAATGATATTTTTAATTTTTGAAATAATCTTTGTTATTCAAATGCAAGGTGGTGGGTCGATATTTTCTAAAGAAATTTAATGTAGTGGGCCTCTTTTATTTAGAATTGAGAAAATAGCAACAGTGATGAATTTTTCCTTCCCCGATTGAGTCGATTGAAGGAGTAAAAATATGCATAGTGGGTAACTATGGTTGGGCTTTTTGAACTTTCATATAAAAGACATGTTCTTATTGGGTTGTATTTCTTCACCACTAAAAAGAAACTTCATGTCAATGGCAATAAAACATCATTATAAGCACAACATTGAACCTGTAAAAATAGAGTTCAAAATTACACTACTTGCTTCTCCTTTATTTTTGTTTTTCTTCTTGGTTATTTTTAAATTTTTTAACATGGAACATTACACCACACTGTTTTATGGCAAGTCGGTGTATGTTTGACGCCAAAAAAAAATGAAAAAGAATATGGACACATCACTTGACATTTTTGACACACGTCAAAAGCATGTCAGAGTTGTGTAGAAGACCGACTTTCCGATTCATCTCCATGTGTGTGCATCAGAGATCAATAGTGGTTGCATTCATCATACGTAAGAAATGAAAAAATATTTCATAGTATTGATCCTTGTAATGAGAATTCGATTCAAAAGCACCACCATAAATTATTATGAGATGCTAAAGAATAAAAAACTGGATCGATGGTCAGTGGGTAAAAACTGAGAGTCTATAATATGGATTTAATCTAATTAAACACATAGACGCTTAGTACATTATCCTTGATATGTCCTTTAAACCTCTTGCAATCAACAGAGCCACAGAAGAACTTCAAGAATTATATACCTTTTTCTAGTGTGTGGACATTAATGGATGAATAAATGTGGTTCATTTTTTAATTATAATTGGTTTTAACTAGTTTCATTTTTAATTTGGAATAAATTATTTTAAGAGTGTTTATTAAGTATTTTGCAACATTATCGAATTATAAAAAAATGTAAACAAATATTTAATATTCTTTTTTATTATCGTGCTTCAAAATTTTTTTACTTGAGCTATGCCCCCCATTGTACTAAATTCCTTGCTCGGCCCCTGCATATCTCCCCCAAACCAATGGGCAAGCGAAGGTTGTCAACCACTCTTTGGGTAATCAACTTCGTAGGCTTGTGGGTAGAATTTAAAGATATAGTCAAATGGGTTAGTTCCCATTAAATTCATGATTTATATTTTTAATCCCAACTTTTGTGCAAGTGCTTCACGACACTTTGAATATAGTTTTGGAGGTCCTGCTTAGCTTACTTATGTTTATTATGTGCCACTTTGCCTCAATCCTCCAAGTTTTTATCTTATCCTTCTCAATGTAGTACGACTTGCCTTCATTGCTCAATTCGAACTTAACAATATATACTTCAATCTTCTCGTAAGATTTAATCACAAACTTAGTTGTTGAACAAACAATAAAATCGAAAGGTAGCATGCTACTTTCTTCTTCTTCGAATGCTACTAATTTTGGGCTCTTTATGATTAATTTCCTGATCCCTACATGTTCTTTTGTTGTTGGTTCTTCAAGTTGAATGACTGATCTACTATTTAAAATTTCAGACAGTTGCACAAGGAAACTTTCACGAGAAAGCTCCCTTTCTTGATGAGGACTAGTGAAATTTCAATATTTTTGATCCTCTGTCCAGTAGAGATTTGAATGTTGCTCCCAACTTGAATTTTG
Organism: Olea europaea var. sylvestris; assembly: GCF_002742605.1. Taxonomy (NCBI): domain Eukaryota; kingdom Viridiplantae; phylum Streptophyta; class Magnoliopsida; order Lamiales; family Oleaceae; genus Olea; species Olea europaea. The sequence goes on along the minus strand of NC_036245.1, from coordinate 10,982,076 downwards.
TGTGTGCTCATAAGGATTGTGTTGTGGATATGCATCATCTGAGCTTATTTTGGCTGCCAATTTTTTATATCTTCGCTTGTCGAAGAAATTCAATTCCCCCCAATGGCATGTCATCTTTATCAATTTCAGTAGATGGATCCTCTTGGAGAGATTTTTTCTGTTCTGCTTGTACTCGGTAGATTGGTTTTAACCATAACAATTCCAAGGTTAAATCGTCTTCATCAACGTGTTCAAAGCTTGGTATGGCGGAGAAATTTCCTATAGGCATGTCTCTTCCTCAATTTCATGATCTCTCATCTCGTATTGTTGTTGAGCTATTACTTCCTTTAGTTCTGTATCAATGAAAACATGAATAACAAGTAGATCAACTTAAAAAGAAAAAGAAACAGAAACAAAAATTTAAATGAAAGGGAGAATTAACAACAAAAACTATAGTAAATAAATTAGTCTTCAAAAGTAGCACCAAAAACTTGTTCGACTGATTTTGTAAGTGCACGGATCGTGCAAGTAATAAAGCGAATATATGAGTCTTAATATCATTCCACATACACTAATAATTACTATCAATTTTTGTTCCAAGATTAGTTTCAATCTAAATTAATGGATAACAAATTACCAAAATCAAGTTTTCATTTTCTCACTAATTTATACTAATATAATCTAAAATCAATATAACTAACCTAATTTGTGGAGAACTATTGGGATTAAGTGGTTAGGAATCCTGAATTTACCTAGATCAATTTAATATTCATTCAATCTAATTTTATTCAACACCTCTTTCATATTTATTAACAATCGAATTAACCAATAATAAGTCGTAATAAGCAACCCATTTCACATTACCACATTTACATCTCTATTTAAATTCTCACACGTGTAGAAGTAATTAATTCTAGGAATTCAATCATGATAGCCTATAATCATCTCTCGATCTCCTATAACACTATCTCACTTATTGCACGAGCTAGACGAATATATCTCCTTCTCAATATTGTCCTTAAATCAAACATCCTATGATCAAGCAATTGAATGCAATTAACACATAATCAAGGTGCAAAAAATCATCGAATTATAAAATGTTAAACCTAAGCTACATCAATTATCCTAACAACCAATTATATAGCAATTATAATTACGGAATTAAATAACAAAAGAACAAAAAGGTCATCGGGTTCAATACAAGGAATAAAGAATATAATCATAGCAATTGTTGTTTTTAACAACCCCAATTTTCAACAATGAATCATCAATCTCCTCTTCAAAGCTTATATATCTCCCCGGCCAAGTATGTTCTTCAACCTTCAAACCTCAAATTGAGATACAAAGCTTGAGGATTCAATATATTTTGATTTGGAATTATGCCTCAAGATTGTATCTCTAACCTCCCCTAATTTTTTTATTTTTTATTTTTTTTTAATGCAAGATTCCTATTTATAGACCAAAATTAAGTCTAAAATAGATTCCCAAGATGATAAGGAACCATAATTATGGTTAAATTAGGATTTCCTAGGTTGCTCAAAATTAATTTTTCCATGTACAATTTTGGTCTCTATTTCCTCTTTTAATTCAAATTAAAGTCCTTAAATATTTGAATTAAGGTCCTTCAACTTCCAAATGCAACATTTTGGTCCCCAACCTCCAAAATATGTCCAACATAATCCTTTTTTTCAATTATTGCTCATTTTTATCAGTTCATGTCCAATTTCAAAGTTTCTCCTAAAATAATCAAAAAGCGCATAAAGTTCAGTATCTAATTCATAAAACTCCCTAAAATTCATGTTTTTGACAGTCAAGATAAGTGTAATATTTACATTTATCACTTGGGACCATAAGCTATAAAGTATTGCTCCCTTTCACTTTGGAGTCCGGAGTTTTTCCTGTTGGTTCTGCTCATGTCCTTTCTTATTTGCACCTTTAGTCCTTCATATTTAGATTATCATAATTTAGACCACTACATTCCTCAATTGTCCATAATTGATTCGATGCAAGTTTTTGACCTGTACATTTAAGTTTCCAAACTTTTCAAATGTCAGATTTAACTCCCAAAACTTGTGAATCACCTTCAATTTCTCTCACTAGTCTTCTAATATATCAAATGCAATCGGACTGATAATCAATTGCACCAAATCACCTCCAGTTATACTCTAAAATACTTATTCATGCCAATTGCATTTAATGTATTTAAGTCAAGGATGTACATAAAATTAACATATTTTAACCTAAATTAATTAGATAACTGCTCAATTAGCCGTAAATAAGCAAGAATATAAGCCTGGATAGGTGTATAAAAGACACACTTATCATACCTCAACTTAAATTCTTGTTCGCCTCGAGTAAGACTATCTATTAAACACAACCAGACAAAAATAGGGATAATTTCGTTGAATTTGCATTAAGTAATGAAACTATTGACAATTCACAAAAGTTTCGTAAGTAATGCTACTAAAATAATTATCACTTGTTCAACACATGCGGGAAGAGGCTAGGGTTGTAGCTGAGCCAAGCTGGGCCTTAAGCCGAAGTTTGCAGCTCGATAAAAATGGATTAAGTTTTTTTTGCCCGAGTCAAAACTAGATCCAAAAATGGGGCTTGGCTCGGGCCTTTTCAAGCCCAGCCAAACTGGCTTTTTTTCCCCTTAAATTCTAATTTTTCTTTTTTTTAGAGAAAGGCAATAGGCAGCTATGGTTGCCTTTGAGAAGGCAACATTTAAGCTGCCTATTCCTAAGAACCGGGCCTTTTCGGCTCATGTTAGTGTGGCTGACACTATCGGGCTCGAGCTCAGGCCAACAATTGAAAATGAGGGTTAGCATGAGCCTCGGCTCAGTTCCGATGAGTTGAGAGCCGAGTCAGCTCGTGCCTTTCCCTGGCCAAGCCACAAGCCGCTAGAGCTAGCTAGCCGGATTGACATCCCTAGAAGAGGCTCACTTCTTGCATTTCTCGTGTTTATCACTTTTTCTCACTATCACAACTTTATTTCACGTCAGTCTTTGCTTGATTGTTTCAATATTTATACTTTCCTTAGTCTTGCAAAGTTATCCTTATCTTGCAAAGTTATCCTTACTTGCAGGTAGGTTTTAACTTACCTTTCACAGCATCGGATACTTGTTTTCTTAAATAAGAATTTTCAAGCATGCTCATGTTTTCTATCATCAGTGTATTGATTTGGCTTATTCCTCAGCCCACTTGCCAGAGTAATCTGTCCTTTTAAAATTGATATATTTCCATTGGAGCCACGCTAAAGTTCGGCCATAAGTATCTTGGGATGATTAACTTGCATTTCGTCAAAAGCATTTCTAAAGAATATTGATAAGACTTATAATCCTCCAATGGATGGTTTAAAGCCTTTGCAAACTATCAGGGTTTACATTACTAATGCATCTTAGTAGGGATATGTGTTTCTTTGTTCGTCATCATTATTTAAATGTAAGTGATAGCGATGCAGTTTTTTATGATTATTTTAAAGCCAAAAATTTCTTAATGCAGGCTCTCTGCCTGCTTGGGGATATCACCTTTATGCATTCCTAGGTTCTCCACCTGTATATTAATATCTCTTATCGAGCGTCAAGAATTTGGGACATTATTTACTGCCTACGAGTCCTTTATATGCCTTTTTTTTTCTACTTTATTTTGCCTTTGGCTGGATATGCAAGCATGTGATTTTCAGGTACTTTTTGCATGTTTCTCTACTAGCTTATTTGTCTCACCATCTTAAGCATCTTGAAGCATTCATTTGCATCATAATCTCTAGCGTGCTGAATTCTACAGTACTTTCCCTTCTATTTTCAGAGGATGGACATGTTTTGTTTACAATCTGAGAGGCTGCTATAGAAAGCGTGTGCATCTTGCCTTGGGTTCATCAAAACAAAGGCATTGTAATTTTGGCCTTCTGGATGTATATACTGAGGCTTTTCTTTTGAGTTTTCTCATGTAGCCTTGTACCATCTTCCCTTTATTTTCGAGTATATCTTCTGTCTGGATCTCATTCCATATTAGGTCTACTAATTGGTGGTAGAAATATGATTTCTTTGTTGATATCTCAAAAGAAGGAAGTTGTGAGAAGAGAAGCTGAAGAAGCCAGCGCCTAGGCGCTGGAGTGGGCGCAGCGCCCACCAGTGCCCAACTGGGCAGAATGTTGGCGCCTAGGCGTCCTGATACCTATATATATTTCCGGTTTTTTCCCCTTTCATTAGTAACAAGACCTAGCACCCGATTTTGAGAGAGAAAAAGGGAGAAAGCTTGGACAGAATTTTACAAGATTGAGGTTGTTCATCTTAGGTATAAATTCAAAACTATTTTCTTTCTTGGGGATTAACTTGAGGCTTGTTCAAGTAATCCAAATACATTGTTCTTCCAATATACATTGAAAATCATTTCTTCCCCATTTTCTTGTACTTCAAGTGGTTTGAAATTTTTCACATTGTCAAGCTTTATTTTTTAGGCAATCTTGGGAGGTCGTTTTCCCAACAATTATTGTTCAAGTAATCCAAATGCATTGTTCTTCCAATATACATTGAAAATCATTTCTTCCCCATTTTCTTGTGCTTCAAGTGGTTTGGAATTTTTCACATTGTCAAGCTTTATTTCTTCGGCAATCTTGGGAGGTCGTTTTCCCAACAATT
>NC_036245.1:10928377-10977327 GCF_002742605.1 Olea europaea var. sylvestris | reverse complement strand
TTCATGACGAAGACTCTAACAAATCGGATCTACTTGAAGTCCAAATTGTATACTTGCAAGATGGATGAAGGTACACCAATCCGGGAGTACGTCAACAAGTTTGATAAGATCATATCGGACTTGAAGGACATTGATGTGGAAGTAGATGATGAGGATCAAGCACTTCTACTGTTTCTTTCATTGCTAAAGTCTTACGAGAACCTAGTACAAACATTGATGTTTGTGGGTGATAAACTTGTGATGGAGGACACTAGAATGTCACTTCTAGCGGATGATCTTCGAAAGATTGCAACTAGTGGCATGTCTACCATTGGTAACAAGGAGCAAGCTCAAGGATTGTTTGAAAGGGATAGAAGCAATGTGCGACCAAAGGGCAAGGGAGAAAAATCTAGATCGAGTTCTAGACCTCTTGCGGAAAGGTCTTGTTTCATATGCGGCAGGTGTAAAAGGCTATCGCCTATGGTGTGTAGAGGATTCTAAGTTCATAATCAGCAGAGATGTTACTTTTGATGAGAACTCCATGGTAGATTCGTTGAAAGCTACAGTGCCCGGTGGTGATGATGTTGAGACTACAAAGTCTCAAGTTGTTGATATAGAACCTAGAGATCAACTTGGTTCTAAGCATGTTCAAGAGGAGTATCATGCAGACACTCAAGATGAGAGTGATGATGGGCTTGAACAAGAGGCGGTTCAGCAAGAGAATATACAGGCACAGCAACAACAGCAGCTTGTAAATAACTTGGCTTCCTCTAGGCCATGCCGTACTTACAAGCAAGTTCTAAAGTTAGGGTCAGACGATCCTTTGAGGCACTATGGGCAGACAAATTTGGTTGATTATGCACTCTCGGTGGAGGATGATGAGCCTACCACTTTTAAGGAAGCTATTTTAAACAATAATAGTGAGAGTTGGTTGGCAGCGATAGAAGAAGAGATGGAATCACTTCACAAGAACCAAACATGGGAGGTTGTCCCATTGCCCATAGGTAAGAAAGCTATTGGTTGCAAGTGGTTGTACAAAAAGAAAGAGGATCCTACTAAGCTCGATGGTACAAGATTCAAAGCAAGGTTAGTAGCTAAGGGATTTGCACAAAGAGAGGGAGTTGACTACAATGAGATCTTTTCTCCGGTGGTCAAGCACATTTCCATTCGGGTGCTATTGAGTATTGTTGTTCATCATGATCTTGAGCTGGAACAACTCGTTGTTAAAACCGCCTTCTTGCACGGGGACTAGAATGAGAAAATCTATATGCATCAACTTGAGGGCTACAAGGTTGAGGATAAGGAACGTCAGGTATGTCGCTTGAGAAAATTACTATATGGATTGAAGCAATCTCCTCGGCAGTGGTACAAGCGATTTGACTCCTTCATGCTAAAGCATGGTTTCTCCAGAAGTGAGTATGACTGTTGTGTTTATATTGGGGAACTTCGGAGAGGTAACTATATCTATCTTCTATTGTATGTGGATGACATGCTTATCGCTTCGAAAAGCAAGGTAGAGATAGATAGGTTGAAATCTCAATTTGGTAAAGAGTTTGAGATGAAGGATATGGGGGCTGCTAGGAAAATACTGGGTATGGAGATTAGAAGAGAGAGGAAGAACCGACGAATGTTCTTAAGTCAGAAAGGCTACATTGAGCGGGTTATTGCTAGGTTCGGGTTGCAAGGTGCAAAGTCGGTGGTGACTCCATTGGCTCCACATTTCAGACTCTCTGGTAAACAGTCTCCTACTACAGCGGAAGAAAAGGTACGCATGGATCGTGTACCTTATGCTAGTGCAGTTGGCAGTTTAATGTATGTCATGGTGTGTACACGCCCAGATATTTCACAAGCAGTTAGTGTGGTCAGTAGATTCATGACGAATCCGAGGAAGGCACACTGAGAAGCTGTGAAGTGGATCCTGAGGTACTTAAAAGGTACCGCGGATACGGGTTTATGTTTTGGTGGAGATGCATGTCATATAAGTGGGTTTGTGGACTCGAATTATGCAGGTGATCTAGATAGACGACGATCTACTACTGGATAAGTGTTTTGCATACATGGTGCCCTAGTTAGTTGGCGATCGATGTTACAGGCTACAGTTGCTCTTTCTACTACAGAGGCCGAATATATGGCCATGGCAGAGAGAGTGAAGGAAGCATTGTGGTTATGGGGTCTTTTAAATGATTTGAGGATTGAGCAGGATTGTGTGGACTTGTGGTGTGATAGCCAGAGTGCGATTCACTTGGCTAAGAATCAGGTTCATCATGCTCGAACCAAGCATATCGACATCAGGTATCATTTTGTGCGTGATGTCATAGAGGAAGGTGATATTTCACTCTCGAAAGTACACACAAATGAAAACCCAGCTGACATGTTAACCAAAATGGTAACGGGTAGCAAGTTTCAGCATTGCTTGGACTTGCTTCACATTAGTCCGTGTTGATATGCCCGAGTGAGCATGGCCCTTCGGGGCGGGGTTGAAATGAGGTGAACTACGGAGGCTTGATCCCGAGTTTTTTGGGTACATAGGCAACCATGGTTTGAATGGTGCAGCCGAGTTTTTTTGGTGCTTACTACTTCTTCATGTGTTCGTCCAAAATTTGAGATCTATCAAATGATGTACGAGGTGGAGAATTGTGAGAAGAGAAGCTGAAGAAGTCAGTGCCTAGGCGCTGCCCAGTTTCTGTCGAAGCAGAAACTGGGCAGAAACTGGGCGCCCAGGCGCCATGAGTGGGTGCCTGGGCGCCCACCAGTGCCCAACCGGGCAGAATGTTGGCGCCTAGGCGCCCCGATACCTATATATATTTCCGGTTTTTTCCCCTTTCATTAGTAACAAGACCTAGCACCCGATTTTGAGAGAGAGAAAGGGAGAAAGCTTGGATAGAATTTTACAAGATTGAGGTTTTTCATCTTGTGTATAAATTCAAAGTTATTTTCTTTCTTGGAGATTAACTTGAGGCTTGTTTAAGTAATCCAAATACATTGTTCTTCCAATATACATTGAAAATCATTTCTTCCCCATTTTCTTGTGCTTCAAGTGGTTTGGAATTTTTCACATTGTCAAGCTTTATTTCTTGGCAATCTTGGGAGGTCGTTTTCCCAACAGAAGTTCTTGTTAACAAGCCATTTCATAAGGCGTCCTTCACCTCTTCGTATGTTATATCAATATCGGGGATCAATTCAGCTCTAAACCATATGAAATTATTCCCGATGGACCCTCCTTCTTCTTTCCCTCACCCCATTTAGCCTTAGGGCTAGTACCTGTTCCATCCAGTTTTTAACAAATGTTTATATGATTGATTGCTTCCCTGTTGTAGGTTGGTCCTCATATTTCCCATATAGATGAACATTATACGGATTGACCAAGTTTTCTGCTCTACGATCTCCACGATAATTGCTCTTGTCATACTTCCCGTTACCAGGGTTCTTCTCGTCCGTGAGTCTCTCTGGGACGAGGTTGTTCATCTGCTGTTCCTTCTACTTTCCCTTCGACATACTACTGTTGGTTTTTATACATGTTAGTTGTTGTTGTTCTCAGGGTAGAAGCTAGCAACAGGCTCCATTTTACTCTGTCCAACTTGTGCCAACTCGCCCTCAGACTTTCAAGCTATGCACGTAAAGATTTATTTTCAGTTGTTAGTGTCTTGAGGTTTTTTGCCATTTCTTGTATAGTCTCTGCTGTGGACATCATAATGTTGGTGTATAACTTTAACGATGCTTTTTCCTACTACTGTTTTGGATTCACATCACTGTCCCCTGGACCATCGCTATGCTCTTCCATTCTCGTGTTCGGCACTTTCTCTCACCTAACCAGAATTTTCGCTCCTAAACTTACTGATTTTTATACTTAAACAGGAACAAGTGGAGAAATAATTATTTGAGAATGAAATATTTGAATTTTGCATGCCCTCCTATTAGGGGGGAACATTTATAGATTTCCTTGGGACTTTGGATCATTCTAGAAAATGATAGTTGACGACCATTTAGTAATGGGCTAATAACTAATTTCGTTATGCAATCACGTGTAATTCAATGGTTTAGAAGTCATGCTTTATCTTGGATGTAGAAAGTAGGAAAATAGAATTGAAAAAGTGGAGAAGAAAGAAAGTGAACCAAAACATAAATGGAACCCTAAGATCTAGGTCGATGTGGTGTAGACAAACCCTAGGTGGTATGTCACCGGGTTATTCAAATAATGTGGCGTTTTCTGTGATTTTCCAAGTTACAACTTCGGATTTACACACGTGTTAAAGTAATGGTTTTTTCCCACCATCAAAAGAGACGGTTTGCCTTGCATCTTTTGCGAGCCTTCTTTGCTTTAGCTGCCTTCGTGCTTTTAGACTTTGTCTAAGTGGTTGAATTCAGAGGATAGACTTCTAATTTTGACATCAACAACTAGTAAAGTAGATTGTGAGTCTAATGTCAATCTATAATGCAAAATATCCAAAATGATAATCCTAAAACTAAATATCGAAAATGATAACTTTATCTATGCAATCAATTTAGCGACGATTTAAACTCACAATTCTAACTATAAGGCAATGAAAGAAAGTTTTTGGTTGAATTCAAGAAAATTGAGATATTATACGATTTCAGGATAGTTTATTTGTGTCACTTTCCATTTTTAAATTTTGAAATGCACAATCGTGCAATTGATCGAATTTTCCTAATATATACATCGGTGTAAAATTAAAATTACTTAATTCTAAGAACTCACTATATCTCAATGTGAATTATAAATATAACCAAGTGCATTTAAATAACTAGAAAATCTCCACGTGATCGCACAAATTTTAGCCATATATATACGTACGTACCTCATATCCAAATTTTATATTTTTCATAATTTTGGTTTAAATTCATAAATTCCTTTTCTCTAGGTTTCATCATGGTTGACCAATGTTTAAAGGCAACAAATTTAACCCACAAAAATAAGCGTATAAAGATATACTTTAAAGTCAAGGGAAAAAAGCACAAATTAAATTATTAAAACTAGGATACATTATTCGTCCTGTTATTGTACAAGAAAAGCACAAATAATAATTAGAAGACATCACAGGATTTATGTAAAAAAATGAGAAGATGAAATCTTGCATCAATGTGACTTTCTCCATTTTTTTTTTCTTTTTGAAATTTTCAAAATGTAGGTTGACTCTCATTCATGTTCTAAGGAAATCTCCAAAATTGTTTACTCCTAATGAATCTAGGAAATTAGAAATACTAGTTATAGTTGAACGTGTAATCATGTTATTATAAAATGCTCTATAGGTGCTACAAAAATAATATTGTAAGATGTGAGAATATAAAAAATAATTAATACAAATTATTTACGTGGAATGAACTTTTGATTCAAATGAAATAAAAACCAACTTGTGAAAACAATTTAAATAGTTAAGAAAATTAATTAGAATAATTCCTCCATTTACCCTTCTAATCTGAACTGAGCATCTAACGAATATCATCCTTGTTGGGTTATGTACCATAGAGTATTTTTTGCTATGATAAAATTATAAATAAATTGTGATTTTATTTATTGCTTTATTTATTATTGAGCATGCAAATTAGATCGTCTATGATCACTTGAGATAATATAAATTGAGTATTTGCGTTGAGAAGTGCAGTGTGATACAACTTATATTTTGATTATAAATAATTTGTTCACAACTAAAGTATAAGGGCTGGCACCTTGTACTGGAAGTTTGTAATATTGACCGATTCACTATTCAGGTTTGTGATTTGTTTTTATCATAGAAATAGTTAAAGGTGATATTAGTATACTTGGAGTGTATTGAACGGACCGCGTATCGAATTTAATTCTATAGAATGACATGGTGCTTCAAGTGGTTTGGAATTTTTCACATTGTCAAGCTTTATTTCTTGGCAATCTTGGGAGGTCGTTTTCCCAACAGAAGTTCTTGTTAACAAGCCATTTCATAAGGCGTCCTTCACCTCTTCGTATGTTATATCAATATCGGGGATCAATTCAGCTCTAAACCATATGAAATTATTCCCGATGGACCCTCCTTCTTCTTTCCCTCACCCCATTTAGCCTTAGGGCTAGTACCTGTTCCATCCAGTTTTTAACAAATGTTTATATGATTGATTGCTTCCCTGTTGTAGGTTGGTCCTCATATTTCCCATATAGATGAACATTATACGGATTGACCAAGTTTTCTGCTCTACGATCTCCACGATAATTGCTCTTGTCATACTTCCCGTTACCAGGGTTCTTCTCGTCCGTGAGTCTCTCTGGGACGAGGTTGTTCATCTGCTGTTCCTTCTACTTTCCCTTCGACATACTACTGTTGGTTTTTATACATGTTAGTTGTTGTTGTTCTCAGGGTAGAAGCTAGCAACAGGCTCCATTTTACTCTGTCCAACTTGTGCCAACTCGCCCTCAGACTTTCAAGCTATGCACGTAAAGATTTATTTTCAGTTGTTAGTGTCTTGAGGTTTTTTGCCATTTCTTGTATAGTCTCTGCTGTGGACATCATAATGTTGGTGTATAACTTTAACGATGCTTTTTCCTACTACTGTTTTGGATTCACATCACATTCCCCTGGACCATCGCGATGCTCTTCCATTCTCGTGTTCGGCACTTTCTCTCACCTAACCAGAATTTTCGCTCCTAAACTTACTGATTTTTATACTTAAACAGGAACAAGTGGAGAAATAATTATTTGAGAATGAAATATTTGAATTTTGCATGCCCTCCTATTAGGGGGGAACATTTATAGATTTCCTTGGGACTTTGGATCATTCTAGAAAATGATAGTTGACGACCATTTAGTGATGGGCTAATAACTAATTTCGTTATGCAATCACGTGTAATTCAATGGTTTAGAAGTCATGCTTTATCTTGGATGTAGAAAGTAGGAAAATAGAATTGAAAAAGTGGAGAAGAAAGAAAGTGAACCAAAACATAAATGGAACCCTAAGATCTAGGTCGATGTGGTGTAGACAAACCCTAGGTGGTATGTCACCGGGTTATTCAAATAATGTGGCGTTTTCTGTGATTTTCCAAGTTACAACTTCGGATTTACACACGTGTTAAAGTAATGGTTTTTTCCCACCATCAAAAGAGACGGTTTGCCTTGCATCTTTTGCGAGCCTTCTTTGCTTTAGCTGCCTTCGTGCTTTTAGACTTTGTCTAAGTGGTTGAATTCAGAGGATAGACTTCTAATTTTGACATCAACAACTAGTAAAGTAGATTGTGAGTCTAATGTCAATCTATAATGCAAAATATCCAAAATGATAATCCTAAAACTAAATATCGAAAATGATAACTTTATCTATGCAATCAATTTAGCGACGATTTAAACTCACAATTCTAACTATAAGGCAATGAAAGAAAGTTTTTGGTTGAATTCAAGAAAATTGAGATATTATACGATTTCAGGATAGTTTATTTGTGTCACTTTCCATTTTTAAATTTTGAAATGCACAATCGTGCAATTGATCGAATTTTCCTAATATATACATCGGTGTAAAATTAAAATTACTTAATTCTAAGAACTCACTATATCTCAATGTGAATTATAAATATAACCAAGTGCATTTAAATAACTAGAAAATCTCCACGTGATCGCACAAATTTTAGCCATATATATACGTACCTCATATCCAAATTTTATATTTTTCATAATTTTGGTTTAAATTCATAAATTCCTTTTCTCTAGGTTTCATCATGGTTGACCAATGTTTAAAGGCAACAAATTTAACCCACAAAAATAAGCGTATAAAGATATACTTTAAAGTCAAGGGAAAAAAGCACAAATTAAATTATTAAAACTAGGATACATTATTCGTCCTGTTATTGTACAAGAAAAGCACAAATAATAATTAGAAGACATCACAGGATTTATGTAAAGAAATGAGAAGATGAAATCTTGCATCAATGTGACTTTCTCCATTTTTTTTTTCTTTTTGAAATTTTCAAAATGTAGGTTGACTCTCATTCATGTTCTAAGGAAATCTCCAAAATTGTTTACTCCTAATGAATCTAGGAAATTAGAAATACTAGTTATAGTTGAACGTGCAATCATGTTATTATAAAATGCTCTATAGGTGCTACAAAAATAATATTGTAAGATGTGAGAATATAAAAAATAATTAATACAAATTATTTATGTGGAATGAACTTTTGATTCAAATGAAATAAAAACCAACTTGTGAAAACAATTTAAATAGTTAAGAAAATTAATTAGAATAATTCCTCCATTTACCCTTCTAATCTGAACTGAGCATCTAACGAATATCATCCTTGTTGGGTTATGTACCATAGAGTATTTTTTGCTATGATAAAATTATAAATAAATTGTGATTTTATTTATTGCTTTATTTATTATTGAGCATGCAAATTAGATCGTCTATGATCACTTGAGATAATATAAATTGAGTATTTGCGTTGAGAAGTGCAGTGTGATACAACTTATATTTTGATTATAAATAATTTGTTCACAACTAAAGTATAAGGGTTGGCACCTTGTACTGGAAGTTTGTAATATTGACCGATTCACTATTCAGGTTTGTGATTTGTTTTTATCATAGAAATAGTTAAAGGTGATATTAGTATACTTGGAGTGTATTGAACGGACCGCGTATCGAATTTAATTCTATAGAATGACATGCAGATAATTAAATTTCACTAGACCGCTGTGTATTTCATCTAAATCCCTTGACAAGATTACATATATCTTTTCATGATTTCAATGGTTGTTTGATTTATCAATGGGTGAGATCAATTTGATTAGTCAAATATCTCAATATGTTAGAAACTTGAGAATGAGTGGAGTAGAGAATATGAATTCATGTCGGGAACCGTCACCCTGAAAATGGATAGAGTGATTATTTAAATATTTTCTGTTGAACAGTTAAAACCTGAGTTCAGTGCTTAGCGACAGCTAAACTTCGACATCTGTGATTAATTCACAGGACCATTGAAGAAAATAAAACTTAAATTATTGAGAATAAGTTGAGGGGCAAAACAGTTATTTATGCTCGTACCTAATTATCTGATCTCGGACGAGGATAAAATACATATACAGCATGTCAGAGGAAAATATTACAAATTTATTGACTTCTGTGATCTTATATATTCCGAGAATTCAGTGTTTTGCCTTTAGTGAAAAAATAAAGAGTAATAATTAGATTTGGTGGTCTGGGGTCAACTAGACAGAATCTAACTATTGGAGCTTGGATAACATATGTCCGATCAGGTCCTATAGTTGCTTCATAAAGTATTGAAACTTAATTACGGTAACTATAATAGTTTTGGGTTTAATTGTAATTACAATAAAATTTTGTACTTAGTTGTAATTACTACAAAAGTTGTAAACTTAATTGTAATAAAGTAATTGGATTTGGACTTTAATTTTAATTAGAATTCCTATTTGAATGTGAAATTATTATTGTATAAAAATTGAAACTCTTCTATTTCTATAAATAGAGATTAAATGGATCCTAGACATCCTATAGAATGGAATTATACAACATTCTTAATACATAATTCCATTGTGATCAAATTTTTGAAAGCACAGAAAAAAGAGAGAGAGAAATTATTTTTCTTGATTTTTCAATTGTCCAATTCAAGAATTAGATTCTTGATTTAATTAGAAGAAGGTGCCCAACCACTAGTATAGTTTTGATTTTGGAGGTTTGAAGTATCAAGTTCTTGGAATTAAAAGGCTGAAAGTTCATGATCCAAAAGCTAAAAGTTCGTGATTCCGAATTAATTCAAAAAGTGATCATCAAATTTAGGTAAAAATTTGAATGCTTTATTTTTTATATAACATATACATGAACGTCGAGATGATTTTGTTTTTGAATTAAAGAGATTTTTAATTTCTAGATAATTCTGCTTCCGCATTCCAGTAATCCTTTCTTCATATTCACTTAATATGCATAGAATATATCAATTAAAATTATTTATTATAGATATGCATTATGTCCCTCTATTTACCTTCCCCGTATCCTAACATTCATTGGATAAATCAATTAGAAAAAACTCTAAAAATATCCATCTTTTGTTTCAAAATTTTTTTTAATGAATTTCATTTACTATCCAGTCAAGTAAAATGACTTTGTCAAAATGTATGTTGATCATAATTAACTAATTGACAAGCTAATTCATGATAATATTGTTCAAATGATTAAAAAGATAAAATGCATATTGAAGAATCAAAAGGTAAGAAATCTGTTAATTATGATTGAGAATTCAAAATTGTGTCAATGAAAGCCCTTAATTAAGTCTATGAAAAATAAAATAAAAAAAAATAAACCGAAAAATAAAGTCTCTTTTCCGTCACGTGCGGTCACACCAATGTTTTCCGCGGAATGCCTACTGAAAGAAGCAGAATTGTGCCAGATTTTTTTTGCTTTTGCACCCTAAGTCCCTGAACAAAAATTTTATTTCTACAAACTTCTAAATATGCTCATTTTAGTTCCTGATTTAAATTTTCTCCTCTGTTTCCTGGTTTTCACGTTTCATCTTCTTGACCATTTCTCCAATATCTTTTGACTCTTACAATTGCTTCATTTTCAGTCCAATTTCATAATTTCTCTAAAATAAATAGAGAAAAACAAAATTAATAGAGATCATTTTTCCAAACTTAACAATTATGTGAACTCAGCCCAAAAAAAGTGTAAAACATACGCCTTTCACAAGGCACACTACACCATGGCACTTTGTGTGAAACGAAAACTCAAAATTAATTGGCTATGTAGAGAGTGACTGGGAGGGATGTCTTGATTATGAGAGAATCTTCAATAGGGCAATCGCACCACGTGGCAATGCGACAGCCCTATCAAGGTGTGCCACCTCGACGAGTGGTCCACACACCTTGGGATGTGTTGTGGGCCACCCACTGAGGTGGCGCCTCGACATTGATCGTGCGACTGCCCCACTAAATATTCTTCCCTTGATTACATGAAGATTACATATCAATACTCCCTCCGTCCCTAAAAAAATAGACTTGCTCTCATTTTTTGTTTGTCTCATATTATAGATCACTTTTCTTATTGAGAATATAATTTATATCATAATTTTTTAATATATTCTTTTTAAATGTGCCTTCAGTGCTGTGTGTACTGAAATTGTACACACAGAAACATCACAAAAGAGACACAATACTGGGGTGGGTGAGTGATCTTTTTGGCTTTTTTATTACAACATGGGCTCCACAATGTGAGATTTCCGGTGCATTTCTGTGAAACACTCTTCAGTACATATGGAATTGCTGAAAGAAGTATTAAAAATCTTTTCGGATTTGGAGCCGTTGGCAGGGTCTTGATGTCATTGGTACTTGTTGGGTCTGACTTGATCAGAGAAACCTGCCCGATTGCATGTACAGGTTCATGTAAAATGCCCAAAGTACATCTCCGGCTAAAGACATGAAACTATCCTGGATGATTTATAGAACACAACAAGAGCCTTTAAAGTAAAAAAATTCAAACATGAAAGCCAAAATTATATAATCTGGAATGCAATATTATATTGAGAACAAAATGATGTTTCATTATTCGAACTTTCTACAGCAAATAATTCAATCAACTAATTCAAATAATTGAAGGAGAATTTATGAAACCTGTGGTTGAAATTAACAACTACCAACAGCCTAAAAAAAAAAAAAAAAAAGGAGGTCTAAAGATCAAATCTTTAATCTTTAGCAATTCAGACATTAACTGAGAGATGCTAATCTGAAATTCATATCTCTTCTTTCCTAGGGGAGTTGCGCGGTGGCGATAAATCATCCCACCAATCAGCATAAATTCGATTAATTTGCCTGTTCAGTTTCCATTTCGATATCTCCTTATTTTTTGCATCTTCGTTAACGGGAGCACCAATCACTGCACTTGCAGGAGCTGAATTAATTACAGGCACGGGGAGAGGCTTTGCTGGAATTTGGGAGCCAGAATTCATCATCAGCTCTGTCTCAACACGAGCACCAGGTACCTGCAAATCTGCAGAAAAAATCAAGCATATATTTCAGAAGTTTTTATGAAAAAAATAGAAAAAAAAAAATCCATATTTTGGATGAAACTTAAAGATATAATTCCACTCATCTTTCTCGCCTTTCATTTTGATTCGAATATGGCACTATGCCTACATACAAGTGTCATTTAAAATGAAATATCTTTAGCCCTATGTTACTAAGTGGCCAGTGAGATTTCGATTGTGTTATCTGGACAGACAAAATTTGTAGTATATGAAAAGAACACGGTTAACATTCCCTGGGAAATTCTGTTACTATTATAAATGAGAACAATCCTTTTCTTGTTGATGCCATGAAAACATTATATGGTTGTGGCAAATACTTTTTGTATTGAATTACACGAAATAAATGATAAATCGAACTTATGAGAGGCTAAATATACCTGATGGGCCATGAGCGAAATGACATCTTTCTCCAAAGGGGCATTGGCCGATCTCCCATTTGCTACATAGTTTTGTTTTCCAAAAAGCTGTATTTGCTTGGGAAGTGTTGGAACTCACGTTGACGTTCTTATTATAATCTTGCTTATCATAATCACCTCTTCTTCCCAATGCAGGCCCTGTAGTTCCAATACTTATTGCAACACTCTCCCTATGTTCTCTTGACATGTCAGTTTGAAATTTCATGGGCTGTTCATGAAGAAAGTTGCATTTCTCTCCATATGGACACTCTTCGCCATTGTAAAACTTCTTGCAAATTTTCATCCTATGTATCATTCTTTGATCATCATTGAAATTTCCAACCCCTCTCTCCTTTTCTCGAACAAGTTCTTGCCAATTTGGAGGGGGTTCGCGTAAATCTTCAATGCCATGAGCAAATGTGCAATGCTCCCCATTCCTGCAGGTGCCTTCCATGAATTTTACACAGATACGGGTCTTGTAAAATATATGGCTCGTTCCTTTAGCCCCCGAGGATTTAGCGAATTCATCCCGGGATTTCATTGGTGCAAAAGTTGCACAATCTGGTGGGTTGCTTTCAAAATTCCTTGGTCTCATAAAAGGAGGATGCTCAAATTGAAAATTAGCGTCATGTTCATTGTTCATAGAAGGTTGAGGCCAAAACCCGTCCACATCTCCACCGGCAAAATGTGGTGGATAGGGAGGAAGTGGTGGCTGTTGTGCAGGATCAGGGAAGCTCATCCTGTTTTGGTGCTAAAAGAATTTCTTGAATCTATTTTCTCCTATAAATATGCTAAGATTAAACTTTTGGATAGAAAAAATTGATATCAACCCTTAAAAGCAATCAAAAAAAATGATAAAAAATAATAATAATAAAAAAATTACAGTTATAGAAATTGGAAATTGGCCTGAATGCAATTGATCAAAAGTTGTTCAGAATAATCAACATTACCCACATAAAAATACAGTCCAAAATAACACACAGAAATAAGGCAAAGAAAAATCAAGAATTGCAAAACAAAAATTAATTAAAAAATGAGAATTAGCAAACCTGAATTTAATCCAAATTAAAGCAATTTCCAAACGTATTACAGAATTGCAACAGCGTAGATTACTCCGAACATCACATCTTCTGAGAGAAATTAAAAAACACAGATTGAAACCGACATTGAATGACTGATTAAAGCTATGAATTTTTGTTACTAAAATGCCGAATAATGAGTCAAATATAAAGGTTAAAACTGAAAAGTACAGGGGCAGCCGCCAATGACAAACCCTAGTACCTAGATTAAGAAGAAGATTTCAAATGGAAATCAAGGTTTGGTCCAAGAGAAAAGCCCTATTAATTGCTAAACTCAAACAGTGCCTTAAACCGCTAAATTACCAAAAATAAATATGCGATTATCTTCCAAAATTGTGTAATCAGTGGGACCAGTTTATTTAAATTTAGATCTTACCAAATATGTGTATAAATTAGCCCTCTATCCATGCACTAATTATTAAAAAAAAAATGAATTGAAAATAAGGAGAATTAAATCTAAATGGACGGAAATTGTATGATACGAGGTATTTATTTTTAGCACTGTTCTGTACAATATTAATTTTGGAACTTTTAAGATTCTTTACGGATTCAAATATCACTTTCGATGCTTCCTCAGGTTTACGAATTTGGCCCACCTTAAGGATCTCATACTCCCACCTTGTAATGGTACAAGGACCCACCATAATACCGACAGAGATTTAACTCTCGTTTGGCCCTCATTATTTGGATTTATAATGAGGAGAATAGTATTTTTTTTTTTTTTAGATTAATGGTTGTAAAAGAATTAAAAAATTTCGATTTACATGAAATATTATTTTATTGAAGATTGTATAGTTGAAAATATGATAGAGAAAAATTTAAATTAAATTGATGAGTATTAAAGAGGGCTAAACTGGGGACTTATATAAGACATGGTATATCTTACAAGGGATTTCAGGTCGAGTAGATGGATAATTTAGTAATTTACAAGGACGTGTTTGGGTATGCTTATAAGTATTTATAAATATTAAGGTCTTTTATTTTTATTTATTTATTTATTTTTATTTTTTTTGGTGGCTAAAAATATATAAATTGTTTATCTCAAGCGATAACTATGGTTCCGAACATGTTTGGAAATAGGCTCATGACTTAGCCCACAAAATTTTGTGGGTTGAAATGAGTCCCATAAGTAAGGTTTATATATTTCTTATTTGAGTTATGCTACATTTATAAAGGGGATTGACAAAGTTGAAAGACAAAATCACATACATACCAATCATTTCAAAAACAGATTTTTAAATCACTTGAAATCAATGACCTAAATTTTGTCAACACACTTTGTAACTCAACTTTTGTAATCCAACTTTGTACAAGTAGCTTTATTATTCTTATTTTTGGTGAGACTCACTCTCATTATCTATTTAACAAAGCATGTATGTGGTCTCTTCTGACTTGTGTATTTAACAAGTATGGAAAATACCTAAAAGTACTTTGGCCCGTAAAGTGTGTGGATAAAAAAAAAGTCATTTTAAGTATTATCACTCATATTTGTTTATGAGGTGTGAAGTCTACTTGTCCACACATCTTGTCGTGGAATCGAAATGCTAAGGTTCATTTGTTTCAAAACGTTTAAGAATACCATGAAGGAAGCAAAGAATTTTTGCAAAACAGTGCAAAAACATTTATCTTCCTTAACCATCATCTCCATGAACGATCGAAAATTGAACATCTCTATGTGAAGGATCCATAAGCCCTTTGGAAAATTTTGAAAGAGAAGTTTGACCATCAAGTAAATTGTGGTTCTCCCTAAAGTTCGTTACAAGCATATGTATCTGCTATTTTAGTACTTTAAGATTGTTGTTGAGTATAATTTATTTAACTTTGTGGATAACAAATTACATATCTTATTTGTTCAACACAAATAAGGACTTTAAGACTATTGGTGAGTATAACTCTAAGGTTTATTTGTCTCAAAAGGTTTAAAAATTAGTCATAACTCATCATATTTGCTAATTGAACAAAATAAGGAGTTGCTACTGAAGAATCATAAGTCTCATTCAAGTTACCCAACACCATTTCCTAGCAAACGCAACCTCAATCTATGGACACGAACGCGAAAATGAACATAGACACAGACGAAGTTATCAACGAAGCATTGGACTAAACTATCGGCAATAAGATAATAATTTCAAGAAGTATAAAGCAAACCACCAACGGTGAAATATAACCAGTGAAAATGGGGACAACTAATCAAAAATGAGGACAAAGATTTTTGTTATATATATATGGAATGAAATGACATTATTGATAGGCCTATAAACAACAAAATACCTTGTGAAATTCTGAAATATCTGCTGTGCTTGAGATCGCTACCCCTATATTTTTCTGCAAAGTACACTTTGGTCCTAGTTTTCTCTTCTTCTTCTTTTTTTCAACCTGCATCCTTTCTTCTTTGAAATCTTGGTCCTTATCTTTAAGTCAGTCTAATTTTGTCATCAACATTCCTCAATTGTCCATAATCGATCTGATGTCAAGTTCCAAGAGTTTGCAATTAAGTTCCTAAACTCTCCAAAAGTCGGATTTAGCTCTAGAAACTTATTAATCATTTTCAATTGATCCCATAAGTCTTTTAATTGATAAATCGTAACCCAATTGATCATCAAGCACTCTGAATCAACTCCAATTTCACCTTTTTCATGTCAATTGCATTTTAGTGCCTCCACGGTGGAATTTTACCTACACTTAATATATTTACACCTAAATTAGGCAGATGTCCACTCAATTAATCATAAACGAGTAAGTAAAGAAGCTCTAGATAACTTTATAAGATGCACTTATCAATTGCAATGATGCAAGTCATTCAAGTCACCGCATGGCCAACTTTATGAAGCTACATGTTCTACCTAAAAGTTTGAAGCAAGGCCTGTTTCAATGAAGGCCACACAACAATTTGACAAATATTTGGATATTTTTTCATCTTAATGACTGATGGTGCAACAATAGGACAATAGGTTCGGGACCAAAGCTGAAATTTTCCTTAATTATTCATCACATTGAAGAGAAAAATCTTGTCTTGATAATGTTACATAACTTTCAAATTTAAATACATGTTCATACATTCGTCCAAAATTTATCACTTCCAAAGGGGGAAGGTTGGGGATTGATTCGAGTGGAGAAGAGAAAAAAGTAGCATCCACTTAACATTCTCCCTCTCAACACCTTCTCATCGAAACAACTTTCATGCTTCCAACCAAAAAATCATCAAAAACAAGGCTTAGTTTGTAGTTATTTAATCGTGTGGTTTTTCCGGCCCTGCTTGCATTTTCGCTCCCTCGAGAGCTAAAATAAGATCCCGCAAACAACTTTCTGCATCAACTGGTAAAGTCTTTGGCATTAAAATTTCTGCAACATCTGCTGGAGTAATCTTGATTTCCTCGAGGAAACTACAAATTCTCGAAAACAAAGAGTGCGACTCCAAATTAAGATAGTTCCTTGCCAAAACCTTAAAAGCTTCAAAAGTGCAATATGACAACTCGATGTGCTTGTCCATTCGTCCTCTCCGAATAAGGGCAGGATCCAATTTATCCACATAATTGGTAGTAAATACAATCAATCTTTCTCCCCCACAAGCTGACCAGAGCCCATCTATGAAATTCAGAAGCCCGGAAAGTGTAACCTTACTATTTCTTGATTCTGATTCGTCCTTTGTGAATTTCTGCCCAGGATCGTTTTCTTCTATATCTTTCTTCTCCCTTTTCTTCGCCCTTTGTCCGGTCAGGTCTACTGAACAATCAATATCCTCAATCACAATAATCGACTTGCTAGATGTCGCGATCAGTAATTTCTTCAATTCTGTATTGTCTTTCACTGCTGTTAATTCAAGATCATAAATGTCATAACTTAGTAGATTAGCCATGGCAGCAACTGTAGTGGATTTACCAGTCCCTGGTGGACCGTAAAGAAGATAACCGCGTTTCCAGGCCCGGCCAATTGTTGAATAAAATTCTTCAGCCTTGCTAAATGTAATCAAATCATTAACAAATTCCTCCTTTCTTTCGGGCTCCATTGCTAATGTCTGGAAATTTGCAGGATGCTCAAATGGTACAAAACTCCAGGAGGATCCACTGTTTGTGTACAGTTTTCGCTGCCGGTTTTTCACCTTTATCGCCTTCCCTTCCTTCAGTACATGATTCAAGTACGATCCAGTGATTAAGATTCTATGCTTTTTATGGAATTTCAGCTTGAAATATCTCTTTTCATCAGTCGGAACAGGCTGGAAAGAAAAAGTCTGTGTCTTGGAAACGTTCTTTCCAGAAGCCCACCAGACTTTTACTCCTTGAAATTCATCAGCCACTTCTTCATTATCATCCATGGTAAGAACCAGAGATTGGCCATTCTTGATTATGTCCGCCCTAAGCCGCCGTGCCTGAGCGGAGGAACTGGAGCTGAGGTAGGTCTCGATGGCGGCAAAAGCTTCGCTTCGCATGAATCGTTCGCCGGTGAATTCATTGAAGGTTATTTGGATGTAAGGATAAAGAAAACTGAAAATTTTCTGGAAATACGATTCAACAGAAGTTCGAAGATGAGTTGGGAAATATTGTTGAAAAATTGCTCGAACAAACATGAAAGTAGCTATTAAGGATCCCAGTTGAGCAAACATTTCTCCAATCCTCGTTTTCTGTAAATTTTCGACAAAATCTATCTTATATAAGCTTCGTTTCTTAAACGCAACTCAATATTGTCGGTCTCTTTATTGTCATACCGTGTGTGTTTTTGTAACCACTTGTTTATAATATCTAATGTGAATACTTTCGAATTAAGGATTCCTATATTTCTTTAGAGAATTTAGTAATATGCAACAAATTAGACACGGAACTCATTTCTGAAGCCAATTTTATTGAATTGTGTGCAATCTATGTTACTAAGCCCCGTTTGGTACCCATTTTTTTTCAAAATGCATTTTACTCTCTCTTTTTTTCAAGCACACATTCTTTATTAAAATAATATTACGCGTAAATAAAAAAAATTCTTTATTTTTCAACAACACATTTTCCATCAATTTACTATTTAAAAATACATTTTTATATAAAAATGTCTCTCAAACACCCTCTAAATATCTATCTACAATATATTAAAAGTGCAGATGGTATAGAAACTTTTAAATACCAAATTTATACCCCTACATATTTAACTATGTGCCCACTATATCCTCATAATTGGAATATCAATTTAATTAATATTTATCATTTGGTTTAGAATTAATATAATATAAGGAGTGAAATATTTAATTGATATTTATCGTTTTAGATCAAAGCGAAACTAACATTCAATTATATCAATAAAATAAAAAATAAAATAAAATAAAAATTATTGACTTACCATTCAATTGACCATTTTGTTCTTACCAGAGACGGATATAGGGGGAGGCTGGGCTGGGCTGTAGCCCCCCCTCCCCCCACACTTAGGCCCAAGAGCTTTTTTTTAAGGTAAAAAATCAGTTTTTTATGTGTAAAAAAATTTTTTCCCGGTAATAATACGATTTGAAATTTTGTAACCCGGTCTTGGATCCAATCCTGGATCCGTCTCTGATTCTTACAATTTTTATTTTCCACCAATGAATCAATTTTTAATTTTCATAAACAAAACCATTATTAAACTTCATGATTTACATTATAATTGATGCAATGAGTTTTTATTTTTCATCAACAAAGCAATTTTTAATCTTTATGCTTTATATATAATTCATCCATTAAGTTAACTTTTTAATTGAGGTTACAAATATTTTAAAGGTTGCATTAGTATATTAATGATGACATTCAATTAATAAAAAAGAAATTTAATGACTAACATTCAATTGATTTTTTTTCTTTACAATTTTTAATTTCATCAACAAAGCCCTTATTACCAATTTAATTATTATTTATCATTTGATTTAGAGTTAATATAAATGGTGAAATATTTAATTGATAATTATCATTTGGGTTGGAATTAATATAAAATGTACAACTGACATTCAATTATTAAAAATAATAATAATAATAATCAACAGAAATTTAATTACTTATTATTCAATTGAGTATTTTGTTCTTACAATTTTTATTTTCTATCAACAAAGCAATTTTTTTTTTATCAACCAAACCCTATTAATCTTCATGATTTACATTATAATTCATCCATTGAGTTTTTATTTTTCATCAACAAATCCCCTATTAATCTTCACGATTTACATTATAATCCATCCATAAGGTTATTATATAATTGAGGTTACAAAATTGAAATGTTGCATTAATATATTAATGAGTAACAAATGTGCTAAAGGTTACGTTAATATATTAATTGGGATATTCGATCACTAAAAAAAAAATATTGCATACAAAGAAATATTATTGTAATCATATCATTACATTTTAGTTTATTCAACATTTTCACATTATATACATAATTTCATAAAACATTACACACACACACACACACACACACATATACTCAATTGTAATTTCCCCTTTAACAATATCAATTAACTATATTATTTCAAAAAATCGTATTAGTAATTCAAAAACGGTTCGTATATCATTCATCGATATATAATACGTGCAACGCACGTGCTTACTACTAGTCTCCAATAAATAATAGATGTACTTATCTTTCAAACTTGAATTGGACATTAATACTCAAAATAATTTGGAATAAGAATTTGATCAATGAAATTTTTCCCTATTATCCATTGGCATCAGTGGATATCAAACTATTGGAAAATACCCAACCCGCAAAATGATAAAGTGAATTGAGGGAATGGTTAAAATATAATTCACATGGGGTGACCCGACCTAATTCGACCTGCAAAATAATAAAGCGAATTGAGGGAGATTCAAACCCATAACTTCCCTTAGTATGAAAAATCACACATAAATGGAAAATGCCTATAACCTGATATTTGGCATGGAAACTTCTATTCTGATCGGAACTGGGACCATTGAATAACAAGAAAATACAGATTTTGAAGTTTGGAATGTAATGTGATTCAATTAAAAAACAAAAAAAACAAAAAATCCTGAAATTCATCATTTAAAGTAAAAATTCTTGACCCTAACTTTATATTCAAGCATTCTGCGAATTCTTGACCGAACTACTAGAATTCAAAATAATCACAAGCTACATTATGTTAGTTTTTTATCTTTCTGGTTTAGTGGTTAGTTACCACTATGTCTGTAAATACCTTTTCTTTTGGGTTTTATTATTTGCTGATTTGGTCTTCATAGTACGTTCCAGGAATTGTTAGATGTGGGCTATTTTTATGTTGGTTCAGTTATGTCTATTTGCTTTGTGAGGCTATATAATAGCTAAGTTTGGTATTCAATAAAACAAGTTGATTTCCATCAATTTCTTTTGCACTCATTAATCAGCTTCTATTTTCTAACATTTTGGTATCAGAGCCCCATCACAAGGGCCTGATTATTTAGAAGCAGCAGTCTTCCTTGAACAATGACGACAAAGACTTCATTTGTCCAACCAGTTGTTCCGAAGTTTGATGGCTACTATGATCATAGGGCAATGCTCATGGAAAACTTCTTGTGTTCAAAGGAGTATTGGGGACTTGTGGAGAATGGAGTTCCTGCAGTGGCTGAAGGTGCCGTTCTCACAGATGCGCAGAGGAAGCACATTGAAGACCAATAGTTAAAGGATTTGAAGTCAAAGAACTATCTATTTCAGGTATTAGATCGTTCTATCCTAGTGACAATTCCAAACAAAAGGACTCCAAAGGATATTTGGGATTCTATGAAGCAAAAACATCAGGCTACCACACGAGTGAAGCATGGAAATTTATAAGCTCTAAGGAAAGAATTCAATGTTTCTTCACATGAAGCCGGGAGAAGCTGTGAACGAATATTTCTCTTGTACTCTTGCCATTGTCAACAAAATGAAAGCTAATGGTGAGGATAAGGGAAATATTGCTATTATTGAAAAGATTTTACGATCTATGACTTTCGAATTTGATTATATTGTTTGTTCCATTGAAGAATCTAACGATTTAGACACTTTAACCATCTATAAGTTGTAGAGTAGTCTTACTGTACATGAACAACGCATGAACTCTCATGTGTTAGAAGCAGAACAGGCTTTGAAAGTTACTCATGGAGATACTACTGTTGTTGAAAAGATTTTAAGATCTATGACTCCCAAATTTGATTATGTTGTTTGTTCCATTGTAGAATCTAAAGATTTAGACACTTTAACCATCGATGAGTTGAAGAGTAGTCTTATTGTACATGAACAACGCATGAACTCTCATGTGCTAGAAGTAGAACAGGCTTTGAAAGTTACTCATGGAGTGATCTCCATGAGCAGAGGACGTGGTCGTGGAAATTATAAAAGAAGAGGAAGAGGGCGCAAAAGAGATCTTTTGATAAGGGCACAGTGGAGTGCTATAATTGTCACAAGCTAGGAAATTTTGCATGGGAATGTCCAAGCTGAGAGACAGAGGCAAACTATATAGAGAATCAAGAGGAGATGTTGTTAATGGCATATGTAGATCTCAACAAAACTAGCAGTTGAGAAGATACGTGGTTTCTTGACTCTAGATGCAGCAATCATATGTGCGGAAGGAAGGATTATTTGTCAGACTTTGATGAAACCTTTCGAGATTCAGTGAAGCTTGGGAACAACATAAGCATGTCTGTATTAGGAAAGGGGAATGTAAGGCTGAAAGTGAATGAAATGATAGAGATTATAACATGAGTCTTCTATGTCCCTGAGTTGAAGAATAACTTGCTAATTATTGGTCAATTACAAGAAAAAGGGCTTACCATTCTGTTTCAACATGACAAGTGCAAGGTGTTTCATTCACAGAAAGGAGTGATTATGGATACCAACATGTCTTCAAATCGCATGTTTGTGTTGCATGCTCTATCCCAGCCTATTTCATCTACTTGTTTTAACTCAGTCACAGAAGACATTTTGCAGCTTTGGCATTGTCGATATGGCCACTTGAGTTTTCAAGGTTTAAAGACTCTTCAACAAAGGAAGATGGTGAATGGATTACCATAATTTTAGCCTCCCTATAAACTATGCAAAGATTGTTTGGTGGGAAAACAACATAGGTTTTCAATTCCAAAGAAAAGCAACTGGAGAGCTGCTGAAATTCTACAGTTGGTACATGCAGACATCTGTGGACCAATCAATCCAATCTCAAATGTAGCAAGAAACAAAAGACCACCTGTTTGGATGCAATTATGAGAAAGGGGAAGGACTTTCTGAGGAAGAGCATGAAGTTCAATTTGCTATGCTTACAACTGACGATCCAATTCACTTTGAAGAAGCTATTAAAAGTGAGAAATGGAGAACAGCTATGGATGTAGAAATGGAAGTGATAAAGAAAAATGGCACATGGGAATTGACAGATTTACCTAAGGGAGGAAAAACAATTGGAGTAAAGTGGGTTTACAAGACTAAGTCTAATGAAAATGAAGAAGTAGAAAAGCATAAAGCTTGACTTGTGGCGAAGGGCTACACACAGCAACATGGAGTAGATTATACTAAGGTTTTTGCACCTGTGGCGCGTATGGAAACAATTCGGTTGGTAGTTGCACTTGCAGCTCAAAGATGGTGGTCCATTTATCAGTTAGATGTGAAATCAGCATTCTTACATGGAGAGTTGAATCAAGAAATTTTTGTTGAGCAGCCTTGTGGTTATGTGCAAAAAGAAAATGAGCAAAAGGTTTATAAGCTAAAAAAGGCACTCTATGGTTGAAGCAAGCACCCCGTGCTTGGTATAGTCGCATAGAAGCATATTTCATGAAGTCAATCTTTGAAAAATGTGACTATGAGCATACCTTGTTCATCAAATTAACAAGGAAGGTAAAATTTTGATCGTTAGTTTATATGTTGATGATCTAATATTTACCTGAAATGATGAATTAATGTTTGCTGAGCTTAAACATTCCATGAAGCATGAATTTAATATGATTGATCTTGGTAAGCTGAGATATTTTCTTGGTCTTCAAGTCTTGCAAAAATCTGATGGTATTTTCATAAGTCAGAAAAAGTATGCTTTAGAGGTACTTAACAGATTCAAAATGGCTAAAAGTAACTCTGTCTTCAATCCCATTGTTCCTAGTTGTAAGCTTGTGAAACATGAAGGGAGAGTTAAGGTAGATAAGACTTACTACAAACAAGTAGTAGGAAGTCTCATGTACCTCACAGCTACTCGACTAAATTTAATGTTTGTAGTGAGTCTCATTAGTAGGTATATGGAGAATCCTACTGAGCTACATTTGCAGGCAGCAAAAAGGGTGCTACGGTATCTGAGAGGAACAATTGATTTTGGGATTTTCTATACGAAGGGAGGAGATGATGAACTTGTTGCTTACACTGACAATGATTATGCTAGGGATTTGGAAGATAGAAAGAGCACCTCAGGTTATGTTTTTTTTGTTTTTTTATTAAGTTTAGGGGCAATTTCTTGGTCATCAAAAAAGCAACCAGTAGTGAGTTTATCTACCACAAAGGCAAAATTCATTGCAGCAACTTCATGTACATGTCAGGCTGTATGGTTAAAGAAGGTGTTGGGAAAGCTAGATCAGAATCAAAGCAGGTCGTGTGTTATTCAATGTGACAGTAGCTCAGCAATCAAACTTTCGAAGAATCTAGTGATGCATGGTTAAAGTAAGCATATAGATGTGCGTTTTCATTTTCTTCGAAATCTTACAAAGGATGGTATTGTGGAATTAGTATATTTGTGATACACAAGAGCAATTAGCTGATATGATGACCAAGCCACTCAAGTTGAATACCTTTTGTCAAGCTGCGAGGACAATTGGGAGTTTGCTCTGAAACTGATGTAAACTGAGCTTGTAGTGTTCAGTTTAAGGGAGGAAATGTTAGTTATTTATCTTTCTGGTTTAGTGGTTAGTTACCAATATGTCTGTAAATACATTTTCTTTTGGGTTCTGTTATTTGCTGATTTGGTCTTCACAGTACGTTTTAGGAATTGTTAGATGTGGGCTATTTTTACGTTGGCTCAGCTATGTCTATTTGCTTTGTGAGGCTATATAGTTTGGTATTCAATAAAACCAGTTGATTTCCTCCAGTTTCTTCTGCACTCATTATTCAGCTTCTATTTTCTAACACGTTATTTATAGTTTTCCTCATAAAAGCTATTCTATGGGGATTCCATGAAACTCGTTCAGTTTCCATCATTAAAAAACAAAAAATGTCGATGCTATGAAACTCATCCAGTTCGACTTCACATTGTTCGATGTAAAAGGCACTCTCAACTTCGGAACTAAAATTTGTTATGTATTAGAGTTTTAACTTTCGTAAATTCGACATGGACAAACATTTCCAAAATTCGTAATTCATCGATTTGCTCAAATTCCAAGGGAATCAACTTAGTAAAGGAAAAGAGATTATGAATTTATTCCTATGACTCTGTCATACTCTCATGACTTCTAGATTCACAGTTATAAGTGAAGCCCTATTATCCCATTTACGATTAGTAATTGATCGATAGTATCATCAATATTATTATAAGCGTATACAAATCCACTATATAATTACAAAAGACTCTTGGTAATTATCGATAGTATCATCAATATTATTATAAGTAATTCTTGACAAAAGTGTATCGATCATAAATGACAACATTGATGCCAATAATTTGTGAATAAAATTAATTTTTGACTTAATTTAATATAGAATTTAGATTTTAATTCCTACCAAACAGTAATTATATGTTTAGATATGACACTTGGGGTGTATTTAATTGTAAGCATGGAATTTACACAAAAAGAAAATAAATTTTATGCAATTCATTTACATGGAAATTGTCAATCAAATGTGTTATATTGATTTTATTTTCAATTTAGAAAAATATTATATTTGTTCATTTTTTATTAGCAGGTAGATGGAAGAGAGAGAGGGAATAGACGAGAGAAAAAAAGAAAGAGTAAGTTACCTAAAAAATAAAACTTATTCTCCTTAAAGAATTTTTTTCAAAGAAAATATGATCACGTAACTAAAAGTAGAAAAATATTTTTCATGAAAAAAAAAATCAATCAAAAGCACAAAAGGGGGAATAAAACATTTTGCCCTTATTTGAGACCATTATCTCAAAATTTATTCTTTTTTAAATTTATTTTTTATTATATATTCTCTCAATAAAATAATTTAACCCCTGAACCCAAATTTTTTTTTCCCCTAATTTTTAAGCACATGTCACAAAATTTATTTTTTTTTAACAAAATGAGCTCAATGACCTCCTTTTATTGTAATATTCATTTTATGGTGTCAATATGACAATATCGACGAACCAGCAATGGACACATCATCAATCAGACCCACATATGACAAACTTTTCCACGTGTAAACACCGCATTGGTCTCGTTCCGAGATCGAGATCCCTATAATAAGTACCTGGACAGAGAGAGAAACAACGAAACCTGCAACAATGGGAAATAGGAGGCGACCTTCAGCAACGAACACCACAACGGAAAAACCTGACCCGGATAAAACCAATCCCGAACCCGCAAAGCCAAACCCTCCTATCTGGCCTGCAAAAATCCACACAATCCTCAAATTCTTTTCTATTTTCGCAATCCCGTATTTTTACTTGCTCTTCTCTCACTACAAAATCGAGTATGAACTGAAAAAATCGATTTTGATCAATGCATTCGTCAGCTTTTTTGGGTTTTTTATTACAGTTTCTATGATTCCTGTGGCGTCGAAGTACGTGCTGAGGAGAAATATGTTTGGATTCGATATTAACAAGAAAGGTACCCCTGAGGGATCCATTAAAGTGTAAGTTTCTATTTAATTTCGGGGTTTTAGTTCCGGATTTTCTGAATTATTAATTATTGGTATGGGATGTCATTATTAGGTTAGCTCACTTTAATATAGAGTTTTGAACTTACACTCTATTAAAATGAATATTCGGGTTATCTATAGAATTGGGGAACTCTTTATTAGAGTATCAAGTGAGCAATGAAATATTTACATCACTTAGAGCATCAGCGTTAATTAGTTTCAATAATATTTTTGGCGAATTTTCGCCAATTACTACAAAATCGAAGGGTTTATTTATTTATTTATTTATTTAACACTGCTTCCTCAAGTTTGATATTTATATAAACAATCGAGTTGGCACTACATCTATTAAATTTGTATCACTTTTTGTTTCTGTGGAATGGGATGAAAGTCTGACGGATATGTATTTTTCCATTTAGAACTCTATAAACTGTGGTTATGAGGGCAGAATCAAAATTAATCAACCAGGGGCTTGCAATTTTTTTTAATAAGACTTTGAATGTATGATGGAAATGAAAATTGGGTACGGTGAGCCTTACCTTAAATATGAATATTTAGTACAATAAATGTCATCTTTAGCTAACTATTTAAGTCCATCGTTTGATGGCCTTTCATTTCAAGATATGTATTGCATAGTTAGTTGTGAGTTATTCAAAGTGATACCAAGAACCTGTCTCGATAATCGAGAAATATAGCCCGAAAATAAGCCAAAAGAGGTGACGACCATTTATTGAAGCCATTTCGTGCAGCCATTTTTAACTCCTATTGCAACCTCATCAATTAGTGGTTATGCAAATTGAAAGGTGCATTACAAAAGTACACCTTGAGTACTTCAAAATGGTATCAAGAATTTTTCTTCACGGTCGAGAATTATAATAAAGGATTGACCCGCAAACTGGCTCAATGAAACAGCCAAGCTGGAAACTTTTCTTTGATTGTTTTGGGTGTTGGGTACGCTAGAGCCCACTCTTCCTACCCGTGGATCCAGCCCTAGGTAATTTTCAGGTGAATTTGAGAAAAGCTTAGAATTTTTTTGTCACATAAATTTGCATGAAACTAAGCATGCAAATAGCCTTAATTTATGATTGGTGGATTTGCATTTGATAAGAATAGTACCCAGATGTAGATTTTGATTAACCTTGGTATTAATATATTCTATGCAGGCCTGAATCATTAGGCATTGTTGTAGGGACAGTATTTCTAGTCGTGGCGATATTGTTTCAATATTTTAACTTCACAGCAGATTCAAATGTAAGTACATTTGCCTTTTTGCATCTCTTGTAATAGTTCAATTTTCAAGTGTGATAAATCCTTGCTACTTAAACTTCTACAGCATTTTTGCATCAAGAATGCTCCCTGCCTCCTATTGTTTCCTTAATAGTCAATAAATGCATGATTTGTATTATTTTAAATGTTTTTTTATGGGTCTTCCTATCACCTACAAACAATAAAATGTTTCACAGATAATGTATGGTGGCCTGCTCATTTGTTACAAAGACCAATTTAAAATGTGAGAGCACTTCTTGGAACTTCTTGGGGTATTAGTTGAATAGTTTTTGAGGCGTGAAGAAACTCCTGTGGGGAGAAATGTGTGTATATTATCTTAGATCATTACAAAATCCAAAAAGAACTATAATGGTATGGTAAGGCAATATCAATGATTTGCAGTATAATTGCATGATTTGGTAATTGTAGTTACTTGTTATTGTTGCTTGTGGCAATTGTCATACTGAACCAGAAACAATGCTAAGTTTCGACATTGTGGATTTTCCTACGTTAGATATATTAATTTCTGGTAAGGAATAACATTATCAATGGAAGCAAAGTTGTGAGAGAATGCTCCAGAATCATATGTTAAGATTTGATAGAAAAGTTGAAGTGATGGATGGGGCAAGATTTAGAATGTTATATTTTTTTATTGGTAAATTAATAATCGACTCATGATACAGTTTGACGTAGTTACAGTTCTTCAATTGGTGAGTGATAATACTGTGGAATGACCTGTGCTAATTGACCAAATAGAAGAAATTTTACGAAATTAGGGAATATACATGTTAGTGAAGAATGGGAAAGGAAATTTTACGAATAATATTAGGCATCCAATGAGGACTCAACGTCATCTAAATGGTTTTGAATAACATTTAAGTACATGCTATCAGCTTTCACATTCTATAGTGTTATTCTCCTCTCTTTGTTTGTTCTCTTTCACTTTTTTTATCTGTTTCAAAATTCTGTTCACCTATGATTTTCCATTTGATTTTTTGAGCTTTCCTATCTTCTTGTAGTCAAGGTCTAACTCTTTTAACATTTTTGTTGAGAAGTGGTTAGTTGAATACAATGCTGCACTAGCATCAATCTGCTTCATGATTCTGCTTGGATTTGTTGATGATGTCCTTGATGTGCCTTGGAGAGTGTGAGTTTTATTAATATAGAAGTCCCCTGTTTTTCTTGTTTGTTTTCAGAATTACTTATGTGATGGATAATTAATTACTTAAATGTAACTTTGAAGACAGGAAACTAGTGTTGCCATCTATAGCAGCTCTTCCATTGTTAATGGCCTATGCTGGGCACACAACTATCAGTATTCCAAAGCCTCTTGTTCCATACATTGGATTAGACATTCTAGATTTAGGTACTTTATTGTCTTACAAATTATCCGTGAGAAGAACTTGTCTCTCTATCTTTCTTTTAAATTTTTCCAGTTCCCTAAGTAACGTCTTCATATGAACAGGATGGATATATAAACTCTACATGGGACTCTTGGCTGTGTTTTGCACAAATTCAATCAATATTCATGCTGGCATCAACGGCCTTGAAGTTGGGCAAACAGTTATTATTGCTTGTGCTGTAAGTTAGAAATCGTCTGGACATCGATGTGAATCTTCATTATTCACTTACTAAATATGACATAATTATAACTGCAGATTTTGATACATAATGTCATGCAAATTGGGGCATCAAATGATCCTGAATACAAACAAGCACATGCATTCTCCATTTACCTTGTTCAACCCTTGCTCGCCACTTCTTTAGCTTTACTTTCTTACAATTGGTAATCATATTGTGGTTCTTTTTAACCAGTACAAGAACTCTCACTGCATGCTAACAGTTATATTTCTGTTCATGTTTCTTATATAGGTATCCTTCATCTGTTTTTGTTGGTGACACGTACACATACTTTGCTGGAATGACTATGGCAGTAGTCGGTATTTTAGGCCATTATAGGTGTGTTTCTTCAGTTCCCAGTCCATCATTGCTTGGCATCAATAGACAATTTAAATTACATCTTAGCATGTATATGTTTAACAAATGGGAGTCATATAACAACTTGCGAAATTTGATGATAGGACATGCTCTATAAGAGAATGATTAAGACATT
Source organism: Olea europaea var. sylvestris (assembly GCF_002742605.1). Taxonomy (NCBI): domain Eukaryota; kingdom Viridiplantae; phylum Streptophyta; class Magnoliopsida; order Lamiales; family Oleaceae; genus Olea; species Olea europaea. Next base: position 10,947,756 of record NC_036245.1, on the reverse strand, counting down.
ACTTTTACTAAATTTGATTGAAATCATGCTGGAATTTTTATGCTTATTAGTTGTCTAAATCACATTAAATATAGGCTTAAGCTACTTTGAACTAAAATTGAAGCATTTGCTTCTTAGTTTGACTTGTTTTGATTGTCATTGGCAATCAGCGTCACAGCATCTTGACCATGCAAATCTTAGAAGACATTTTTTTCCCAGTTATGGATTCAAGAGATGAGAAATATGTCTATTTTGCTCACACTAGTTGTTTATCTAGAATTTGTTGTCTTTTTAGATGATTAGATGGAACGTGGAAATTTCCAAAGTGAGAAAGAGAAATGATACATGTTGATTGGTCATACATACTGAGCCCAGAAGTTTAGTCATTGTGCTGTTATACCCTCTGATCGACTCAATTGCAAACTCATTAAATTAAAGCCCCATTGATTAGAAGTTCATTCTTAGCCCTGAGATATGTTTTAGATAGATTTTTGAATTTTATTTTATTTCATTTTTTTTTCCAGTGACTTTTCTGTAATATGATTGATTTTATCACATAAATCACCAATTAAATCCTGATTGGATGGCGACAAGATAAACAGTTGTCTATCTTTGCATACCTTAAATGGTTATGCATTAAACTAAGACCTGGTCTTATTCATTTAGTTCTATTTTTATACTTTTTTCAGTGAGACACTTATGATATTCTTCCTTCCTCAAATTTTGAACTTCTTGCTCTCACTTCCTCAGGTATCTCTCTCCCACTCTAGTGTGTTTGCTCTCACACGCGCACACCTACACACACATTCACAGGCACACATGCAAATTCATTTGAACAAACGATGGAGGCATAGAATTAATTATTTTTTTCCTCTTCATTCTTTCAGCTAGCTGGTATTATACCTTGTCCACGGCATCGACTGCCGAGGTACATTGATTAGTGTGCTTTCCTGGCTACCTGACGTTCAGAAATAATATCCTCGTATAATAATAAGTTTGTCTTTGAGCTATCAGGTTCGATCCTCAGACTGGCCTGCTTACAGGGACAAATGATGGGACTCTCGTTAACTTATTTTTAAGACAATTTGGTCGGAAGTCAGAGAAAACACTCTGCATTCTATTGCTAATTTTCCAGGTAACATTCTTATTATTATCCTCGAGGTGCTGAACTGCTGTTTCAATTTTTCTTTTTTCCTTTCTCTCTTGGAGATCTCAAGACATTCATCGTGATTCTTTTAGAAGTCTTGCTGATATCACGTTTGGCTAAGCTTAAAAAAGCAAAAATTGAAGCAACTTTTTACAACCCTCCACTTTTAAGCAAAAAGATTACTATCAAAATATAATTTACTTTACTGATAAGTGATAAACATTATTTATGTATTCTAGAACTTGTTTACTTGTAAGTACACTTTTTAAGCTTCGCATAACATACTCATAGTCTTGATATACATGGTTGAAGTATCATTCTTCAGGCATATGCTTTGACCTGAATATCGATTATATGTTACTTCCAAATAAAAACCCTATTGAAAATATGGGAGTTATTTCTTATGTGTCACAGGCCATTTGTTGCGGATTCTGTTTTTTTCTACGGTGGATCCTCACGGGTTGGTACAAATGAAGGATCAAGTGTTAGTGTCGATGTTGGAGAAAAGTTGCTGATGTGTCAGCGTGCAAGGGTGTTGTCTGATAAACTCGTCTACTCTAGGAGTAGGTTAACATTAACCAAGTATTGAGTTTTCGTTGATGGAGACACGAATAGAAGTAGCGTTGAGTTGAGTTGATTCTGTGCATTCAGAATGATAGTAGATTTTGTCAATTATTCATACTATTATTGCATAATTTCTTCTTTTGTATTGATTTTCTTTTTCTTTGCAGTATCAATATTTGTGAAAAAAATAAAAAAAAGGTTCACATGTTATTAATATAAACCTGAATATAGATAAAGCATTAACATGATAGACAATCCAACTTTAATAAAACCACCAATTAAACCGTTCTTTCATGATTACAAGCAAAAAGAAGTTAAAATCTTAGTGTTCAAGAATGTGTATTGAACATGTCAAAGCCAAGGTTTTAAGATGAATAATGTGTGACAATGTGTTTTATTCGAGCATCAAGCATCACATGTATATGTGCCTGTACGAAGCATATGCATAATTATGTGTTTTACAAATTTTAATATTATATTAAATATTCTAAACTAATAAATGAAATTGAAAATGCATTCTTTGAACTTTGTAGTAAATTGAAGAATCATTTTGCTTCATTAGTCTTCAAGTAAATTGAAGCAATAATAATAATTAAAAAAAAAAAAGACTAGAACTTTCAAAATCATTATAACCTAAAGATGGACGAGTTTGATAAATATTTTTTCATAAAATAAAAAATTTGGGGAGAAAAAGGTCCCTCAAAGTTCTGATTAGGTAAATAATACAAAAATAAAAAATGTACCTTCAAATTTATGCAACTCAATGAAGATCTCAACAGTAAAATTAGAGGAAGATTGAAGAAGGCGGCAACTCGGACTGAATGTAGATTGCAACTCAATGAACAAAATGTTTTGATTTTTGTTTTTTTAAACTTCAAGACCAAACAGGTTGCTGTATGTAATTCATGGGCTTGGGTGATTTGGGTTAATCTGATGTTTGTTGGACTCAATTTGATTTTTTAAATTATAAAAATTGATTGGACTTTGCTAGCTTGTTTGGACAATTTTTACTAAAAATGTGTGCATATTTTGATGTTCAATTGCACATACGCAGTCAATCAAAGAGATTGACCGTATTATCACGCGCATACCCCATATACGAGACGTTTTGAAAACGTCCTATCCATATGCAAAGTATATGCATGCATTTTAGAACATTGATTCAAGCTAGATAGTGGTGTAAAACTTCAAATTGTAAGACTACACCAATAACGTTCCATTTTACTTCTGTAATCTTCCTAAAGAAGTTTCTACCATGAGAAGAAATCAACGTATGAGCAAATATATTAAAACGAGTACTTTTGTTCATCTAAAATCTAAATGATCATCGTTCCATATAATAAATGAGTCATTAACAGGTTGTCCAATAAACATTCAATATATTTTAAACATCGTATAATGCGACAACAATCACATAAACCAATAATCACCTGACTCTAGATGAATAGTTTTATTCATTTGATACTGGTTCTTTCGTTTCTTAGGCAGCTGGCCATCTGCTTTAAGTATCCAACTCAGATTTAATACCGACATTTCAGCCACCAAATTAAGTACATAGAGTATTGAAAAATACCTGAATTGTAGAATACTCTATCTTCAGTACACAGTAATGCAAAGAGCACTAATAATTGAACAATAACTTGTCAACTTATAATAACAGTTCCCAAACAATCAGAAAACAATTTTAGAGAAATCCATCAACAGAAACTCCAAATATACACCAGTCTTTGCTGAGTTTGATACCCACTTATACATACAAAAGACAATAGAAAGAAAGTAATCTCCCTAATCCCACATTCTTCCAACTGCTAGTGCAGCCTGTTGAGTGACTGGTCCATATAAATTCATTGAGTTCCACCCTCCTAAAGTCAGCATTTTATCAACGTTCGAGGTTTCTCAGCCCTAACTCAAAATGTCTGCGTCCGCCAATGTTTCTCCCACATATTTTGCCCTCTGTTGTCCATCGTTGTTCCACCAAATGTAGTTACCAGCGTTGAACTGCGCAGTAGGGTTCAGGTCCCATATCCTTGCACTTCATTAGCTATCCCGTAAGTTACATTTGGAGGTTCGACTCCATAACTGTAAGGGTTATGTGAGTAATTCCAACCCCATGTATTATTCCAACCACCTACCCACGGTGCATAATCAGCGTGCCCTCTTCCACCAATGAAGTTCCATGCATTATTACAAAATCCTGTCCATCCAGTTGCGGCCGCATTAGGAAATGCATTGCCCCAGTTATGCTCCCATGGATCCACATGATTTGCAGAAGTGGAATGAGTCAGTATTATCATATTCTCTTCATAGTCACCCCAGCTACTGGGAGAAAATGCTTGGTTAACAAAGAATGAATTTCCAAAAACGACGACTGGCTTATGGTCTTCATCCGAATCAAAGAACACAGGATCAACATCAAGGTCAGATGGCAATTCAAAATCATTTTCTGAATCCCATTCTATTTCATCAATGTAAAGATCAGGATCAGGCAATAGTATTTCGCAGGGAACACCATGTTTCTCTGACCAGAATCGTGTCTTAGCATTTTGAAATGCCTCTTTACCTTCAGAGTCATCCCAGTTGATCACATTATCATATAGGTGAACGAACTTCTTCTTGCGCAGAAATATTTCCCAATCTAGTGAACCGACCACTTTGCAGAATTCTTTCTCCCATATAGGTACTGCAGGCTGCCAACAACCTGCATAAATAAGTTTAAAAGATCATTTTCAGAAAAAGGCAAATAAAGAGAGAATTATAGTCAGGAAGTAGAATGATGAAAAATACAAAAAAAAAAAAAAATGAATAACAAATACTATGAGAACACCAAACATCAATATAAAACCATAAATCACCAACTTGGAAACAGAATGAGGAAGGCAAATTACATGATTATACAAATACAACACCAAATAAATCATGACCAACTCGGAGAATATAAGATAACAATGAAATACTGGAACACATAAATACTATAACTTATAAACATAGCACGCCTAGACAAAAATGAAAGTTATCAAATTCTGGCAAACAGTGGAAAAACCAGCAAATGCTGAAGTATTTTTCTTTTTTCCTTTTTTCCCTGTGAGTGATACATGAGTTCAAAATCGAGAATAATTTCACAATGAGATCACTAATAAACAAACCAATGCGATAATGAGACGATGAACTAAGTTAAAAATAAATAAATAAATTTAGAACACACATTGATGGAATTTGAACATAAGACCTCTTGGTCCTAAGGCCTCAATCTTTGTCACTTGCATTTAAAATCTTAATAGGCATTAGACAAAATAGCTGAATAATAAATCAAAATCAATATATACATAATTCAATATTAAATTTAAAATAATGAAATGATAAAATAACATGACTTGTTATATGCAGATTTTGAAACCCTCCTTTCAACTAAAATGGAAACATTCAACCTTCATGGACCCCTGCACCATATAATGGATCAATAACATAAAGCAGCACATATACTAGCATCTCAACTAAGTTAATTAACATTGTATGACATGAATATTTCTACAAATTGGAAAATTAAAATAATAAAATAAATAACAACTAAAACAAAGAAAATTTGAAGTACCCACCCCAGGTTGGCTTCTTGCACTGTGATCTTTTCCTATGAGGTTCCTGTCTGTATATATCCCAATTTTGCCCCGTACAACGCTCCATGATCACAACTCCAAAAATTCTAGAACAAATTATAAGAAAGAATGAACTAAAAAATAAAAACAAAAACCAAGATACCAAGTTAACATGGAAAATTCATTACCAAAATCAAGAGAATAAAAGATGGGCACTTCAGATTTTCCTTCAAAACTTTAGAGGAATCCAAAAAGTTGCAATCAATGCGCAGAAAACTGCAAGCTCCATAAAGGGTTTTGATTCTTCCACAGGTACTATTTCAAGAAATTACTAAAAAGGCTAGCAGTGAAATTCTTGTCAGGGAAGAGCTTAAAAGGGTGCGATCGGTGAATTGGATTTGATTTAGATAAAGAACAAGAACAAGAAGGAGGCGTTCTGTTCGTGATCACAAAAGTGAAAACTTCGAAGATGTTCAAAATCGTTAGGTGACGTTACACGCTCTGAAGGTGAGAGTAAAGAAAAGTACATATTATGCCGCAATTACTGTTTGGCTTTATTTTAAGCCCCGCTTTTGGAAGAAATTTACAGGGTTCTGTGTGTTACTCGCTATTAAGGACTAAATGAGGAGGGTGACGAGGGATTCACGCTCTTTCAGACAGCCTGCACATGAATGTGATTTACAGATTACTAGGTTTGAAGAATACGAGGTCTGGTAATTAAATAGAAACGTAAATGGCGGCAATCCTGTGAGTTCGAATTTCGTTGTAAATTTTTTTAAATTCAATACCATGTGGAAATTTTTTTATTTTTTTGCCAGAGATAAGATCCAATACAAATTTGGTGCAAGTATAAAACCCTTTCCATTTAGACTTAAATATAATGCAAAATTTGGTGTATTACATCAAATTTGTTGAAATTCTATTCATTTACTCCAAATTTTTACAACAAAATTTGAAAGTTTTTGATAAACTCATTTAATCAATTTCTCCTTCTTTCCACTTTACAACAAATGTTTGTTCCATACATATCGGTCTTTTATATTTTAGAATTAATAAATTTTAATTGAATTATAATTGTTTTCATGTGATGTTTATTTTTATTTAACATTTATTTTAAAATTCATATCAATTAATAAGTAATAATTATTTGAATAAACTTAAAATTTATTATTAAATTTTCGAATGTAATTTTATTTTAGTTGTGGTATTATATTTAATATTTTTTTTTCAATTTATTAATAAATTCAATATTTTAATTTATTACATGTAATTTTTAATTTAATGATTTTTGTAATAATATAATTTGTAAGTAAAAAATTCAATATAAACCTTGGTACAAAATTTGATGTAAAACCATTTCCAACGGTTTACACCAATCGTACAAAAATTTGAGGTAAATTTTGCATCAAATTGAAAATTATCTCCAAACGAATATACCAATAGTTGCACCAAATGAACATCATTTAATCATTCTCTTCATTTTTTTATTATTAGCAATTTATTTATTTGAAAATTATTTATTTAAACTACATAAATTACTAAATAAATAATTGTGTTAAGTTAACGAAAATACTGAACTCATTAATAAACAATTATAGAGTAACGTATGTATGTGATTGTTGTAACATTTTCGTTTTATCTTTAAATAATCGTGTTCTTTTACTTTTAAACTTCTTGAACATTTTTATTTTAATTCATTCCTTAACTATTATTGATTATAAGATTAAAATTCATACCAAATGTACATATTAACAATGATGATGATGATGATGATGATGATGATAATTTATTGTATTACAAAAAGAGACTCAAATGCCCTTAACAAAATTTTGTGCAAAGTGGAAGCAAAGAGCAAAAATGTATTTAACCATTTTTAGTATAAAATGGTGCAAATAAATATTATTACACCAAATATGGTGCAAAGAATATTTCCTTTGCACCATTTTGGAAATGGTGTAATGGGTTGAAGGAGATTTTCACAAACAAAAAAAAGAAAAAATGGTGCAATTTGGAGAATTTTGGTGGAAAAAGGATTGGTTGTAAAATTATTCATTAAAACGTCAAAAATTACAATTGTTTTTGTTCGTTCAATGTAATTTTTTTAATTTAAGTATTATGTTTAAATTTTTTTCAAATTTATTAATAAATAAAATATTTTAATTTATTACATACAATTTTTAATTTAATGATTTTTGTAATAATATAATTTGTAACTAAAAAATCCAATATAAATTTGGTGTAAATTTTGATGTAAAGCCATTTCCAATGGTTTGCACCAATCCTGTAAAAAAAAATTTGAGGTAAATTTTGCTGTATTGCACCAAATTGAAAATTATCTCCAACCAATTATATTAACAGTTGCATTAAATGAACATTGTTTAATCATTTTCTTCATTTTTTATCATTAGCAATTTATTTATTTAAACAACATAAATTACTAAATAAATAATTATGTTAAATTTACGATAATATTGAATCCATTAATAAACAATTCTGGTGTAACGTATGTATGTGGTTGTTGTGACATTTTTGTTTTATCTTTAAATAGTTGTGTTTGTTTTATTCTGAAACTTCTTGACCATTTTTATTTAAATTCATTCCATAATTATTAATCATTAAATACCCTTAACAAAATTTTGTGCAAAGTGGAAGAGAAGAACAAAATTGTATTTAACCATTTTAGTATAAAATGGTGCAAATAATATTTCGTTTCCAAAATGGTGCAATGGGTTGAAGGAGATTTTCACAAAAAAAAAAAAAAAAGGTGCAATTTGGTGAATTTTGGTGGAATGAGGATCGGTTGGAATTAGGGATGACAAAAAAAATTCACTAAACTCGATACCCGCTAGGCCACGTCCTGAGCAGGGTGGGTAATACCCTATTAATTGGATAATTGAATCGGGTATAGGACGGGAGACTTTGACCCGAGTGGGGTATGGGGCTGGGATGGGTAACAAGCCCCCATTCGCATCCATCCCATTCAATCTTTAAAATTTAAAGCTAAGCTGCTGAGGCCCAAAATGAGTTATGACTCCCTAACTGGCCTACTTACTAGATTCCAATTCCTAGGCAGTAAAGGCAATAACCTACCAGCCACGTTACCCATCATTCGGATTTGAGATTTTAGAACTTAGAATTAGAAACGATTCAGGTGTTGTGTTAGCATCATCTGTATGGTACATTTCCATACATTTTTTGTGTTTGTTGTGTCAAAAATAATAAAAAACTGTCGTGTGTTTCTCCTGTAAGAATCTGTCAAAATTTTTCTGTACTTGTAGCAAATTTGTAGAATTAAGGGTGAGGGTGCCGTGTGACCGTGTCTTCCTCACGCTATCGAAGTGCTTGTTCAGAGTCTCAATCTCTCTCGCCATCTCTCACTTCCTCTCAAGTCTCAAACCGAAGCACCCAAGGTAATTTGACAGTCTTTCAAACCCTTCATCTTCTCCAATCTCCATGCTATCTTCTCTAGATTAGAATGTTGCTATAGTAAATTTTTTGAATGGGATTTTATTTTATCTTATACAATATTATGTTTTGATTAATTTTTACTTTAAACCATTTGAGTTTATGTCTTATACATAGCTTCATCAACGTGTTGTAAAGATTGAACCTGTGAAGTCCTGAGATCTTCTTCTTTCTATAAAGGTCCTGATACATCTCTCAAATGTTTTTTATATTCTTCCTAATTTAGTTAGCTAACCCCTAGCAGGTAACCCAATGACTAAATTTTGATAGATGTATCGTTATTGAAATAAGAATATAATGGTTTTGTTATTGAAAGTCAACAACTTTCTTTCAAGAATTCGAGATATTTAATACTATGATTAAGATGTACAGGAGAGATGTAATTTATAATAATACACAGTTTATTTCCTTTAATGATGAATTGTCGGAGATTGAGAAACCTCAAAAAGGCATTGAAGTAAAAAATGTAATTGCTTTCATTTAAATTGAATCATTGGTAAGGGATTGGAAAGTTATTAGAGTGTGATTGAATTATAGTTTGCAATCTGCAGATATAAAAGTCTAGGTGTTTGCTACGAAAGAAAATTACTGTGTGTTAAGTCTAGGTTTTTGCTATTACTTATTTTGAGAGACTATACATTGCATGAATATGGAAATATTATGTTGCGCATATGATTTTATTGTTATTTATCATATAGCTTAATACTTACAAGTCGTTTGGATTCATTTTAGATGTCTGGATTACGGCATTATACATTAATACAAAGCATTGGAAGTACTCTGTCACGATCAAGTGATAGTCCATCTCATGAAGACTTACCTGGTCAGGTAAACACTCAAGAAGATCCAATAAACTTGTGTGGTGAGTGGAGGATAATAGACAACGTAAGAAATGAAAATTGACTTCAGTAATGTGGAACCACTTCCCAAAAAAAAATTTTTAAAAAAAAATGAATGTCATTAAGGGGAAGACGAGGCAATTTGTAACTATTGTGAAAGAAAATTTGGGGGATAAAAGTAAGAATGGAACAAAGTATTTGCATGAACATACGAAAAGATGACCTCGCTGAAATAAAAAAGATATTAAGTAGACAATATTAAATTCATTAAAGGATGCATGTGGAGGGGTTCATTAGGTACTTACTCTTTTGATCAAGACAATGCTCAAAAGAAATTTGAAATTATGATAATCTTGCACGAGTATCCTCTCTCAATGGTTGAACTCATTGGATTTAGAAGATTCATGAATACTTTGCAAAATTATTTAAGAACGTTTCTCGTAATACTATAAAGAAAAATATTTTGAAAATCTAAGATTACGAGAAATTGAAGGTAATGAGATTATTGGAGAGGAATGATAGCAAAATTGCTACCAGTACACACATGTGGACTTCTAATTAGAAGAAAGGATTCATTGCCATCACCGCACATACGATGTTTGGAGACTCAAAATCAAATTATGTGGTACTTTTCTTGTATAAAATTAATTTAGCTTATTATTATGTAATATTTAGATTTCTTTTTGTCGTAATTATGTTATTTTCATTTATTAAATACATGTTCATATACGTGCCGTGTCCACACATGTTTGAGGCACTAAGTATATCATTGATGGATTGTTTACTGGATTAGAATATTGATTGTAAGTTGTCTACTTTGATTGTCGATAATTGTACTACAGATGATGCCATAATCAACATTCTTTTAAATAAACTCTCTGGTAGTTCACTTTTGATAAATGGTGAATTTTTCCATATGTGTGGTTGTATTCACATATTGAACTTGATAGTTAAAGATGGTTTGGAGATTAGCTCAAATGTTGAGAAAATCTGTAATAGTGTTGCATATTGGACGGCAATTCCAAAAAGATTAGAGAAATTTGAGACTTCAACACGTCATTTCAAAATTTCTTGTTCCAAAAAGTTAGCACTAGATTGCAAAACTAGATGGAACTCTACATATTTGCTTCGTAGTGTTTTACAGTATATGAATGTTTTTCTTTGACTAAAGCAATGTGAGACACAATATGGATGTTTGCCTAGTGATGCGGACTGGAATTTGGCAAAAGAGAGATGTGAAAAGTTGGAAGTGTTTTTTGAAATGATTGAAATATTTTCTAGGACTAAGTACCTAACATCCAATCTTTATTTTTTCTAATATTTGTGAGATTAAGTTGTCAATTTATGATTGGATAAAATTCTTTATTGTGAAATCAAAATGATGGCTTCAAGTATGATTGACAAGTTTGAAAAATATTGGAGTGAGATTAAAGAAATTTTGATAGTAGCTAGTACTGTGTTGGATCCAAGATTTGAAATGAAGTTGGTTGAATATTATTTTTCAATATTTATAGAAATGAAGTTTTGGATCTTGAGATTTAAAAAGTCAAATTTTTTTATCATAGGTTGCTAAATGAGTACAGAATAAGACATGGATCAAGTGGAAACATGACTGAATCTTTAAACCAAAAAGATCGCTTGGCACAATTGATTTATGTGTTTCTAATACGACTAGTACTGATGTATGATCAGAGCTTTGACATTTTCTTGGACGAGCCTGTACTTTCTAGATCGATTGTGTTTTTCTAACACTGTGTTTTTCATTAAGAACTAAAACTCCATATTTATAAGGAAGAATTAGGACTACAAGAAATACAACAATCATAATAACTAGAGTTGCATGAATACAATGGTTATTCATTAATTAACACATAATTTGCAATATATCCCATATTGAGTGAAATATTTATTTTAATTACATTTCCCCCAAAAAAGAAAGAATAAGAAGAAAGGCTATTTTTGACATTTTGTTCCTCCCGTTTTGCGCCCTAGGTCAATCGTATACTGCACGGGCCAAAAACTAAAGGCTCTTAAGTAGTGGATGATTAATTAGTTGGACAGTCTAGGTGAAAAAGATACAAGTGTGTACAGGGGCAGACTCAGAAATTTTTAGTTAGGGAGACACAATCAAACTCTATACAAATCGAATACTTTGTTCTTAATTTTTTTAAATATTTATACTTGACTCGAAAAAATGCAGATTTATATTTTAAAAAAAATTCTTCATTAATATTTTTCTCGTCATTTTCATCAATTTGATTTCGATCAATCATTTTATTAATATTTTTCTCATTACAAGAATATGCATATTTATATTTAAAAAATTATAGTGTACTATTTAATATAACAATCAATTCAAGTGATCGAAGGAAAAACACATATAACCAATATTCAATCAAATAAATGCAATTCATTAAATATAAATTAAATTGAATATAATTAGTTTAGACACACTCTAAGTATACAAATAGGCTAGGAGAAAATGCAAATTTATGCTCTAATTAATTGAAATTTTGATTAGAAAATGAAAATTTGTAGAAAATTTATAAACAAATTTTAAAAAATTAGAAGGGTTAAGGTTTTGGTAAAAGGTGTGAGGGAGGGAGCAAGATATGGTAAGAGGAAAGAGAAAATTTTAAAATTTATTGTGATTTGCCCTTGTTCGGTGGGGGTAAAAATTAAATTTTTAGTATATTTTGATAAAAATTAAAAATTTAAGGATTCCATGAAATATATTATTAATATTAATCGTTAATTTTGATCTAAATTAAAATATTTATTCAATCGTTACCAAACAGAACTTATCCACAAAAATAAAAATTCTCAAAAGTTGTGGGGTCATGACTCCAGGAACCCCCTTAGCTCCGCCCATGGGTGTGTATTCAAAAGTAAAAAGACACCATTCTCAATTTACTTAATGATATTCATATATCTGTTCAATTGCATGCGAGGTTCTCCTAAAAAAAGGTTACATGTATTTAAGTTCACACGTCTTAAGTTTCCTTGACCAAATTACCTTTAAAACCTTTTAAATCACTCCACGGTTGGAGAACTTTTTAAAAAATTTCTCAAAGGTAATTTAACTCTCTTAAGATTTTGGTCTATTTATTATTATATTAGCATTTCGCACATGTTTGAGATGCAATGCTAAATATTTTTATATTTTTAACACGACACGTGCCATGAAACGTACATGAATATATAATTTCACAATCATTCGAGTACCAAAAAAAATATTGGCATTAACAAGGAGATAATAATAACAATTATTATTTTTATTGTAGCTTGTCATGTGATTGGCGAAACTCATATAAATATGGGCCACAAGAATTCTAAGAGCTAAAAATATATGACTTGTATTTTCACAAGAGCAAAAAAAAAAAAAAATACTAATGGCATCATTATATGAAGGTATAGTTGCAACATCGACTCAAAATCTTATACGTGTTGTCTATTTATATGCTTGTGGTCTATCAAGGGAACCTACCTCGAGGGTTTGCAAGAACTCTGGGCTTTGCAGGCATTCCATTACAGTGGTACGAAAGCGGATTCGTTCAAACATTGCATTATCGATTGTAGAAGATCATTGACGTCGGGTCGACAAAGAAGTGAGACAAGGGAGAAAATCTTTGCCAATTATGTGTTGTACAACTGGACCAATCCACATGTTTCTTTGTTTTGTAGAGTACGATGAGCATTACAGAGGAGATCACAATGATGGGCACCTCGTGCTGGTGCTTTTGTAATGTGCAATGGCGTGGAAGATGTTGTCCACTCGACGAAATAATGCCTATAGAGGCAATAGGTGAAGGTTGGAATCAGAGATGGTATGTATAGTGGTACTACGGGCAGATGTACGCAGGACATTGTAATACCCATTCATCGATGGTGGTGCCGCAATTATGGAGAATTTTTGTTACCTATTTGCCTAGAAGAGAATGAAATGCAATGGTTGCACAATGATACGAAGCACATGGTTCACTAAGAGGGCATTATCGGATTGGATGGGGGAGTTTGTCACTTGTCAAGCAAACTCCCTTATACATGTTGCATGACAAAGCTAACAACTGCGTATATGATCTATGCTACTGAAAAGTGCACTAATGATATCATTATATGCGAGCATAGTTGTAATATCCTACCCAAAGTCTTGTATGCATTTCTATTTATTTGCTTGTCGGCCCGTGTGAGATGTAGATTACCCCAAGAGCATTGTGGACGATGTGTTATAGAAGAGTTATAATAATAATAATAATAATAATAATAATAATAATAATAATAATAATAATAATAATAATTTGCACAACTTATCTTCAATTTAGTGAGCTTAAATACAATTTTAATGGGACATTTCACTCCTGCAAATATTTGGATTCAATCCCACTACAATGACATTAATGTTGACAAGTTTTTGATAGTGCACAAGGTGCCGCACATTTTTGCCATTTATTTAAACAACATTTAAAACAATCAGCGACACAGATTTCTACATCTCACACAATGTCAACATTAATGTAAACTTTGAATTTAGATATAGCATATTCCATTCGGGTTTTAATATATCATAGCATTTTGTCCTCTTTCTATTCAGGGATTGTTTGATGCAATTTTTTAGAATAAATTTTGTGAAAAATAATTTTAGAGAACAAGTGATTAAAAAGTAGAAAAACTATATGTACACGCACAAAATTATTTTATTAAAACAATATGTGATTAAAATAAATTTGAGAAAATCAACATAGCCTCGATTTCATGTTCCATAGTTCAAAAGTGAAAGATTATAGTATTCAACATTGTTATTTAGATCTTGTTGGAGCTCTATTATTTGGTAAAAATAAATTTTGAAATAGTGATTTTTTGAAAAATGTGCGACTGAAAATGAGTATGGAGAAAAAATGTATCATTGAAAAATGGGGCTCAAGCAAGGACCTAAGCGAGTGTGTGTGTGTACTACAAAATTCTTTCGCCCCCAATATTATGACATTTAGTCTAAATGTCCAGAATAGAGATTCACATAATTGTGCCAGAATAGAGATGAAACCGGGTGTCACACATGTATAAAAAATTGGCAACAAAATTGCGGGCCCCACATGATTGTGTCTTTCCTGTAAGAATTTTGTAACGAAAATTCTATAAGCCAATCAAAGCTCGTATTATGATCTTGGCTACGTCACTACTAGTAATAGAACATTCTTAAAATAACATTATTTTATAAAGGGTAGGCGATGAAATATACAGTCATGGAATCATGTGATGACAAACTCTCCTGACAGTTTTCTTGTTCTTTCATATTCTAAAACAATTATAATTCAATGTATATATTTGAGCTCTAAATTCCAAGAATAGTCAGGTCCAAAACAGTTTGTTCCAATTTGATTTTCCCTTGCTTAAAGATAATGAAACACATGTTAGCAAAAAAAAAAAAAAACTAAATTTTATTTAATACATTTTAAATTTAACTAGTATTATTTTATTAACACGAAATCTTTAATTTATTTTTTCTGTTTTAAATTTAATTATGAAAGTACTCTATAATTACATGTACAATTTTGATATACAAGAATTAACGAGTGGATTGTTTGAACATAAGGTATCAAATATACAACAAAGTATACTCTTGAGTCTTGAATGTCAGGTTGAACTCGAACATCGGTCCGTTTGGTACTGATTTAAATCAGATTTAAATCTAAATTAAAGTCAAACAATTAATTTTAATTATATATTTTATGGATCTTACAATTTTTTAACGACACATTTCAAAATTTTTTTTATCAAAATTTATTAAAAATCCAATTTTAATCCCTACCAAATAAGGTCTAATTAAAATTTTGAATAGTTGAAAGCTCCAAAAACCTTGGAAAATTGCAAATTTTAATTAGAAAAATTAGGACGTGTCCAAAATATTAGCATCTTCGATAGTTTATTCCTTGATACTTCGGCAGATGGACGATCTATGTCCTGAATTGATTCTCAAACCAATATTTTAAATTTTAATTTAAAAAATATAAAAAAAATTCTTCTTTCACTAAACAATTCTTTATGAAATTTGCAACAATGTCCCCTACCTAATAGTAAGTTCATCCTTAACCTTAAGACTTAGTCCCTATTAGATTTGGATGAATAATTTTATATAGAACCTATTTGGGAGTGATTTTGAGAATTGATTTTTTGACCGTTAAGAGAAAAGTTCGGTCTATCTGTGAGAGAAGAAGTCAAATATGACGATTGGAATAGTGAAATAACAGTCAAAAAATCAATTTTTTGGTGAAAAAATCAGGCCCAAACAGGCTCATATATTAATTCAAAAGTAAAATTAATTTTAGTAACACATTTTATGACTTCATAATTTTATAAATTAAAATATAATTTTCAGATAAATTAAATAGCATAATGCTATGTATCCCCATCAGGGTCACAACTCCAATCTAGATGATGTTAATAGACTGAATGAAAAGTGAAATTAAATAACTTATTTAATTTCACATATAATTTAATGTCATATTAATTAATGTCATCTATACTAGGGTTATAACCTTAGTAAGACTAAATAGCATTACTCAATTAAATAGGAATTTAATCTCCAATATTTCATTATATTACACACAATCAATTCCTTGCTTTTAGCTAAACCTTCAAGTGATTTTCATGGAAATACGTCTCTCTTCAAATCTTTAGACATGGCATATTGTGTAAGTATATTGAAGGATTGTAAATCAAATCAATGTGCTCATTTTTAAGAGTCGTTGGAGATTAATTATCTACTCAAGCATAGGTTGAGGACCAGTGATGCAATATTCTCAAAACCAAATCAATATAAACCCAACATTAACAATCATTAATTCCTTCGATCTCAACGGCTTTTCCCCCTTAATTTCTCCGATAATCCTATGCCGAGTTCATCCAACAGCCCTTTAAGACTCCTCCAATGGATTGTCATTTGTGTCATTGTGATCTCCGGCGTACAATTCAAAATCCATAGAAATGCACAGACCTTCGCCCAGGGCAACACGCCTAAAAATAATATTCCGATGCGGCAGGGTTCACCGTTCAAGATTGCACTCTTCGCGGACCTCCACTTTGGTGAGGACGCATGGATGGATTGGGGCCCGATCCAGGACGTGAACTCTGTCAAAGTAATGTCCACTGTACTTGACAAAGAGAAGCCAGGTCTGTGTGATTTACAGCAAAGAAATTGTATTAGGTGTCCAACTGTTACTTCAAGTTCGTGTATTGGTTTAGAGGATGTTTACTTTTAAGTAATTAAGCTAAGTATTGGAATAATACTTTTCTTTTTTTACTGGTGAAAAGTGGAAGTTCAATATGGGAACTTTTGAAGTAACTGAAGTAAAATAGCTTTAAAGTTTAAAGTCTTAGATGAACAATACTTTATACTGTAATCAGATTTTGTAACGAATTTGATATAGATCAATGCAAGAACTTGAAATTGTATGACAGACTTTGTAATTTATCTTGGGGATGTCATCACGGCCAACAATATAATGATAAAGAATGCAAGTTTATACTGGGATCAGGCAGTATCGCCAACAAGAGCCAAGGGAATACCCTGGGCCAGTGTGTTTGGGAACCATGATGATGCATCCTTTGAGTGGCCTATGGAGTGGTTTTCAGCTACTGGAATTCCTCATCTTCATTGTCCGGCTCCAAGTACCTCGGATGCAGGTGAGTTGCAAGTTCCATTATTTTCTGTTAACTCATCTTGCAAAGATGAGAACAACATTTAGATTTGACCATTTAAAATCTGAAGTAAGAACATTAATGAGAAAGTTATTGTTAAACAAGGGCAAGAAATAGGAAAACGTATGAAAGCGTATCATAATCGATACCTCACTATAAGAAGCTTTAATGTCAGGAGCTGAAGATTGCAGCTTCAGAGGGACAACACGTTTGGAGTTGATGAAAAGTGAAACTGAGCATAACACGTTATCATATTCAATGAATGGTCCAAAAAATCTATGGCCTAGTGTTTCTAATTATGTTCATAAACTTTCATCATCAAGTGATTCGGAAGCAGCTGTGGCATATATGTACTTCTTCGACTCAGGTGGTGGGTCATACCCTGAGGTTATATCAAGTGCTCAAGTAAATTGGTTCCAGCAAAAATCTGCAGAGGTCAATCCTGATGCAAGGTACTGGAAGATTGAATCTTAATTTCAACACTATTATAGAAATGTTTGCATTTTATTGACCTAGACAAAATACATATAATTAGGTGTAAAACTGTAAGTTCCATTCGCCATCTTCTTCATGCACATTTGAAATTGTTTTAAAGGAGGAGATAAAGATGGCACCTTCCAAGTATTTTACTTTTCCCTTCTCCGGTACTTCAGAATTTTAATGCAGAATCTTTTCTAGGATACCTGAAATAATATTTTGGCACATTCCGAGTAAAGAATACAAGAATGTGGCTCCTAGATTCGATGCACGTAAGCATTGCATAGGTTCAATGTTCATGGAGGATGTTGCGGCTCAAGAAGCTGAAATGGGCATCATGAAAGTTCTCGAAGAAAGACATTCTGTTAAGGTAAGGCCTTCGAGTGCCATAGTCATTGAATGATTCCAAGATTTTGATGCGGACATCCATTTATTATTTATTTTCTATTTGGACTATTAGTTATATTTTATTTGGACTATTGTTTATGTTTTCGTTAGTGGGCTTGTTTAGTAGATTTGGCCCAAGCCCTTCTCTTTAGGGTTTATGTTCTGCTATTTATTTCTGTTTTGTTTCTCATTTGAGACAGTTGATGATGAATGAATAATTATTTTGGTGGCTTATGGCGCATCCCTCTCCTTCTTCTATTGAATTCTTCTTCTATCCCCTCCCTTAATTCCCCATTCTTTCTGAATCTTTCTTCCGTTTCTATTAATCATCCTATTGGTGTTGCATCAAATTTGGTATCAAAGCCGAACCATGGGTAATTTCTTTTCTTTAATCCAAAATTTATTCATATTTCCTACCCAAAATCTGTTGGAACAGCACGAACTAAAAGAATATTTGGTACAGGCAGCAGTTTTTTTCTTCTTCTTCAATTTTCAGTCTTAGTTGAAAAAAAAAAAAGTTACTGTTCACGGGTACTGTTCACGCCAAAAAAAAAATTTTCGTTTTTTTCTGCTGCTCATAAAAAAATTGTGGTGTTGTTCCACAAATCTCAAACCCTAGCATTCAAGCCCATGTAGCCCAACTAACCCAGCCTACTCTTTACGACCCAGGCCCACTCTCTAAACACCAACCCCAGCTGGCCCATCTCTATAACAGGATCCAAACCCCTTCCCATCTGACCCAGTCCCAAATATCCGACCAAGCCCGATTATAACCAATCCATTAACATCAAATATCCCACAGTTTCACCCGATTCCTCTCTCACAACCACTCTCTTGCTGCCATCGCCTCTAATCACCATCACGCTACCACTTCATTATCTATTGTACCCAGGCATCCACTTCAAATCAGCACAGTCAACCATATACATAATCCAATTTGCCGCCTTCTTCAACACATTCTACAGATTTCTATTACCGACACCCACCCACTCAGACGCCTCTATCCCCGGCGTTTCTATCTTCCACCAACTTCATTGATCAAGCAGTTTACTGTCTCTACTACCAAGCAACCCATTCAGTTACACAGAGGTTTCTATTTCAGCATCTGTCCAATTTCAGTGAAGCCAACAATTTAGAATATGCAATGACCGTGAGTTCAGGAGCTGGAGACATTTGACACAGGCAAATCAGAGGCCCAATCGTTAGCAATTCAGGCAACTAGACTACAGGGAGTTG